>NC_060126.1:253668131-253977046 GCF_021461395.2 Schistocerca americana
ATTCCTGACAACCAGAATAAATTATTAACTGGTTGCTTTTGCCAACCCCCAACTCAGATGACACTGTTTCTGAACACTTCAAAGAAAATTTGAGCCTCACTTCAAACAGATATGCCGCTCATCCAGTTAAAATTGGTGGTGACTGCAAGCTACCCTCAATATGTTGGCAAAAACATATGTTTAGCATCGGTGGTAGGCAAAAACATTGAAATCATACTGAATGCATACTCAGAAAATTGTTTTGAACAATTAGTTCAGGAACCCACTTGATGTGTAAATGGTTGCGTAAACATACTGTTAGCAACAAATAACCATGAGCCAACAGGGAACATCATGACAGATACAAGGATTAGTTACCACCACATTGTTGTAGCAAGACTGAATACTGTAAGATCGAAACCCCACAAAAATAAAAGCAGATAAAAATTATCCCGACACCTTCCTAAGAAACAGTCTCCACTCCTTCCAGTCTGACTGAGTAAGAGTACACCAGATGTGGTTTAACTTCAAAGAAATAGTGTCAAAGGCAGTTGAGAGATATATGCCAAATAAATTAATGAGATGATACTGGTCCCTCATGCTACGCAAAACAGGACAGAACGATGTTGCAGAAGCAATGAAGAAAGCGTGCCAAACATAAAAGAACAAAAAATCTCCAAAATTGGTGAAGTTTTACTAAAGTTCTAACCTTAGCACGGACTTCAATGTGAGATACTTTTGATAATTTCTGCAGGGAAACTCTGTCCCAAAATCTGGAGAAAATCCAAATAGGCTCTGGTCATATGTAAAGTATGCCAGTGGCAAGACACAATCTATACTTTCACTGTGTGACAGCAATGGTTATGTCACTGATGACAGTGTCACTAAAGCATAGTTACTGAATACAGTTTTCCAAAATTCCTTCACCAAAGAAGGTGAAGGAAATATTCTAAAATTCAAATCAAGAACAACTGCCAACATGAGTAACTTAGAAGTAGATATCCTTGGTGCAGTGAAGCAGCTTAAATAACGTAATAAAGGCAAAGCCTCTGGTCCAAATATTATATCAGTTAGTTTCCTTTGAGAGTATGTTGATATAGCTTCATATTTAGCAGTCATATGCAATTGCTCACTCGACAAAATATCCGACGTAAAAAAAAACGAATGGAAAGTAGCCCAAGTCACACCAGTGGCCAAGAAATAAAATAGAAGAAATCTGCTGAATTACAAGGCCATATCACTAACGTCGATTTGCAGTAAGATTTTAGGGACCGATGACCATCGTAGTCTGGTCCCTTTGATGTCCCAAACCAACCAGTAAGATTTTGAAACATATGCATACTGTGTTTGAACATTACGAATTACCTCAAAATAGTCAAGTATATCCAGAAAAAATTATTCTTGTCAAACACAAATTCACATGAATTAACAAGTGCTATCAATGGAGCATCTCCGATTGATTCCATATCTTTAGATTTCCAGAAGGCTTTTGGCACCATTCCTGACAAGCACCTGCTAATCGAATTAAGCTTATTCATTAATTCTGTGCCTGCAGAGTATCATCTCAATTGTACAACAGAATTCGTGATTTCCTGTCAGAAAGACCACAGTTTGTAGTAACTGATGGAAAGTCATCGAGTAAAATAGAAATGATGTCTGACATTTCCCACAGAAATCTTATAGGCACTTTGCTGTTCCAGGTCTATATAAACAATCTGCGAGACAATTTGTGCAGTCATCTAGATTGTTTGCAGATGATGCTGTTGTTTACTGTCTCATAAAGTCATCAGTTGATCAAACTGAGTTGAAAAATGATTCAGATAAGATACCTATATGGTGCAAAAAGAGACAGTTGACTCAAAATAATGAAATGTGTGGTTATCGACATGAGTACTATCAGGAATCCCCAAAATTTCGGTTACTAGTATATGTTAAATCATACAAAGCCACACACACACACAGCATTAGGCACACTCTGATTGCAGTTGTCAGACAGGGTTAAGGAGTTGTCTTTGACAGTGTGAGGGAAGTGAATATAGATAGAGGTTGAGGGGTAGGTCTGAGCTGTTAAGTGATGGTTTTGGCATATTCAACACTGGGATGACTGGACAGGCAGTCTTTGTAGAGAGAAACTACTAAGGCAAGAGCACAGACATTAGATATTAGCATAGGTTGGGAAGCAGCTATTGAAATTCACCAGATTGTAATGAGTGAAGTACCTTTGAAATAAGTGATAAGATTTATCTTTGGCCAGGTTTCATATTGAGAGGAGACAGCAGGGGGGGGGCGGGGGGGGGGGGTGATGAACAAATGGTGTAGAAACTACCAGAAGTTTGTCAAAAGTTAGAAATCAGTGTTGAAAAGGTCAGCCACCAACAACAAATTAAGAACCCTGTTGTGTCGTGCTTCATTTGGAAAATGCTAGAAGCAACAAAAATTCATATAGATGTTAGTATAAGCAGTTAGAGCATGAACAGTACTTACATGTAGCGATGGTACAGTGTAGGTATCTCACAACTCCATATTTTATTAATAAACAGAAATTTTGAATCTGAATGTTTGACTAAGGAACACCTGGTTTACCATCTCCAACCAGCCTTAGTGTCTCCAAATTACCTTGAGGACTACAACAGAGGACAATTATACTGGCAGCTGCTGTCATCTCCAAAGGACAACTGGTGAAAATGGCCAACATCTAAGGGGAATGCCAAGTCGGTGCGAACAGTAAATAGCAGCAGTACTTCCAATGCATTGTGTCCAAAGTCTTAAGCCATTGGCAGTGTTGTGTTTTGTGGCATGAAGGAACTATACATGTTGACTGTTTGAATGCAAGTTTAATAGTGAAGATTACAGCTGAGCTTACAAAAAAGGTAGAAATAGGCAGTGATTAAAAATAAAAAGCCAGTAATTGTATGAAATGTTTATCAGATGTAAGGAAATTACTTAAAATGAGAATTTCAGGAAAGAGTGAAATATTTACAGACGGTGAATGAATTGTCAACATAGAGAAAATATTCAGCAGCAGAAGTACATTGCCTGAAGGAAAATAAAACTATTGAAGGCACAAAGAAGTAAATCACTCAGCTCAAATCAGTGTGAAAATCTGTTAATACCATGAAAAGGAGGGTCAAGGCTCTGGAAGATACACTAACTACAAAGAGTACTGAAGTACGAGTAATGATACTGCAACACCTGTAGATTCTGTTAAGAGTTGCAACATGTAATGAGGACTTCATAAAAAATGTGAGGCACTGTTGATGGACATAAAAAATAGCTGATTGTTTCATAAACCTGAAGTTGATAAACTACCCTAGTGTATGTTGGTTTGACTCTTTCAAACAATTGCATAACATTTACCTGTAGCATGTGTTAAACTGTGTGTACTACTTTTAAAAGAGCTAGTGTGAATGCTGTTTTCTGTTCTATGTTTCTGTGCTCAACTCATCAGTACACTATAGGTGAGTGGTATTCCCTTATTTTATGTTATGCTCCATCCAGGAATTTACATTATTGTTATCCATCTGGATATTGTTATTTTCTTGGGTAGATGTCAACATCATTTGCACTACCACTTTGTTGACCTGCAGATGGAATTGCTAGTGTACTTTTATTCAGTACTTATCTGTGGGGAAAGTTGACAATCATACATCTAGCAGATATATCTTTAGGGACTTATATTATTACACTTGTGTACCAATACATTAATTCCCTAGTGGTATTTGCAGTTGTTAATAATAATAATAATAATAATAATAATAGTGAAGGAAACAAAAGAAAAATTCGGAGTGGCTATTAAAGTCCATGGAGAAGAAATAAAAACTTTGAGTTTCGCCGATGGACATTGTAATTCTGTCAGAGACAGCAAAGGACTTGGAAGAGCAGTTGAACGGAATGGACAGTGTCTTGAAAGGAGGATATAAGATTAACATCAACAAAAGCAAAACGAGGATAATGGAATGCAGTCGAATTAAGTCGGGTGATGCTGAGGGAATTAGATTAGGAAATGAGGCACTTAAAGTAGTAACGGAGTTTTGCTATTTGGGGAGCAAAATAACTGATGATGGTCGAAGTAGAGAAGATATAAAACGTAGACTGGCAATGGCAAGGAAAGCGTTTCTGAAGAAGAGAAATTTGTTAACATCGAGTATAGATTTAAGTGTCAGGAAGTCGTTTCTGAAAGTATTTGTATGGAGTGTAGACATGTATGGAAGTGAAACATGGACGATAAATAGTTTGGACAAGAAGAGAATAGAAGCTTTCGAAATGTGGTGCTACAGAAGAATGCTGAAGATTGGACGGGTAGATCACATAACTAATGAGGAGGTATTGAATAGAATTGGGGAGAAGAGGAGTTTGTGGCACAACTTGACTAGAAGAAGGGATCGGTTGGTAGGACATGTTCTGAGGCATCAAGGGATCACAAATTTAGCATTGGAGGGCAGCGTGGAGGGTAAAAATCGTAGAGGGAGACCAAGAGATGAATACACTAAGCAGATTCAGAAGGATGTAGGTTGCAGTAGGTACTGGGAGATGAAGAAGCTTGCACAGGATAGAGTAGCATGGAGAGCTACATCAAACCAGTCTCAGGACTGAAGACAGCAACAATAGTGAATACAGGCTGGACTTTGAACTTCACAACCACAGTACTATAAGTAAAATAATTTCCATGTAAACCACACATTCAAGTCTAGGTTTCAGACTGGAGGTTTACTTTCTGGTGCTAAAGTTCATATGAAGTTGCTGGTGGACGTCACACAGAGAACTGAAAAGCCCCTGATATTAAAAACAAAGTAAATGAGTACTCTGTTAGTCACATCATCTTCTAGAATACGTAAGAATGTTTGGACTCTGTAGTGTAAATTCAGCTTAACTTTAATGTTTATATTAAACAGGTTTTGACATCACCAATACATAAATAGCAAATATTATTGTGTGTATAGTTACATAAATACTTAGTTTTATAGTATTAAATAAAACAGCTGAATAGTGTAAGAGGAGGAGCAGTGCCAATTGCTTGTTTTGAAGTAGCTGTTTTTCTCCTAATATTATGAAAAGGATAGACTGCTACTCATCATATACAGGAGATGTTGAGTTGCAGGTGGGCACAACAAAAATACTCCTAAACATGTGAGCTTTCAGCCAAAAGGTCTTCTTCTAACATAGAAAACACATACATTCAAGCAAGCACAACTATGTTAGAAGAAGGCCTTTCGGCTGAAAGCTCATATGTTTAGCAGTATTTTTGTTGTGCCCACCTGCAACTCAACATGTGGTATGGTAAGTAGCAATGTATCCTTTACATTACTGTCACTATTCCATTCTGGGGTTTCCATTTTTTTATTTGGTTTTTCTTCTAATATACATACTCACACTCATAAAAAGTCTAATGTAGAAGTAATTCCTATGAGTATGAAGAAAGACTTTGTTCTGTCATGCTGTGTTTTAAAATTGTACTTAATTAAGCTTAATAAAGTACAATAATATCTTAACACACCGTGGTGGAATGATGTATTTCTTTAAATTTATCAAGCTTTGGTGGTCACCCATAAGAAACTGATTATTGAGTTATTTCAGGTATTCAGCTGTTCATTTCACTACATGTAAACATTTCAATGACCCAAAAACATACCATTAGTAATACTCAACAATCATAAATAGATAGCATTAGTCATAATTTGTTGTTGGTATATTTCACACAAAAGTAGCGTACAGTGGCTGCTTCTACTTATAACTTGACTCATTCTACATCCCTGAAGGTTTTCCCATATCATGAGATTTATGGAACACAATGTGTGAATGAATAAATGATGAGTGACCTTTATGGCTCTGATAGTTAATTTACACATACTAATCAACCAGAGCCATGATTACTTCACTCCACTAAGAGACACAACATATTCAGTTCTGCACATTTAGTGGTACAAAGTGGTGAGAAAATAATGAATAGGATGGAAACGGTAAAATTCTTAGGCGTTCATATTGATGAGAATTGAAATCAGAAAAAGCACATTTTGGAATTCCTGAAACAGTTTAATTCAGCCACATTTTCACTTAGAATTATTGCAAATCTTGGGGAGAGACACATCACTAAGCTGGCATTTGATAATTTCATATGGAATAATGTTCTGGGGTAACTCATCTTTAAGAAAAGAAGTCTTCAGTGTTCAAAAATGTGCTGTAAGAATATTATGTGGTGCCCATTGACGATCATCTTGTAGACATCCATTTAAGGAGTTGGGTATTCTGAGTACTGCTATGCAGTATATTTATTCCGTCATGAAGTTTGTTGTAAATAATTCACTACAGTTCAAAAGGAACAATGATGTACGTAATTGCAAAACCAGAAGGAAAAATGAATTCATTACTTCACATTAAGGCTATCTTTAACACAAAAGGGGTGCACAATGTTGCAACTAAAATTTTTGATCACTTACCGAGTGATATAAAATGTCTGACAGACAACAAAGTAAAATTTGAGAACAAACTGAAAAAGTTTCTCCTCAACAACTCCTATTTTGTAAAAGAATTTCTATTATTGTAATGTGTAAAAGGTACTGGGTAGGAATTAAAAACTCACATATGTACACCTATTTGAAAAAAAAAAAAAAATTATAAACAAACTCAAATGTTCAGCATGTTTACATAATTTGCAATGTGAATGAAAAATGACTTGTCCCACATCATTGTCATTTGTCATGGAGAATGGCCCATGGAACATGAAACTACAGTGATCTGCCTTTTACATATGTTATAGCTGTAATTCATTGTTGCATGGTAAGGTTTAATTCTTTGGTCATTGTCTGTAGCTGAATGGCACCAATTATCCACTGAGAAAGATGATGCAATGTCTGTACAAGTCGGGTTTGAACCTCAGTGATAACCCAGCGTGTCAATACGGTCGATATTTGGAACAGATTATGGCAAAAATCTGGATAATGTGACCACTGTGGCTCCTGATATTTGACTACTGATTCTGAACACTCCAAAAAATGATGTGGCGTGCCCGCATGTTGTTCATAACAAGTGTGTGGACTGTTCTATTCTGCTATATTTTCATCACTTCTTTAAAACTCCACATTTGCACTTTATAGGGAAGACTTTATGCCAGCACAGCAACTTCTGTGTGTGACTGCAAGTACTTCACATGGTAACATTGTTTCATACAAATGTGAAGGTTTTTTGCCAAATACTTCACTTATTACTTGAAGATCCGCCAATTTTAATTGCCTATAACAGTCTCATTTCTTCAGGGACTTGTCCTGCTGCATTATATACCTTTGTTAATCTTCTGATATTGATTGCACACAAGTGCACAGTTTCACAGATAAATGACTTCAACGGTAAACACACAACATCCATATTTTAAAATCATTTTTATTCGGATTTAGCTGTTCAAGTTGGGATACCCCTCATGTCAGCTGTTCAAATACAGCTTTCTCTGCAGATTAAGTCGAGGAATGCCTGAAATGTCCTCAGCACAGTAAGTGGCTGGATTTTCCCGTGTGTATTACTTACCTTGATTGATTCTTTGCGAACATTATTGTAATTCTGTGTGCTTGATTGGAACAGGGAGGAGGACTGAATAGATATATATAAAGTAAAAAGGAAAAAAAATATTTGTATTAGAATAACACTCAATACAAATACAAAACTGATTATATTTTATTAAAAAAATAATGTAAACAGACTATACTGTATCACAGCCTTTATATCACAGCAGTTTTTTTTTAATTGTCTCTAAACAAAC
Source organism: Schistocerca americana (assembly GCF_021461395.2). NCBI lineage: Eukaryota > Metazoa > Arthropoda > Insecta > Orthoptera > Acrididae > Schistocerca > Schistocerca americana. The sequence continues at coordinate 253,675,858 of NC_060126.1, forward strand.
TTCAAATAACATTATCATCATAAACAAAACCAAAGATCAGCTTTGCTAATAATTGACAGTCTTCAGTAATACCATACTGCATCTTATTTCAATCAACATTATATGAAACTTACGTACAATGTGTATCACCATTCATTTGATATTAGTGACTATTACTTGTTTTCTCAAAATTTCCCTGGAAGTTGTGGGAAATGTTGTCATTATCTTTTTTATTTTCGTATATTCTCAAAACTGTAAGTCTTAAAAAATTGCAAAAATATTTAAGTTTTAAAGAATAGTAAGAATATTGTATGGAGTGTCATGAACAACACTAGAATTGCTGAATGATAAATCTTCACAATGCACATAATAGTTCATATTAATTAACTTTATAGTTTCAGCCTGAAATAAATGCAGTTTTAATGAACAGGTTTAAAACATAGGTTGTATTCATAAAATATGATAGTATCACAAGTTATTAACATTACAGTAAAGTCTAAAAGCTAGACATTTTAATATCGTGTGCATTCTACGTAAGTTCACAATGTTCACATGATTATGTATGAGAACAGGACTAGCATAGGAAGTTCTGTATTCCATAAATATTTCAAAATTTGTTATATATTTTACCATTTACAATAGCTCCATATAGCCAGTTGAAAAATTATTATTAGGCAAATACAAGTGTGTTTAACAAAATTGAATGGAAACCACAAGGACTGCTTTACATTAACCAAATATACATCACTAAGGATTAGCAGTTCCAGAAATACATTGGTATTGTATATATGGTAGCTTATCACTTTCATGATTTTTACCCACTGATTATAACTTAGTTTTGTTGAGTATTTATATTTAAAAATTATACAGTGTCATGCAACGTCATCTTAATTGTAATGGTAATTAATAAAAATCTCCCTTGATATCGCACTGCAACATTACTAAAACATTAAATTACTGCCCCTATTTAAACAGAAATCACAAAATGAAAGAAAAACACACCTAACGAAATTGTAAGTAAAAATATGCTGCCTTTACTGGAATCTGGCCTCACAGTTAATGAAGTAGCATTTTTGTAACATTCATGTATCCATATCTAAAGACAAAAATAGACCAAGGAGTACGTCAATGCTACACTGAAACAGAAGGAAAGACTACCACCGTCCGATGAGATAAGCTGTAATGTCTGTTAAAAGACCTTAAGCAACAAAGGTACACAAAAAAAATTAATTTTAGAAAATTTTAAGGCTTATACCCAAAAAATGGATGGGAGCAGGAGGCTGGAAAAACAATTCAGGTTCAAGGATATCCCTTGAAATACAACGTACGAATATCAGTGCATGTGGAAATTTGAATGCCCTGATCATCACTAGTTTTCCTTGTTTCAGCATTTCGTCTTTAAGTGTTGTGACCTGTCCTTTGAACAATTATTTCCATTTCAGATGACAAGTATATTAAAAGAACTGGATCTTATTCTCTCTGCTACTACATTCTCCTACTCCTTTGTATCATGTTTCAAAGCCCTTTGTCTTATGTTTGGAGTTTACATGGATTTCAGTTTGAATTACTTTTACTACTGAAAAAAATCATAAATAGACCTCATGTTAAACAGTCACTCTCTCTTGTTATATCCTGAAGATGGCCAAGAAAATGAGTTACATAATCAGGTAGCATACATATGATATATCTGAGAGGGATTATGGAGGAAATTCACAATATGTAGAATCAGATGACTTTATCCTGTAGTGGTCTCAGCATTGTATCAGTTCACCATTCAGTTTACTATGATTTTGCAGTGTCTGTGTTGTTCAGAAGTACGATGCAATGTTCCTTCAGACAGGCATCAACAACAAAGGCAAGGCAAAATTGTATTTAGCTGTCGGTACTGGACAAGCGACTTTCAATTATGTCTCCCCTGTACAGGAGTACACATAGAGGATGTACAAGTGCAGGTTTTAGACAGGAAGTGTGCTCAGATAGCCTAATGGTAAGGCAACTGCTTGTGATATGCAGGAAATAACGGGTTCAAGACCTGGTCTGGCACAAAGTTTCATTGTCGTCACTCTGGTCTGGCACAAAGTTTCATTGTCGTCGCTCCATTATACACCTGATGGTTACCCTAATTTGCAATTATGAATACATATCAGGTACTCAATTTACTCCTCTTCTACATCTTACTGTTGGATATGGTAAAGTTTAGGAGGAGGGATATTTTTGGTGATAAATTAGTAGTGCTGTGGGGTATGGTTAAGTTTAAGAGGAGGGATTTTTTGTGATAAATCAACAACGCAAGTCTTGTTGAGTCTTAATGGGGAAAAGCCTACAGCCTTTATAAATATACAGTCACTGCCACTACAAACTACCACTGTTTCATTTTACATAACTAAAAGTACATTTTTTTCATGCGAGTATAATTGTTCCATTTAAAATCCACAAAGTTAATAAAACAATGTGGATGATACTGTCTAAACAGGCCAAAGATTATTTAGTGAAGCCGGAAACATCTGCAAACAAACTAACCTACTGTGTAGAAATAAGGCACTGTTTATATAAGTGAATAGCATTATAAAAAAGGCTGGTTGCGGTTTCCTTCTTTGCAAGAATCGACCTGTATTTTTTATACAGCCACAGTCTCAGTATGTCAGTTTTCAACAAAGTAGCAATAACATAGACCTTTCCCATTGTAAATGTACTGAATGGGTATCCAGTTGATATTACATTTGCATTCCTCAGTCGCTGCTTAGATTTATTAAATGAAACATCACTATGCCTACGATCCATGAAGGCAGCAAACAGAAAGATTTGTAAATGAACATGAAAGTGAAGTTTCAATATTCATTTTTTTTGTACCAGTTATGACACATTTTCATCTTCCAGTGCGTGTAGCAATTATTGGAAATTATTTTTTATTGCAATAAAAATAATTGTATGAGAATATACCAATATTCCGGTGATGTAGCAAACAAAAGAATGAATGGACTGAAATGAAGAACATTTGGGTCTAATCAATGTCTTGTAGTCCAAGTTGAAACATTTCCTACTATCTTTCCCTAGCTACCCCCTCTCCCCACATATACCTTTAATGTCATTATCTCTTTGGTGCCTGTGGTAATAAATTATAAATAATCACCCTTTACATTATCATTTCCTGGAATTTAAGTATCCCTCATTTCACAACTGTAACAGACCTTTACAAGAGAGTTAAACTCTCAAAACAATAATTCTGCTTTCAAAAGATCAGATTTCAAAGTACTTAGAGGCTCTGGATTCTGTAGAATTTTCTTTAAAAAAAAAAATAAAAAAAAGAGCTGCATTGAGATAACAAAGTCAAGATTAAAAACTACTTTTTTAGGGAGCAGTGGCAACAATAAAATGTGCACACTATGAAAAATGAGAAGAATGCTGAAGATTAGATGGGTAGATCACATAATTAATGAGGAGGTATTGAACAGAATTGGGGAGAAGAGGAGTTTGAGGCACAACTTGACTAGAAGAAGGGATCAGTTGGCAGGACATGTTCTGAGGCATCAAGGGATCACCAATTTAGTATTGGAGGGAGCGTGGAGGGTAAAAATCGTAGAAGGAGACCAAGAGATGAATACACTAAGCAGATTCAGAAGGATGTAGGTTGCAGTAGGTACTGGGAGGTGATGAAGGATGCTGCATCAAACCAGTCTCTGGACTGAAGACCATAACAACAACAACATGAAGAATGAAATGATTTGTTTTGTTGTAGACGAGGAACCTGCTGTATGCATGTCTTCAATCACTAACTACAAACATTTTGTTTTGTAAGAGGATGGTGTTAACAACTTTGGCTACCACATACATGTACAAGGTCAAGAAAATACAAATTGACAATTGCACAACTATTAAAGGAGCACAAATACATATATACACACCTTATAAAGAAGTCATTACTTCTAGAACAAACTCCAAAGATCAACATACCTGTCAAAGGATTATTTATTGTGAAGCAACCCATGTGTCTACACATGCTATGTAAGACTGCACACCACTGTTGATGCATAGTACTTTTGTCCCTTCAAAAGCACAACTTGTAGACTGAATTTTATTTGTACAAAGACAAATCACACCTTTCTTCTTTGCTCTCCCAATTGTATAAGCATGTATCAACACCAAATTTTGACTGACCCAGATAGTCATGCATGTTAAAGCATTGTTTCCGGGACAGGGAGGTAAGTGGCTGTGGATTGAATCCACCCAGCTTCTACGCGCAAGCCAGCCTAGATGGGGATTTTAGGCAGTGTCCACATCCCATTAGGTGAATACTAGTCTGGTACCCAAATGACTCACAAACATTTCGAAAATGTTTGCTCACTTTCACATGAATAACACACTATGTAGACAAATTTGGATACACATATTCCATCCTGGGGAGGTAATGGGGTGGCAACAGGAAGGCCATATGGCTATGACATAAGCATTGGCGAATCTGTTAATAATCCTGTTGACCGATGCTGATGCAGAACAAAGGCACAAAATAAGATCACCACCATCAAGCTTTGGCTGTGATGTGTCATCAAACGAATAAAACTCTATTTCTTTCTGTATAGGCAGCAAAAACTTGTATCTGCTGGCATAGCATATGTAAGAGAGAAACTGGTTCTGCAAATGTGCAAACTCTTGAACAAAATTAACACAAACAGTAAAGGCGTAAAGTAATCTGACAATCACTGCAAAACCAGTGAAAAGGAGTCGGGTCCTGTGTAGGTAGTCTCAATAACTGATGAACTGCCTGCAAAGAGTGCTTCAAGAATAAGTATGTATTGCAGTCTACTTAGTGTGTCACCTGAGAGCTACATTTCCATCACTGTAGTGTGATTGCTTAAATGAAATCTTTCATGGTTGAATGCTAATTTTGAAATGTAATAGCCACTCATGCCTAGCATCAAGTCCAGTAGAGCATAGTGGTAAAAGCAGCTGCATTCAAATTTCCATCCATATCTCTCGACAGAAAGAAGATTACATTTTGAAGATGGTGTTGATGACAGGGTGATTCCTGGGATTTGGAAAGGATGTTGGTTGTCGCCTTTTCAAGGGAGCCTGTTTGGCATTTACCTGAAGTTATCTAAGAAAATCAAGGAAAAACCTAAACCTGAGTGGCAATTCATGGATTTGAACTCTACTCATCTCTAATGAGAGTCCAGTGCACTGCACCACCACACACTGTTATGATATGGAATATGATTATTGAAATCATAACACAATCTCTGATAATTATATCTTCCCTTTCACCACAAATTCCCCCCCCCCCCCCCCCCCCCCACACACACACACACTACTTCTCCCTATCTCTCACCTGTCTAAAAGAACACCAACACACAAGACCTACAAAAGTACAACCAATTTATATCACTTACATCATATGGCTCAGTAGGTATGTCTAGGGTTACAAAATCCAGAGGCCCAGGTCCAGTCCTCAGTTGGTTCTAGGATTTTTTCTCTCAATTAAAACTATTCTAACATCTGGTAATTACATATTAATTTCACAAATGGCATATTTCACCATTGTTCGGAATCCACCTTAAATTGTAGGCCCCTCCATGAATGGCTGGTAGCACACTTCGAGATCAGAGGCATCAAAGGCGTACCACCTACAATAAGACCATGCCTCATAAAGCACAGTGATGTTCAAGCAAACATTCAGGTTGATGACAGCTTTACTTGCAATAGACTGTGGAATTCACAATATTATCACCTTGTAAAGAGGTAATGTATATGGAAGACACCCTGATGCACAGATTTTTACAGTTACGTGAACTGGACGTCATTGAAGACAATGGTAATGCACTTCCATCTTGAACAAGTTCCAATTGCCCTCAATCAGTGTCAGGGACTTCTCAAAGAATATCTACCAATAATGATGAGATAAATAACTGCATAGAAAAGCATAGCAGGTGACTGGACTTGATATCACATGAAAGAACCGTAGAACATTACAGGCCACTGAGAATGATTTTAATTATCTTGTTGGTCTCTTCAAAGACCTTAAACAAAAAGTTTGAAAGAAACTAACATATTTCTGCACCCATTACAGTACCAGGTGGTAGTCTGAAGTATCACCAAATAGAATATGTTTCAGTTAGATGCATCATAATCTCATGCAGGAAAAAGCAGTGTGTTTTCATACAGTATTTATATTCTGTATGCATCAAACAACTGATGTTTCTTACCGAGTGACAACTAGAATCTGCTACAAGAGCAATGTGCACAAAAAGTAAAAATCATACATCCCAGAAAGGATGTAGTGCGGCAGTATGAAAGGAGAGATGTAATGTGATGATATTAATGGACACACAGGTCCAAATTTAAGTTATTTTGTTGCCAACACTAGCAGTGAGGTGCAATGGTATAGTGTGTACACGCTATTCTTCCTCTCTTTAGTTCAGTAATTTTTACTTAACTAGCTTTACACAGTTTCTAAGAACCTTTTTTTGCAAATGTCCACATACGTTTTGTTTTGTTTTGTTACAGCTGAAAGTCCAAACACTTCTCCCTTTACCTCATAAACCAAAGATAATTTTATTTGAATGTACTGTACGTGGTCCTTTTATGACAAGACTTGTTTGTTTTTCATTATCTGTAACCTAAATGTGTGTTAGTTATCTCCAGGTGAGGTGATCCATACAGACGGAAGATGCACACAGGAAAATGGTGAACTTAAGATTACAGGACTATTTGTGAAGCGCTTTATTTGCAAGGACTCCCAAGGGCTATCATTGAAATACTTAACACACTACAAATTACAACCTTTCCAACATTTGAAAGAGTGAAAGAAAAATATACTAAAACAACATATTTTTACATTTGAAATTCACCAACCACATCAAATATTAAAGGTTAGGGCTCTCATCAAGTAAAGCATCCAGAAGAAAAAGACATAGTCAGCAAGTGAGAGTAAACTACAGCTCTATTCCTATTTACAGCAAAATTTAAAAATGGGAACTATATATGGGCGTAAGAGGCCTATGTTATTGAAAAGAGCAATGTGTGAGATAAGTTTAGTATGTTGTTATTATAAGCCACACATGAAGGTGAACTCGGCAAACTGAAGTCAAAAGCACCACAACACATAAACCATATAGTAAAATTAGTGACATTTTGAAAAGACAGACATGTACAGTCTGCAGTTTAAGTACCGGTGTCATGAATAACCTTCATACAGCGAGTCAAGATTGGAAACAGAAAACCCATCAAATGAGCAAAAAGGATGAATATATCTTTGTCACTACTGATGATTAATTTCTGAAACTTAAGAACTGGAGGTAGCAATTTCATGTGCACTGTCAAACAGATTAAAATTATATACTGTCTTGTACGCCCCAGATAGCATTTTCACAGAATTAGTTATTGCTTAGAGCAAAACATATTGGGAATAATTTGTTGTTATTTAGTGAGAACACACATTACAATCATTAACAGAGAAACCAATATGATATAAAACTGCATACTGACAATATTGTCCCTCAATACTCCTGTTCTGTGCAAAACTTGAGTCTATTTAGTGTGGCTCATTATAATCATAAAAGAAAATAAACAATAGGAAATCAAGAGACTTTTAATCTAAGGGGACTTTCTTGTTCATTGCCATGACCAATAGCATCCTCTTCTCTCCCCCCTCCCCCCTCCCTCACCCCTTACAGTTAATCTCTTCATAATGGGAATTGTTTTTCACAAAGGTCCAACACAATTCAAAATTACATTTTGTTGAAGGAATTGTGTATGGTGATCTACTGTGTGTACTTCACCAGTCCAGTAAAATCATTACTTTTTTTCTTTAATGATCTTGGCACAAGGCAGTCATTAACTTTTTGTACCACATTCGAAAGTGAAACTTCTTGAACTTGGATGTCGGTTTTTAAGCAGTGTTACATAACTATTCTCATGTAGTTTCGCCTACAACAGCATAACACTACCAAAATGAGATATGATAACAAAAACAACGTTCAAAGTCAGAAGCAGCTCCATTTAAATCACATACTTGTACGAGACAAAACTGAAGCTAACAACTATTTTCATTTCCAATACTCCATCTCATATCTCAGTTTTCAAGACTGCCTCAAAATAAGGCACATTCTTCATAACCAAATGGCACTGGCTCACCAACATTTCATGTTTACAATGTCCAAGCAATCCAGAAAGAAGGCATTTAGGATGACACTTGATATTAAGCTCTTAATTCAAATAACATGAGAGAAGCTCACTTCATAGTTTGCTACTCCTTCCAATGTTAAGTAATTAGATCCCCCCCCTCCCAAATGGCACTTAATTTAATGCAATCGATTTCTTTAACATTCTATGGATATTTTGCCTAATCACTTGTAATACTAATATTAATACTTCATAAACTGCAAGACAGCTACCCACGAATTTAGGCACTAACTGCAACGAACACATTCAGCACCACTGGTGACAAGTTTTCGGCATATTATACGATTATGATGCCCAAGCAATGAAGTACAAATGGATGAGCAGTCTGTGCCAGATGACAAAATAAAATGTTTTCAGCTTCTGGCTAATGTTATAATTTGTGTTGTTCGTTTCTTGCTCTATCATGGCATAAACTTAGCTGACTTTGACCTATCCTCCACAGTCCCCCCTCCTCCCCTCCCAGGCCTAGACCCACCCTTTTCATTCCTCTCCGTAAATCAGTTTTAGTTTAGATAAAGAGTGCAGTTCATAAGCTCTATCCAATTTGTTTCCTTCAACATCTGCAATTTTACCTTTACAGCACATGAAGAATGCTGCTATCTTACTGCTGAAAGTGTTTTCAATTTTTACTTACAAGGAGTGGTGGATCAGCTTTTTGAAACATACAGTGATATAGGTTAAGATCTCAGCTATCAAATTCTGTAGCCATTCATCCAGTAGGCCCTTTGCGTGACAATCAGTACCATAAAATAAGTATTATCATATTTACTGGTTGCATGGTGTAATGGAATGGACAAGGTAAGGCCTTGACTTGCAGTAGGTTGTGGAGTCTTATCTCGCCAAGTATTTTAATTTTCTTTTATTTATATATTTTAATCGAAATTACCTTGATCATTATTTTATTCAATTAATTGGTTTAAATTGATTTTTTTATTTCTATTCCTTCGTCACATTTTAATCATCATATCAGTTCTTCATTTGCTCTCATTGTTCTTCCCATCACTCTTTTTCTGCATGAAATTTCTGATTGCGTGATTTTAATTAATTTTGATTTTATTTCTTTTGTTTTATCACCCTCTTTTTTGCCCCATGTTATTACATTCATTATTTCTACTCCTCATTTTGCTGGAACCTAGTTTTACTTATAATCCCTTTTAAGGAAAAAAAACCCTTCATCTGCATTATTTTGTCCATAGTGTAATAGGAATTTAGGCTATATTTTAAATGTTAGTATGATGATTACAAAACAAAAAACTAAATGCATAGATTGTAATGAAAAATACATTTTTGGCGCCACTGCACAGTCAATATAAATAGATTTTGTCTTTTGTTATTAGACCAATAGAGTAGCATTTTCAAATATTTAAATATTATAATTAAATTCACATTCACAGAAATTCTGATCAAAAAAAGAATGATAAAAAGAAAAACTGAAAAAAATTCACATGATGATTAAAATGCTGTGACAAAGCAACAGAAATACAAGATTATATTTAAACCAATTATTTGAATAAAAATAATGGTCATAGGCATTTCTAAAAAGATTTTAAAATAAAAAAAATTTAGCACCTGACGAGATTCAAACCCATGCCCTTCAGTATGTATAGGCCTTATCCTAGCCATCACATCACACAACCAGTGTACATAATTCTTCTGTTTTAATACTACTGAGCATCGTGTAAAATTCCAAATTTTTGTCGTCAATTACGCGCAAACGTAAGTCCACCAGGGTGAATAGCTGTGGGGTGTGATACCCGAATTCTTAACCTACTTCACCATATAGATGGTTTCAGAAAGTCAATCCCATTGCTGGGGACCTAATTTTGTTGGTGATTATGGGAAGCCATAAGAGATAATCGTCATTCACGTCACTAATAATAAATGTGAGAGAAAGCACGCAAAAATGTCAGGGACAACGAAAAAATACTAATATACTAATCAGTCTTTAAAATTTTAAATTACTAAATAATTTTAAAAATAATAAAATATCTCCTGTCCTTACCCCAATATTTATTAGATAAGCTAGTTACCACAAAAAACATCTACTCTTCATGACACCTAAAATATTGTGCTGCCCCCGCCTCTCCTTACTAAGAAGAACAATTCTCCTCCATCTTAAGAGACAAACCTGAATTTCCTGCTTTGCACAAGTAGTCGCCTTACCATAAATTATCCTAGTCATGCCTCTTGTCCAAACGAAAAGTCTGCAATTCACACAATGTTGCTGTACCATCCATGCCCCCCACCCCACCCCCACCTGTGACACAGGACTGCCATAGATTGTTACCCATTACTGTTCATTTTTGTCACTTATCTCGTACTTCATAAAATACGGAAAGAAATATGTATTCTGGAAAAACGTCATTTCTGACCTTAGCATTTTATAATAAACTGGAGGATGTTGGGGGAAAGGTAATTGTCAGACCCAGCAAAAGATGGAAATATTAATTGTTAGTTTTTCCACATTTGGAGAAATTTGCATTATTCCTTTTTTTTAAATGTATTTTGTGTATCTCCCAGAATCTGTGGAAGTCTTGCATGTGAGTAGTCATGTGATAAATGGACTTTCAGGGGTCCTAAGAAAATGTCATACATTTTGATTTGAGAAACAGCAAAAACCAGCAGTCTCAAAAAAATGGATACAAAGTAAGATACAGTAAATCTGCAGAGCTGCAGAAGATCAATCCCATTTGTTCACCATGTGCTACAGCTACTTCAGGATGTCACATTATCTGAAGCATTTCACATCAGATGCCTAAAATGTAATACACAATTGTCCTTCTATCAAACGAGTGGCTGAGATATTTACAATTTTTTAATCAAGTACGCTGTCTTTAATACACATTTCAGTCCCAGTAAAGAAAAGAGATACAGTGTTACTATTGAATGAAATAATTTTTCATACTTTTAAATTTGACAGTCTTGTTCACTCTTGCACACCATTAATCAGTTGCAGAAAAAATAGTGGTGTTGCACTGAAGTAACGGAAGTAGTAAGTAGATGAATTGCTCACAATCAAACAGCACCATAGAGGAATGAAGATTCATCATATGCAATGGAAAGTAGTAGCAATTAAAAGTGCTATCCTGCTCATGGTGGTACATTGAATGATCACATTTCCATAACTTGAAAATATTTTTTGTGAGAAAAATCAGCGTAAAAATGAATGGCTCTCATTGAAGTCAAAATTCTGGAAACGTCAATGGCCATAACAGGACTATTCATGGAAACACAAAGTTTTGTGTTAAATGTTACATGTGCACAAAATCCTACTGACTAGGCAATTTGAATGGCACCAGCTTATCAAGGATAGAATTACATCTACTGACCCACACAGAAAGAAAATACTAAATTTCCTTCCATCAAAAACATAAAAAAAAGGCAACACATCACAATTGCCCTGAAGTCTCATGTGCTGCTACTGTATTATGAAAAGGGTACTTGCTGCTCACCATATAGCAGAGATGCTGAGTCGCAGATAGGCACAAGAAAAAGACTGTCACAAAATAAGCTTTCAGCCAATAACGCCTTTGTCAAAAGCAGATTACAAGACACACACACTTGTGCAAACAAAACTCTCATACAAGACATGACATGACAAGTCGTGTATGAGTTGCATTTGCACGAGTTTGTGTCTGTCGTCTATTTTTGGCAAAGGCCTTGTTGGCCGAAAGCTTATTTTGTGACAGTCTTTTTGTTGTGCCGATCTGCAACTCGGCATCTCCGCTACATGGTGAGTAGCAACTATCCTTTTCATTATACTGTTACATTCCATCCTGGATTTTCCATTGTTTGCTTTCTGCTGCTACTATAATTGCATTAATAACCTAGTTTTGATTCCACAGCCACTTATGTGGTCACTGAACTGTTTCTACCCACTGCTCTGCCCTGAATATTATTATTATTATTATTATTATTATTATTATTATTATCATCTGAAAATACATGTAGTATATACTGGTATATCTGCATGATTTACAAATTTCATGAATATGTCGAATATTCAATCCCCTGTTTCAAATTAAAACACATGTACTTCACAAAAAAGGTATGCTTTATCCAGTAAAAAGGTAAGCATTCTTTCTGTATCAGTATTTCCTTGCTGTAATATTAATGACATTACACTATCATATCATTTGAAAAGTGAGCAGGATGTCTGGCAAAGAAGTGCTGCACAAAAAGCGTGTGTAAATCGTCATATTATCTTCTTGTTCCAACCAATAACAGTGGTTTGAAAACTACCAGTAATCATTACTTTTTGTGTACCTGTACAACAAACAATATTTATTGTTAAAGATGAGATATTGCCTGTTCTCAATTATTATTTTTCATTCCATTGGGGAATTTCTATTATTGCAGTAATGACACTTTAATGCTTGTTATAACTCAAGGACTGCTTGATGTGTAATACTATTGACAGCAAAGAAGGGAGGGGGGTGAGTTACACACAGGACCTAAATCCAATGTCCAAGAAAATAATATATGTAGCACTCCAACAGAAAAGGAAAAAACTGTTTTATCTGATAAGCAGTCTACAAACATAGACAACTTGTAAAAACCTTTCACACGAATATAGTGCAAATCATGATGATGCAATCCATCACTCTGGGTTTAAAAAATAGCACCTATCAATAACAATTATTATATGTGATGCACGTCAGTTTCACTATAATCTGAACCCATGTGCTGATTGATTTCATACTGTCCTTTTCTATAAATCCAAATCATTTGAATACTGGAATTAGATCAAAGGGCTAAGAAGAAATGCAATGGGGTCATCTATAATGTTCTTCATGGGATCTTAAAACAGAATTTTAATTATGAATGACTAGTCAGACTACGGTTTTGTCTAACAGGACTGGCCCATTAGCAGAACGTAAATATGGATCTTAAAAATAACAACTTAAGATTGTGAGAACTCTCTCTCCAGTAGAATTCTAACAAAATGCAAACGAGCATAGGACAACCTTGTATTTACCACATCCTGGAAACACTCCTTTCCATCACAGAGCAGTGGTCCTCAAAAACAATGTGAAGTCTTATTATGCGATATTAAATACAAACTTTGAAATCTCAGATAGAAACTGATTTTGGAATATCAGTTAACTGTCAAGACATTCACTCTCCAACAATAAAACTTTGCTGACAGACTTCTCTTCTTTACTTTCAGTTTTCAGAAAGTAAAATTGCATCTAGAAGACCAGGCATAAATAGCAGGTAACACACATGCTCACCCCAGCCAACAAGTTTCCTGAGCACTTGCACAAGAAAGGCTTTCTTGTCTATTTAAACCAGCTTCACTAATATGTGTATTTCGTCACACTGATTTAAAATATATTTAAAAAAATCTTTATGGACTTAAAAAGGAGAACTGTACTATGAAATAATTTTAGCTATAGTAAGAAAAACAACAAAAAAGAGCACAAAAAAATGTAAAATTATAAAGAAAAGAGAAGACTTCACTATACACATCAATAATAATTTCAGCCACATAATAAAAACAGCAAAACTGAGTGCGAAAAATGTGAAATTGTAGAGAAAAAGAGTGAAACTTCATAGATATTAGGGCTAATTATACACATCTTGTACAACTTAAAGGAAAACATCAGCTCATAGAGCAAAATGATATTAAAATATTTAGAAAATTTTATTTATATTTTGATTTATGAGATTTACTGTAAAACAGAATATGAAAATAGAACAAAGCAGTATAAAAGTTAATTCACTGTACACTAACTAGAGAATGATTTGTGTAATTCATTATTTGTGTCATTATATTTACATAACACAATGCAAAAGTCCCTTTCAGTTAATGTAGGAACATCTGCCATAAACAAAACAATAGTAATGCAACTATTAACAGCTAAGAAGTAAAATATCTTAGCCACAGCTTAACTAAATAAATATTACCTTCAGCAGTTGCACCAAGTACTATGGAATACTTGTGATACATAATATAAACTATACATAAATATTGCACTTTGGACAGACTTTCAAAACTTAGTGTAGTTGTTGATGGTATGGTTTCAGTCACTCCTCAGTTTTTAATTAAGTATCACATACATTTATATCTGTACAAAATTAATTACACCACTTTCCATTTTTCCACTTGTCCATATTGCTGTCTCAGCTATTCAAGTCCTTAAAAAAAATCCAGGCTGCCACTTATAAAATTGTTCACTAAATGAGATCAAGGCTTTCTTCAGCCAGCATAATCAATGCACAAAATATAAAGAGGAGTCATATATTACATGTAAAGACTGATGAAAAATGTAGTTATGAGCACCACCTATTTTTTTTCAATTTATTGTGAATGTATTGATATCAAGGTTACATGATACCACAACTCGGGCATGTCACACAAAACACCTGCACTGTTGAAGTGTAGCCATGAGAACACTCACTTCAAATACAGTCAATAAATAACATACTAGTAACACTAGTATACTCAAAGTACTGATTGAATGAACTGCCAATTATTGTGATGGGGATTGTTAAATTAACACTATAGTGATGGAGTAAAAGTCTGTCCACCAACCATATCCTGCTCACCAAATGCACCTGGGACATTTCTGCGCATTCCTCTCCATATAGGTCTCTGCTGATGTGGTTGCATTGGATTCCAGTGGCCTCCATCACCATCTTCCACAGGAAAAAATGGCATCCGCATACCTACAGCTAAGGCTGGATTGGGTGCAACAGGGAAACCTGGGGGCGCTACACCTAGCAAGCCTTGACGACCCGTATTCACTGCAGGTGTCCTTGGTAGCCGAGGATCCACATTGGCCATTGTTCCAACACCAGGCATTACCATGCCAACAGGTCCCACACCTAGATCACCCATATTTCCAAAAGGTGACTGTGATACACCAAGAGTATTTGGTTCAGGGGCAGATACAACTGTAGAACTTGAGACAGTAACTGCAGTGTGCGGGACTGTTGATTTGACACTTGCTGCATTTGAAGAAGCTGAAGTTGGAGTTGCCAAGCGTCTAGGATCTGTCCTAGGGGTGGTTGTTGTAGCTGTAGTAGTAGTAGTTGTTGTTGGACAGCTTGTGGAAGTCTTTGAAGAGGTAGTCACAGGGGGATCAGGTAACTTGAATATTTTGCGTAATCGTGGATCATTCTCTGCCTGTAAGAACACAATTCAATAAACACATCATCTTACAAATAAGGGTAAGTACATTTTATGTAAGCACATCTTCATATATGATAAACAGAATAATATAAACAAATTTTGGACAGAAATGACAATAAACTATATACCCTATAGATCAACTGTCTATCTTTAATCTAAAAGATTCTTTTATAATCATAACCACAAGAAAAGAAACATGCTGGTTGCAGAAGTGGATACTGCAAATGGATCTTTTAAAAAGGTGAAAGTATGAATTACAACTGTGCCTAGGATACATGAATATTTTTAAAAAAGCTTTTGGTTCAATTTGAAGTAAATGTATATTAACAACTCTTCTGAATCCATCAAACTACTGATTCTGTATCAGCAAAATTATTCTCTTCTGCCCCACAGAAAAATTTTCAAAACCCTAAACTGTGAAAATTAAGAAGGAATACATATTAATGGGACATAAGAGGACCACTTTCATTCTGCTGAGGCCATTGTAAGGCTTGCCTGCAGAGCAACAACTAACTGTAGAATTTAATTGGGAAAGTAAAGGTCAGAAAATCAATTATTAAGACTGAAGTAAATATACCCCAAACATTTCCAAAAGAAAATAGAGCAAATTAACAATGAAGTAACAGAAACACTTTCTCAATTTTTTTTGTATTTAGCACAGTTTACAGCAATTAATCAAAGCACAGGAAAATAAACAGAGTAAATATGGCTCGAGTGCTGAAATTAAACAGTATTTTTGAAACTAAGCTTCCAATATGCCTGAAGTGAAAGTTTATAAACAATTTAGACTAATGACAGGAACAAATGGAACTCCAATGCGAGAACATATCAAACCCTTTGAGTTGCTCAGTGAGCATTCATTATTTATTCATTCAGATTCTTGACATCTGCTATGTTTTCCTATTCACAGAGTAATGCCATTACTTTAAGTTGTATCATATCTGTAGAGTTGTGGAAACAATTGAATTAGGGAACAAACTAGAGTGGTAAATGAAGATACATCCATAATGCATATAAAGTGCAATGGGTGGGAGGTATAGCCAAAGAATGAGTGACACATGTACCAATGAAATTCTTTGTTGGATTATTAGAGGGGAAAAAAGACAAAAATGATGACTGAGTGGAATGTGGGTACAGAACAATGGAAAACATGAAACAGCAATATGGAAGCTATTGCTGAAGAACATAACACATGGAGAATTTTGGAGGGCCAATATTCAGCAATGGCTGATGATTATGGTAATTTATCCAGTTAAACTGATATATTTTTGGGGGAAAGCACACTTTACTGCCAATTAAAACAGAAAAATCATGGTTACAATCAGTTTTATTTTTTGTTCACAAGTTAATGTTTTTTATTAGAGAGTTTAAATAACAGCAATATAACAGTCAAATCTTGTACTTGCATCAAGAAAAAAAGGTTCTCAAGACAAATAATACAGCAGAGGTCACTGTTGGGGAAAAGATGACAGTGGGGCATACAATATGTTTTAGAAGAACTGGAGATATTTCTGCACAATAGTTTGCTCGAGATACAGTGAAGCTTTTACAGAGAAATGAGCATTAATAGAGATTTGTTTGGTATCCTAGAAGGCTAAGACATTCAGAAAGTTATGACAATTTAAAATGGGAGGTAATTAAGAATGCTCTCATGTATAGAGATCAGGAATATTAGAAAACCAGTAAACATTAAACCTGCTGATAGCATTCACCATAACAATTACAGTAATTCCACTCATTGGCTTTCCCACCTTACGTCCAAGCCGTCACCACAGACTACATTCAAGAAAGTACGTAGAGCCAAAAATAATACTGCCAGCATTATGATAGAGAGAGAGAGAGAGAGAGAGAGAGAGAGAGAGTGAGTGTGATTGTGTGTGTGTGTGTGTGTGTGTGTGTGTGTGTGTGTGTGTGTGAGAGAGAGAGAGAGAGAAGAGAGAAGAGAGAAGAGAGAGAGAGAGAGAGAGAGAGAGAGAGAGAGAGGCACCAAAAGAAACAATGATGACAGTAAAGTCAACCACACATCCATCATCTAGATGAAATACTTCAAGTATATGAGCATTGCAGTAAGAGACTGAAGAATGCAAGTCAGCTTTGGAAATTCTTCAAAACATTCACACACACACAAACACAGAAGAGAGGGTGCCAGGAGGTGCGGGGGCAGGAATACATAAAGAGAGAAAACTTAGAATTATAATAATATTAAACAGCAAGGTTGAACTATTATGCAACAAGAGGAAAACAGTTAACTTAAAAAACTGAAAAAAATCACCATGAAGATTTTGAAAAAGCAACACACAATATAGCTGTAAAGAAATAACAATAAAAGGAAAGGACGTATGATAACACACAGAAATGAGTGACAATTAAATGTACAAAACATTGAATCGAAGCAAATGAGCAAAACTATGTTAGACCTATACCCATTGCATGGTTACGTGAACCTTGCTTCTTGGCGCACAACAGCACAGAAAGACGGAGATAACTTGAATGTACATGTACCACATAATAAATAGAACATACAGTGGAACCTCACATAGCGAGCATAATTCAGTCCAGAATCTTATTCATAGGGTGAAACAATCATTAAGCAAAACAACTTATCCCACATAAATTAATGTAAAATACAATAATACACCCCATGCAGAAAATTACTAAGAACTTCATCTTATTCATGCCATTTATTCAAATAAAATTATACATACAGTATTATATGCTTTATTATTCATGATACATAACTAATTCTTTTTTACTTGGAAGCTAGCTATAGTCATTTGTTTCTGCTGACACTACAACACTTTGCAAAAAATGTGACATAGCATTATCGTCAAATATGTAGCACACGTAGCAACTGCTTTATTGGGGTAATGATTTTCAATGTATGATGCAACCGATTCCCATGCTTTCATTTCCCCTATTGAGCCAGAAGATTGCTGCTTTGCTGTTACTGCTTCCTACTCCTCCTCCTCACCCTAATCCTCCTCCTCCTCCTCCAAAGAAATCCTTGCCACAATTTCCTGCTGTGAAACACATTGCAACTCCACTCTTCAGTGGTCATTTATTGGCTTGATCTACCACGAGTTCATCAATATCATTGTTATCCACTTCTAGACTCATGCTCTTGGCCAAAGACACAATCTTGTTGACTACAGGCTCCACAGGTACTGACTCAAATGCCTCAGTCACTTTTGACAACGAACTCCGGTCAAAGCTTCTTCCAAGCAGAAGTGAGAGTTCTGTTCTCTTGAAAACCTCTTCCCATGCCTTTTTGATTATCTTGACGCAGGCAACGATGTTGAAGTGATACTTACGAAACTCTGAGTGTGAGATTGGTAGCTTCAGTTATCTCAAAGCAATGGTCAAAGAGTGCTTTACTTTAGAGCTTGTTAAAGTTAGAAATAATCTTCTGGTCCATAGGCTGGAGAACATAATCTTCTGGTCCACAGGCTGGAGTAACAGAGTGGTGTTGGGAGGCAGAAATTGGATCTCGATGAATTGAAATTTTTCCTCGAGGTGGTCTTGTGGACCTGTAGAATGGGCAGGAGCGTGGTCCATAAAAAGCAAGACATGGAATGGCAGATTCATCTCAAGCAAATATTTTTCACTGAAGGACCAAACACTTCATTGATCCAATCACAAAAAAGATCACATGTCCTCCAAGCCTTGTTGTTGGACCTCCATGGCATATTTAGCCTACTCTCTGGACTTTACACTTCTTGAAGATTCATGGAGTTCCTGAATGGTAAACAAGCAGCAGTTTAATTTTCAAACTGCCACTCACATTGGCACAGAATAGCAGTGCGAGACAGTCTTTCCTTGGCTTGTGATTGGGCAATGCATTCTTCTCTGCCATTTTTCCAGAATAGACCTGTCTCATCATAATTAAAAGCCTGTTGCAGCAGGTAGCCCTCAGAATCTACGAGCATGTTGAAGTTGCTGATGAAGTACTCTGCAGCCTTTTCATTGGGACTGGCTGCTTTGCCTTGCTTCACAATACTGTGCACGCCGGTTCTTTTCTTAAACTTCTCAAATCACCCATGGTTTCACTTAAACACTTTTTGGGCACTAATGATCCTGGTGTCTTCTTAACGAGGTCAGCAAAAATCATTTTCGCCTTCTCGCAAATGATGTTTTGGTTAATAGTGTCACCTTGTAACTGTTTTCATTTATCAACGTAAGGAGCAAACTTATGACACTGGCCAGAATACGAAACCATTCTTTACATACTCTTGTTACTCCCTTTGAGGCATCTATCTCCTTAATCTTGTCCTTGTTCTTGAGGGTAGTGCAAATGGTTGATGTAGACCGATTGTATGTGCATGGTAAATCAGCAACTCACACACCACATTTGCGTTTTTCAATGATTTTATGTTTCATTTCTAAGGTCTTTTCTTTCTCTCATGGTTGTCTTCCAGCAGCTTTATCTTCGGGGACATTTCTATGATGGTTATTACATTTGCACATAAAAAAAACACTGCATGAACACAAGTTTAGAAAAATGTGTGATCACAAGCTGTCCTAAGATGGTAGTGGAAACAGAGCTAAACCCAGACAGCAGTATGTACTAAAGACATTGTTCATATGCTGCTGCCGACAATGAAAGATGTTCATATTGTTGGAACATTTACCCCACCATGTGCGAATGGGGGTGACATTGTCATTACTCGTTATGCAAACAATCCTTCGTTGTGCAAAATATCGGTTGTTAAACAAGTATTTTTTTACAATTTGTTTTGCTCATTACGCAAATTGCGCATTATGGGAGGTGCTCGTTAAGCAATGTTCCACCGTATTTCTTTGCCAATCAATAAGATGTCACTTCTTTAAATGTATCTCTTTTAATGAACGATTTCTATAATGCATCACACTATTGAATTTGCAATGAATGTTCCTTACCTGTGGATCAGATGTACTCAGCTTCAGCCTCGTGTAATCAGGCCTTGGAATGGTGATTTCTACAACCTTGTATGGAATTGGAGGATGTGAAGTGAGAGAAGCATCAATTTCAGTAGCTGGTGTATGCATTGGTACTGGTTTAAAAGGCAACTCGAGGACACGGCGAAGATCGACATCTCCGCTAAGAGCAGCTGAAGGATCAGCTGAAATTCGTGGCCGCAGGTCAGTGTCACTGGACCCACCAAATCCTGTGATATGCCTAAAATCAGTATCTCCGACATGCCTCAGGTCCACATCTCCTGTTGTAGATGAGGATGCTGTTGTAGCTGCAGCAGTCATGCGAGGTAGGTTACGGAGATCCACGTCGCCTGGCGAAGTTATTGCATTGCTGCACACAAATGTAAATAATATGTTTCTATTAATTAAGATAAGTTACATGGTTATTGAAAATAATCATAAGGAATTTATCAAATGCCAAAGTATAGAATATAGACATAGCTACAAACTATTTAAAATTACAAGACACTCAACAGTAACAAACAATTTTTATCTTTTGCATCAGCAGTAAGTGATGGCTGCACTTCTATATTTTTCATGTTATTCTCTGTGAACGACTACTGTTTGGTGTATGTAGGTACATCTCAAGTAGCAAACAACCAAAACTGGTATAAAACAGTAACACTTAGATCTTTAGAGATGTGACTAGATAAGTAAAGGAGGGAACATTTGCAACAAATTAAAAATAAGTACCTTCTGCAGGCAGTGCACAGGCAACTGATCTATCTGAGCACATCCTCCCAACTTCCCATTAGTTCCTTGCCATATCTCCAAAACTATTCAGAGGTTTTCCAACTATACTGTTGTACTAGCATCTCTGGGATAACTTAAGCACTGGTGAATTTCACTTCGTCATTGCCTCAAAGACGTTACTGAAATTATGTATTTCTAATGCAGTATGTGCTACAATGAATGCCTACGAGAAACCAGAATTGTGTTTCAACTGAGGACTCAAGCCTTGATGCCTGTGAATATGCCTCTAAACAGATGAAATAACTCATTCCATTGAACAAAAGTATTTACAACTCATTCTGCTTAGGACATGATCTAAATTTCAGAGAAAATGGAAGTCCTACTACTCAGGATGTTACACCCATCCCCCTAACTAAGTAGTTCGAGGTGCTTCTCCCACTGACACCTAAAGTAAGTCAACGAGACTGATTTCACCTCTTGGGAAATGTGCTGAGTCCCATGTTAAGGGGGGCCAAACATAAAAGGGTAGGGTCTATTAATCATTGGCAATTCAAACATATGGCAAATAATGGTACCCCTTAGGGAAAGAGCAGCAAGGAATGGGAAGGAACACAATGTGCACTCAGTGTGTATGCATAGAGGCCTCATTCAACATGTTTTGAAAAAAGGCTATTTTGGCAGCAGTTGAGGAAACAAGAGGTAATGATTGTGGATCAGACACTTGAAGATAGATGCAAACTATCCCGAGAAAACCTACTTAGAAAGTTTCTAGAACCAACTTGAAGTGATAAATCTAGGAATATATGACAACCCCCTATGTATCTCTGCCATATGGATTGCAAAGACAAAATCAGAATAATTACAGCTTGCACATCTCCACAATCATTCTTCCCACAATCCATCTATGAGTAAAATGGGAAGAAGCCCTAATAACTGGTAAAATGGGGCACACACTCTGCCATGCACTTTACACTGGTTTGTAGAGTATATAAACGAAAATGCATATAATTTAAAATACTCAGCAAATACATATGTAACCATTCTATGAACTACACAAAAAATAAAACCAATAGTAAAACATTGCAATAGATAAGATTATTTTCTTTAATGCTATGCAGTCTGCACAGCTGATATTTTTGCAGTAGTAGGATGTTACCTTGTGCATTATTCATAATGGATAGTGGATATTTTCATCTGCATTCAGATATTAAACTACATCTTTTATACCCTACCATTTTATGTAATGTAATTCCCATAAGTCATATTATACCTGTAGATACTCGTAAAGCTCGTCCGCCGAGGTGGTGGACCAGACAAAATGCTTTTGCTGTGGCTGTCATCTCCACCTGGACTAGCTCCAACAGATGATGTGGATGCAGAAGCAGCTGCGGCAGCTGCCGCTGCTGCAGCCTTGCGAGGATCTGCACGAGCCGTTCGTGGGTCAGGTCGACGGGTGGGAGGAGCAGGTGCCTCAGATGGAGCAGAAGAACTTGTACTTGGGGACAAAAGACCTGGAGGCCCAGGCCCCACTGATGCTGCTGCAGTAACGGCTGAAATACCACTAGTTGAAGACACAGGTACGGCAGCTGCTGCTACTGCTGCCACTGCTGCTCTACTGCGAGGATCCCGGGAAACGCGAGGGTCTCGTATCACAGGACTGCCCTGTTGCTGAGGTGACTGTATTGGTGTCGAAATGGTTGTTCTAAAACAGCAGAAATAATGGAAATAAGACTTTTGATTCAAATCAATCACTAAGTACTATCATTAGTACATTCAAGACAACAGTTACATTTTGTATTTAACATACAGATCTTGAATGAAATTACTGCATACATATGAAGACAAAACAAAGTTGTGTAAGAAATTTCATCTAGTATTTTGTGTAATGGCAGCGAGTTGTCAAAAGTTACATTCTGTTGTACAATGAATGTTCACTATGTAAGACATAGCCCCTGCCACATTCTCAAAATTTGTCTTGCAGCATCTCATATCACAAGAGATTATTATTATCTGTCAGCAAACTCTCTTCTTTAAAAATGAAAAGGAAATTTATCTTCACAAGTAACAACTGCATAGACACTCCTGCAATTGCATCTTATGATTTCTGTAGTTTACTTTACACACATTTCTTCACTGTCATAATTTCATCCTTTCCTGTGCAACATTTGCCTTTTGATTCAACAACAGAATTACGTCCACTTGAACACTGCTTTAAGACATTACATTTTTCCGTGACATCGCAAGTGACTAGAGAAACAGTAATAAATTTGCTTTATAGTGTATGCGGAATGAGAAAATGGCAGAGGAAGGACACATGATGAGATGGGGAGTGTGACGAGGCAGTGAGTGAGTGAGTGAGTGTGTGTGTGTGTGTGAGAGAGAGAGAGAGAGAGAGAGAGAGAGAGAGAGAGAGAGAGAGAGAGAGAGAGAGAGAGAGAGAGCGCTTTCCTGTATCCTGTATTGTTAAACACATGGACGTACCTCTCAGGTGTCTGAGTCACCATAGCAACTGTTGATGTCTGTACAGCTATGCTGGTTGCAACTGGCACAACACCTTGGTTCCGTATTGTTGACAAAAGTTTTGTAACTGATTCTGAAATATTTATCTGTGACAAGTCTTTCAATGTTAATCCTGTCACAGTTGGGACAACTGGTGCTGAAGTCTGATCTACAGACTTTGGTGGGGTCATTTCTTTTCGTTCTTCTTCATCTTGTAGTATTTGTTGTTTAGGCAGCTGCGGCTCCTGTGAAAAATAAACAGAAAACTCAAATTTGATGCCCATATACAATCTTCTTTTGAAGTATGTATATAATTTACACTCTTATCATGCAAGTGAATTATAACAAAGTTCAAAATGCAGATAGCTACAATTTTACAGTATATGATGATTTCATTCTCTTATTATTACACTGTAACATATAGTGATTTCATTCTCTTATAATTACACTGGAGGAGAGTAACAAGTGAGGTTAAAACTTTAAGAATTCCTGCAAGCATGCCAGTAAAAGTTGAAAACAAACTGAAAAAGTTTTTCCTTGACAACTCCTATTCTGTAGAAGAATTTCTGTTGTTGTAATGTGTAACAGGTGGTGGGTAGCAATTTCTAACTCACATTTGTATATTTAGAAATAAAAATTAAGAAAAAATTATTAGTCTTATAAATGTTCAGCATGTAACCAAATTTGCAAATTATTTTGCGAAGTGAAAGTAAAATGACGCATTCCACATAATTATAATATATTGTGCAGAATGCTCCATGGAACATGAAACAACTAATTAATTAACTAACTACATAATAAGGAGTACACATGCAAGATGTGTTATAGCAGTGAAGAGTTTTCACTGTTTAACTTTATCTGACTATTTGTCATAAACACACATTTCAGGTGAGATTCTTCACACATATCCAAAAGCAGTATTGGTGGATACATAAATTAAGTGCTGGTTAGCACAAATGACTTTTCATTATAATTAGGAAGAGAACTAGAAGACTATGCAGACTGACTAAGCATAAAACCATGAAAGGTGAGGCTGTAGAGAGCGCTAATACCATTAGAGTATTTGTATGGAAGTGTCTAAAACACAAGTTGAAGTTAAGATCTCTGTTATCACACTCACTGTCAACTAGTATCTCTAACTTACAACACAGGCTCCAAACATACAATCCATACAGAGTGGAGGTCCTTACAACATACAATGTGAGCGCAGTTAACATCAGTGTACAGAGTAAAAGTGTTCCTCAAGTTGCCTCCAACATTCTGATCTGATAGTGCACATGCATTTCTGAACACAGCTGCCATTTCAAGAATATGTTGCAACTGGAAGCTCTTAAATTTCTGTGCTAATAGTAAATATTTATGTATGTAGTTTGTATATTAAACTACTATTATTTTCTGTGACTTGTTCAGGACTTTTCAATGTTCCTGTGTAACTGGTCCTAATTCCATACCTTTCCTCTTCATAACATGTATTGTAACTGTCTCTTGTTTACACAGATCCAGTATAACAAATTTGATGGGCTGGAAGAAAGATAAATACAAACAATAGCGTACCTGATTGGACAGCTTTTTCAGTAAGTCAGTCAAAGGTACATCCTCTTCATCACTCGAGTACCAGTTTTCATCTGCACAATTGTCATCATCATCCTCATTGTCCCCACTACGCTCCTAAAATTTAGCATTGGAATAAATAAACACCTCAAAATTTTACAGCATGAAATAGCAATACATATTCAAATGGGCTCCTTACAACAGCACTGTTAACTACTGAAATTATATAATTACTTTCTCATGAAACTCCACGCAATCCATTTACTTTACAATATCAACTATCTCACCTGGCAAAAACTATAATAATAACTTTATTTTTTTCCTCCTGTCATACTAGATTTTTTCAGTATACATTATTAAATTATCAGTAATGTTGTTGTAAGGCTTGTGATTCTAAGTTCCTTTGTTCAAGATGCAAGCAATTCAGTGGACATATAAATCTACTATTCTCATGACAATTTCCAAAGAGCATTTTTACTTCTGGTATGATAAATTACCCTGCCCTATTTTGACAGGCGTTTGTACTCAACTAAGTGTACGCTACAAATGGGCTTCAATGAGAAATTATGTTCTAAAATTTCCTTTTCAAATAAAGCATCTGAAACATTATGTAATTTAGAGTAAAAGATGTGGAGGTGTTTCTGTTGGGCGATAATTGGTATCAATTAAAAATAAATAAAACTGTACATCAAGTATAGAAGTTAACAGTCTAAAAGGTTAAATAATTATTTTGTTCAAGAAATGAAAAAGAAACACATAGTTGATAATGATGCTCCAGGTGTAATTCCAAATAAGACATATAAAGTCATTCCAGATATGGAAGAAAGGAAACACTCATGGAGATGATGGTGTTTCACTATAAATGACTAATGCTGGATGAAAAGTTATACAATAAGCACTTGAAAAATTATGAATAGATGTTTGTGAAATAAAGGCAATTTCCAAACTGGATCAATGCTATAATAATCCTCCTTTGCAACAAAGGGGAACACAAGACATAAAAAGCTATAGAACCACCAGACTTTCCATACTAAATATGATTACCAAAACCACACAGAAAGACCACTAGACTTTGATCAGGCAAAGGAACAGATTGGCTATGAATAAAGCACAATGGTTCATCTGCAAGTCATGAACAAAGTTGTAGAACAGAGTAATGGGTATCCAAAACCACTTTGTCTGGGACTCATACATTATCAAAATGCAATTTCAACTAACATTATGCCAATATCCTTTAGAAAGGAAAGAATATTGGGGTTTAAATATCCATTGATAACAACATCATTAGAGATGAAGCTCAGCTTAGGGAGGAACAGGAAGTAATTAGTCATGTCTGTTTCTAAGGAAACATCCCAGCATTTACCTTTAAGCAACTTACGACACCATGGAAATTGTGAATCTGGATGGCCAGATGAGGATTTGAACTGCTTTCTTTTACAGATTCAAGTATAGTGTCCTACCATTATACCACCTAGCTCAGTGCCCTTCAAAACAAAGCCTCAATTCTACATATGTTATAATGTTCTAAAGAATAAAAGTATCAATTCTTTATATTTCATCAAGATTCTGCTGAGACATTCAAAGCTGAAAGAGAAATCAGACAAAGTGATTCCATACAAAAAGCTATTTCAAGGGTTCCTAGTCAAAGTTTTCAGGTCCTTAAACTGGATACCCTGATAAGGAATACATGTTAATGGTTATCTGAACCCGTGTATTTTGTGGATGACAATTTATTGTTTGTCGCTAGCACAGATGAACTATAACCATGCTATGGGACCACATCAGTTTTTAATTTAGGCTTATAAATCAATTATAATAATACAAAACAATGTATAACCAACACATTCCATAGAAAATAAAAACCAATTAATAATGAAGTCATAGTATCAGTTCATAATTTTTTGTATTTAGGATAGCTGAAACAATAACTAGTGGCAAGGAAAAGACATTAAAAGAAGAGTAACAATGGCATAGAGTGCTTTTGATAAATTAAATAAGGTTTTTAAAACTAAGCTTTTGATGTCTCAAAATAAAGGAAGTTTATGAACAGTATGTAAACATACAGAAAAAATATATATGCACATAGCTGAAAACTGTAATCCATGGAGAAGTCAAAGGAGGTCTTTATCAAGCAGTGGACATTAAATGGCTGATGACTACAATCATGATAGTGGTGGTGGTGGTGGTGGTGGTGATGGTGGTGGTGGTGGTGGTGGTGGTTGCAGTTACTGGGATAAGTGGGAAACTGAAAAATGAATTTAGGGTGTATGTGTAGTCTTACTCACAGACTAAAATTCACTGAATGTTACATGAAATCCCCCTCCCCAAAGAATGGTCTACATTTTAGATAAAAAATGTAAATTCTGAGCATCTGTAATCTTTACAAAACATATTCATGAAGAATAACAAACACACTGTATTATCTGCTATGTTATCCTGCGATAATGACACATACATTTCCATGACACACAGTACTTGCTTGTCACAAGACAATATGCAGGAGACTAGCTTATAAGATGTGTGGCTTCTCATTGCTGTGAAATAATTGCATTTGTGTCATTTACGTGACTGATAGTTAATATGAAGGAGACAACCTCACAACAAATCACCAAACAATTGCATCTAGAAATGTCCAGCACTGTTAATGTCTGGCACAAAGTCAAAATCATCATTACAGTTTAATGATTCGCTGGACATATTCACAAGCCAAGCAGAAAATTGTAAATAAAAATACATGACCCACACCGCAAAACACATAGCAGATACCAGAATAAACTAATATTATTTGCTGCATATCGTAAAAACCACGATCATTAAAATATTATGCTAGTGTTGTTACGCCATCTGCCAATCTTACGGATTAATGTACACCCTTCTTAACATTTTACGTATGAAATAATGTTTCATTAGAGGTCCAATGCCACTTGACAAGCAAAGTTAGAGATGATCATGGTGACTTACAATTAGAGTGGCCAACTGTGAATTACTAGCACCTACAAAAATGTAATACGCAACTGAAAAATCTGATGACATAATTATATAAATCAAAGATGGATATAGTATATAATGTGGAAATATGTACTGAATCAATCTCACCCAGCTGCTGTGATGAAAGCACTCACATTTGTGGCACAGGCTCAAAGCATCCACTTAATATCTACCATAATTTATTATTATAAGCATATCGTGGTCTATTCTTTGTTCAGCACGGATTAGCATGGCTTCATAATTTATCTAACTGATATTGCGAACATCAATAGCTTCCTTCATACCTGACTGCTGTCTGCTTCTCTCTGTTGCTGCTGTATTCTCAAAAACAGTTCTCGCTGTTTCTTGGGAAGGTGGAGAGGAATATTGGCTCCATCGTTGCTTTCAGTGCCACTTTCACCTAGGAATGTTAATTCAGATTAGATGTTATGAGAGATCCTTAACTTCAAGACACTTTCTTTTCTCCAATCAATTATGTGAGCTACATAATTTAATAATTTTACCAGTCTCTGCCTGAGAATCTCGTGCATCATGTGCTGAGTCAATCTTCTGTGGTTTCTCATCTTGCGGCTCTGATTTAACAATACTTATTTCTTCAGAATTTGAAGATTTTTCATCTGTTGTAGTCATGCTGAAACTTTTACTTTTTACAGACTCGTCCAGTGATGCAGAGTCAGGAGAAAGCCTGTAAGAAAATTCCACTTAAATTATTATGTATGTAATTATTGACAATTTTCTTCATACAGCCTATCATTGATTGGAGGAAATAAATACAGAAAGATGCAGTATGTGCCTTCTTTTGAATCTGTAGCTTCAAATCAACATCATCTATGCAGAAATAAAATATTTACTCACTTTGGGCGTTTGTGATGACTTTCTCTTTTACTCTTGTGTTCTCTCTTCCTATGCTTATCATCTCCCTTTCGATGTTCTCCTTCATCAGAACTTAAAGTATCTTGATAGAAACGGAAAGTCGGCCTTTGTACATCATGTTGCACATCAGAGTCATTCTTTCTCTCTGGTGTTTTCTCGGCATTAAATTCTTTGCTATGCCCTGATGGCATTGAGTTATCAGAAACCCATCTATTTTCCTTGCTTCTAGAAGGCCTTGACTCCAGTTTTGAAGATGAAGTAGGTGAGTCTGTTCCATCTGTAACAGAGAAGTATGTGTTGCATACACTGTTTTTACTCCAATGAAGAATATTTAAATGTCTGGAATGAATTTTTTGTAAATTTAAGTGTTTATGCAAATAAATCACTTTCACCTAGTTACATGTAAACTGACTTGTCCAACATCTTATGCATAAGCTGTTTTTGTAGGAAATAGGACCAATGAAAATACAATATAACATGAATCACCATCACAAAAAGAAAAGACCACACAATGAAATAGTTAAATGTAAGAGAATGTCCTAGTAAGATTGCTGGCATGTAATATTGTGTGTCTTTTTCATATATGTATAGCTTCATAAGCATGACAGTATAAACACTGATAATTGTGTATGCAGTGTATTAGTGGTGGCTATGGCTAATGCAGTGTAAGCTATAATTATATAATAGTAGTTTTTGAGTAACAGAGTACATGAGTGTGTGTGAGCAATCCGGCTGACAAGACATAATCAAGGTGGACAACAAAAACTGTGGTAAAGAATGGTTACTAATTAAAGAACTGTGTTCAGTCTTTTCATAAGTAATATCTCTGATTTGCAAGCATGGAGAGGGTTCTACACTTACTTGGAGAGAAACTTAACACTGTTTAAGGTTAACAGAAAGAAAATTAGTCCTATGAACCAAGAAGATGCACAATATACCGAGTCATATGTTTTCCCAGCACCCGCCTTGCATTTTACTGCTACAGTTTGCCACTGGTGTTGCAGTCATGGCTTCTGCATACAATGGAGCAATAGTAGATTATTACCAGCTCAGCTGGAATGGTAAAGTGAAGACTCACTTCCATAAATGATTTTTCCTGTCTATTTGTGCAACTCTTATTGCTGTCACACAACAACATGCAGCACACACACAAAAAAACTAAGATGCAGTGATGTGTGCCTGTATGTTAAACACCTGTGTTAGACCTTTTTCTTAAACACAAGACCTAAAGTAATGTAGTAAATCATCCCTACATATTAAGAAGTGTCATTCTCAAATATATCTATGTCTCATTAAGTTAAGAAAGTTGTGGAGGCACTTACTGGGATCCTATCACCAAAAGAAAAACAAAATTAATGTGTCTGCCATACATTGTTCTA
The DNA here is from genome assembly GCF_021461395.2 of Schistocerca americana. Taxonomy (NCBI): domain Eukaryota; kingdom Metazoa; phylum Arthropoda; class Insecta; order Orthoptera; family Acrididae; genus Schistocerca; species Schistocerca americana. Next base: position 253,706,086 of record NC_060126.1, read on the forward strand.
ATATTGTTCTTGGGTGGCTCTTTATTCACACAAAATAGTCAGTGCCATAGAAAGGGGATCTCAGATTGATCCTATATTTCAAGATATGGTCATAATTAGTAGTAACTGCCAAAGTACAGATGGACTCCCCATTTGATTTGGTTTTATAGAGAGTAAACTACAGCACTGGCACATTACTTAGCTTGCATTTATCACGAATCTCTTGCTAAGCATAAAGTCACAAGCAACTGGGAGAAAAAAATAAAATAAAAAAAAATGTCATCTGTATGTAAGAAGTGTAAAAGAACAGACTACTATCCTTAACATCAATGTGCTGCAGAATTCCTAAACACATTCTCAGTTTGATTATAATAAATTTCCTTGAGATGGTAAAGCTTCTGTCTACAAAATAGCATGGACTTAGAAGGCATTGCTTATGTGAAACTCAGCTTGCACTTTTCTTGTACGATATCCCGTGAACCACGAATGAAGGGCAATAGGCAGATTCCGCACTCCTAGATTCCTGGAAAGCATTTGACATGGTGCAGTACTGCAGACTGTTAATGAAGGTATGAGTATATGGAATACGTTCCAGATGTTTAAGTTGCTTCAAGACTTTTATGTAATAAGAACCAGTACATTGTCCTTGTTGATGAGTGTTCATTAGAGACAAGGTTATTAAGAGTGGAGCAGGAAAATGTGGCTCTTAGTCTCTATTCATCTATTAAAAACGCCAGAAGATTCAAACCAACTGCAAAATCATTTAAACATTATATCTTCATGGTGCAAACAATGACAGTTGAGTTAAACAATAAAAGTTGTGAGGCCATCCAGATGAGTAATATGAGGAATAATAATGAAATAATAAGCAACCAGTTGCATAAAAAAATTTAATTTCATTATCAGTTTCAGGCACTTGAGTGCCCTTCTTCATAACTACCTATCAAAATATTTTCGAGAGTCAGCAATAAGATGCATACAGCAAAATGCCATGGTTACATGGTTCACAGTGTCTGTATAAACAAACAGATAAATATCCTTAACATCAAGATTCTGCAGAATTCTTGAGAATATTCCCAGTTCGAATATAATAAATTTCCTTCAGATGGTAAAGCTTCTGTCTACAAATCAGCATGGACTTTAAAGGCATTACTTACATGAAACTCAGCTTGCACTCTTCTCACGCAATATCCTGTGACCCACGAATTAAGTGCAACAGAATTTTATACAGACACTATGAACCACATAACCATGGCACGTTGCTGTATGCATCTTACTGTTGACACTCGCAAATAATGTGATTTGTATAACCTTCTGAAAAAGAGCACTAAGTGCCCAAAACAAGTAGAGAAAGAAAATTTCTTTTATGCAATTGGTTGCTTATTATTTCGTTATGTACAACTACAGTTGCTGAGGATGGATAAAACACTAAATAATAAAAGAAATCCATTAAATTTTGGTTACATGATAAATCACACAAATCTATAGGCTGTCAGTTTAATTAAACACCTACAGATTACAATTACAAACAACTTAAACTGGAATGATCACAAAGAAAATGTGGGGAAACCAAATCAAAGCTTGTGTGTGTTTCACTGTCAGAATATTTAGGAGATGCAACATATCTACTAAAGATACTGCCTACACTATGCCTGTCTGCCCTCTTCTAGAATACTGTCACATGGCCTGAGATCTTTATCATATAGGATAGATGGAGCACATAAAAAATTTCAAAGAAGAGCAGCTCGTTTTATATAATCACAAAATAGGGAAAGAGTTTCGCAGCTGAGATGGTAATCATTAAAACAATGAGTTTTTTACTGCAGCACAATCTTTCCATGGACTTTCAGTCTTCTCCAGATGCAAAAATACTTTTATGATGCCCACCCACATACGGAGGAACATTCATTGTTACAGATGGAAAATTTGGCAGAATTTCTTTTCAAATGTGTTAAATCTATCTTCAATTTTAATGTGAATCTGTGCAATTTGCATTTTTGTGAATGCCAAGCAGCAGTTTTGTGTTGCCTTTCTCAGCCTTTTTTTACATAATTGCTGAAATAAATGCCTTTTTTATCATTATTTGCACCTTTATTATTAAAAATATTAATAAGTGTCCCCATGAAAAGAGGTACCAGTAGGTAAGGTTTTTTTTAATTATCACTTGTGTTTCCTTGGCCTATTATCAGATGATATCTCCATCAAAAGCAACAATGAATGTTGAAGCTGAGATATGGTTTCATTATTGTTCTAAATTTCTCTTTCTTTCAGTTTCCATTGTGACACCGTTGAGCATGTATCTAGTAGCTTGCTGAAATGTTGTGTTCCTATCACAGTAGATTGTAAAGTTACATTAATAATTCAGGTTCCAATACATTTTATAATAACGGTAGAATAATTCTGTGCGAAAGTCACCAGTTAGCCATTTTACCTCCGAAGATGTCTCCCACAGTCTGAGAGAGAATGTTAGGAGAAAGTTTTGTACACTGACTACAGCCTAACAGCTTGGGAGTTTTAAGTGATGTCTGTGCAAAATATGTTAGCAGTCAGTGAACTACAGGTTGTAGTATTATTATGGACAAGCCATAAGACAAAATAAAAAAGACCTTAGGGGAATGAAAAAGGCAGTATGGGCTACCACAGGTGACAACCCATGTCATGCACTCTGCCCACCTGGCAGTGAGTCATGGTGTGGCTACCAGAGTGCTGTTACTCAAGGCGAGACCTACAAGCATAAACATTCTTTGCAATTAGCTATAATAGAAGTTATAAAACCTATACACAGGGATCTTAGTGACACAAGATTATTAGAAAAATGTTTACATGGCAGGACTCAAAATCCAAATGAAAGTTTCAACAACTGAATGTGGGAACGGATACCAAAAACTATTCTAGTAGGACTAAACACTTTGAAAAATAGGCGTGCCAAATGCTGTTCTATGTTTCAATGATGGTGCGCAGCGAAGGCTTAACGTTATGGAACTGTGTTTCAATGACGGTGCAGTGTCAAGGCTTAATGTTGTGAAACTGATGGGAGTGCCTGGTGGACTAAATATGCATAGAGCTCTAAAAGCCACTGACAGAAGAAGACTCTTTGAAGCAGAAAAATTGATGTTGGAAGCCCCCAAAGAAGCAACAACAATAAGTAGCAGTGTGAAAAAGAGAAGGGAGGAAGAACAACACAGGAAACAAGATTAATATGGACCTGGGATGTATTAAGGCCATGCAAGTTTAATAGAAAACGCAAGTTTTGACTTTAACTTGAATTTCCTGAAAGTTAAATTATTTTATGTTCTGCTACACTTTGGCTAAAAACTATTAAAGATAGAGAGCTTAAATTTTGTATACTGTCTTGAAACATGCTTAACTATAAAGTAAACTACTCTTGTGAATTAACTTTGAAAATAAGATTTAAAAAAAAAAGAAAAAAAAACCCTGGATTCATTTCCAAAATTTTTGATAATCATACTTAAATGACAGCACCATCTTTTCAATTGTTGGCTTTAAAGATAATAGTGTAAATAACTTACAGGACAGAAATAAACATTCTACTTTGTTTGTATTTTGTGTAATGTGTATCTATGATGTGTACATAAATAACTAGCATGGTTTATTTCACTTGCAACCAAAAAAATACAATTAAAAAAAGTGCGAGCACTAAAGCTGTGGTTCATACATAAAAAATGTTCCTAAAAGATGTTTTAAAAGAGGTAAGCATCATATGGGCTTACAAATCTTATCCTTTGGGTTACACTATTTATAAAACTGACAATTTTTTCAAGGTTTCCCCTGGTATTCAAGGACCGTCCCCTTAAAGACATTGCAACAAGTATCCCGCTGCCCTTTCAACCAATTGCAATGAAATGATAGTCACGGATTTCAACAACAGTTTAAAATACTTCCAGTTTTCCCTGAGATGACTAAGGTGGTGCTGCTCTGGAGGATGAAGTATCTTCAACTGTAGCATCAAGGAAAATTCTTGAATCTTCAGACGTGAGAAATGACTGAAATTTCATTGTGGTCGAGTTTGTTTCCTCCCACATGTGATCTGCCAGCTTCAAGAAAAAGGGCAACCTTTGATGCAGTGATAATGGTGGAGCATGTACCAGGGAAATGGGGTTCATTAGTTACGGAAAATTGTAAAATTGGCTTTTTCGGGAAGTCCTGATCTTGACAAACTTAGAAATATTCCAAAAATTCTATAAGCTGACAATTCTATTACAGTAAAAAAGGATACCACAATAGCTTAGTATTTTAGGTTTGCTCTAATTACCTCTGTAGATGTTGGGAAGTCATTTACTCAGTTGAAAAATGTATTATCTGACAAGAGACTCAACATGACTCCAGAAAATTTAAAAAAGCATTTGGTTGTCAGGTGCAACCAATAAGCTGATAAGGCATTGTAATGCAGAAGCTTTCAAGATTTTTTTTTTTTCCTTTTCCTGTTGAGTACATTTCTCATTTTGTTTAAAACTCTAAGATATAATATATGTTAACATACAATGTGGATTGTGTGATTGTCTTAGTGTAGCCCAGTAAATAAATTGACGTGATAATGTCAGGTTTTTCTGTATTACCTATTTTAGCTATTTATAATGCGTTCTGTCTCCTTGTTTTAATTATTCGTAGGTTCTAAACTTCTGGCCTCTGATCTTCGTAGTAAAATAAAATGAAGTCATAATAAAATAAAATCAGTTTGCACAAAAGGATTTTCCTGCACATTATTTGACAGTGGAATGGAAGAGAAATAATTTGAAGGCAGTTCAACGAAACCTCTGCCAAGGATTTATGTGTGAATTGTAGAATAAACATATAGATGTAATACTGGAGCTGATAAGTAATCCCACAGAGGCTCCAACACGTGTACCAACACGAGGAGGAACCGATCGCTGTATTGTTAAGATTCTAGATCAGCATTGACACTATTAAAGCATTTATACAGTGGAATTAGTAATCACCCCACTATGTACAACTGCTCACATTATTATAAAATAGTCTCCATGATGAGAAACACTGTTGCATAAAGGCTCATAACATCAAAAAGGGAAATTAACTGGTTACATCTTCATTCAGGAAGCCACTCACAATGGAGTAATTAGTCATTGTGGAATTGCAGCCACTTATTTCCTACAAAGAGTTTGTTACATCCTAGCCAGTAATGCCACCCGAGCCCGCTGCCAAAAGGTTGGCAGCATCAAAGTCCGGACGCCGTCCGCATAAGCAGCGCCAGCGATACAGGAAATCGCCGGAAGTCTGCGCGCGCCACCGCTGGCTTCTGGCTTCTTAAGCGCTGGAGTCGCGAGCGCTAGGACAGTTCTGTATTCGCCGCTCAGTTGTATACTCGCCACCGAATTGTGTACTTGCTGGTCAGTTGTGTGTTCATCGCAGCAGAGTTGTTGTTTGTCGTCAGCCGACGCTGACCTAGCCGCTCCGACTCTAACCAGACAGATCTCTGTAGACACCGAGTTCACTACTGTGTTTCTGTATCTTCGTTAATAAAGATAAGTACCGACTTTTATTTAATCAGAGTGTTTGGGTTTTCATCTTTCTGTTCACTGTTCCAGCAGACCGGTCGGCCCGCTATTAAAAGTGTGGTGGTGACTTCATAAGCCGTTTCTACAGCGAATTGCTGGTCGCTACGAACGCCGCCACAAAAGAGTTACATGGAAATATGGAACAAAGAATGGTGGAATCCTCAAAAAGTAAAGGAACATCTCAAGCACAAGCATATCCTTCACTCACTCCCCCCCCCCCCCCCCCCCCCTGCGGCCCTGTGTCATTGGTGCAACATCTGCCGATGTTCAAGGAGCTTATGAACCATCACTGTCCTTACATAGTTCGATCAAATTTGTGTGAAAAAACATACTAGATATGTTAATGCTATCGCTTCATAATGGGTACCTACTGCCCACAAGAAGTTCGACAGAGAGAACATAAATTGGATGCAATACGTAAATATTAGTTTGCTGTTTGGCAGATAATGTTCAAATACATGCAGATCCTTTCTATTATAAAATTTTTATTAGTTTTTGACACTGGCTACCAGCATGAGGAATCTATCACAAAGTGAGGGTACAATGCTACTTACGTCTATTAGAACCCAGAGCCATCTGGCATTTTTATTTTCAAGGAGAATAGTGGCAAACCGCAAAATACAAATTTGCGATTTCGGAAGAAATGGCTCTGGGTACATTTCCTAGTAGTCAATATGATGTGCAGCGGTTTATTTATTTTTACTGACTAAAATTTTTAGAGTCACAAGCCTAGAAAGAAATGGCACCAAACATTTTAATTTGCATTCAAATACAAACTGTCTTACAGAAACCTTTTTTATGCATATGTGGACACTAACTTTAAGTGACACCACAAATCATCATTCAAAAGTAACTGCAGTAAAAACAAATGAGAAAGTTATTTGCATTATGACCAAGTACCACAATATGCGTCTGTATTAGGAGACTTGAATGATTCTTGATCTACATTCTAAGCCACAGTCTCAACAATAGTAAAGCTGCCTTAAATCTGGAGATTGGTTTGAATAGCATGGTTCTATAATATCCAAGACTATTTGAAGTGGTGTGGCCTTGCCTCCTCCAGCCAATGAACTGACTAACCTATCTGATTAAAGAACAACCTACAGTTGAACATTTATCCTGAAGCGCAGTGCAACTTTCCTTTTCATAGGCAAAAGAAGCAACACAATATGAACAATCAAATCAGTGTAAATAATAACACATATTTTCCTACCAGTTGGGTAGAATGTCAGCAATACTGATGGTAATTTGCAATGGTGGTCGTTCTGCTGCCAGTTATCATTGTGATTAGGGTAACTAGTGTGGACCTTGTTTTAGCCTAATCATTTGACTGTACATACATTAGGTGCCTCAACTATGAAAGCCATGAAAAAACAGGATATTGAATAGCAAGCCATTTTTTTTTTTAAATTGAAACACATACACAATTACAAAGTGCAATTTAGACGAGTGCTCAATCTTTAAAAGATGTAACCAATCACAAAACCATTCAACTGTATTAATCAGAGATACATTTAGGTGACCAGAGAAGACATGTGAAAACTAATGAAAGAAATATCCTTCGAGTCCTTAAAGCAATGGGCTATAAACTGGTAAATAAAATGTGATAAAAATTCCCATGGTTACAGTCACACATAAAAGGAGAGGAGCTGATGCATTTCAACGAAATGTACTATCAAATAACAATGGGAAATGAATACTACATTTTAACATACCTTCATTTTCAGATTCTGGCATGGGTGTAGATCGACGTGCTGGGGAATTTTCTCCGTCAACATCCTTTTGTTCAGCTAACCGCTGCACATGGATTGGAACCTCTATGTCAAAAAGTGATGGGATGGATCTGGAACCTCTCTTCGCACTCCCATTCCCAGATCGATGCACAGAACTCCTGTCACTCCTATCAGACCTCTCCCCTCTTTCCACCCTCTCGCTTCTATCTCTTTCCCTCTCCCTATCCCTTTCCCTGTCATTTCTGTCTGGACGATCGCCTCGTTCATTATCTCTTCTTTTGTGGTACGATCCAGAAGAATTACTGTCACGACCCACACGTGGGTAATCACCCAGCAAGTCTTTTGGTGCAGTCTCCAGATGCTATAAGAAACAGATAATTTCATAATTAAAATTTAAATTTTGGGGACTATGTTCATAAAATGGTACATTCAGTTCCTTTACTTATTTTACGCAACCCATCTTGTCAAGCAGCGCAGCACACCATCTACTCCCAACTATAAGTCACAAAGATAAACCAGAAGGGCCATCAGACAGAAATTTAAAGTGATATCCAATATTATTAAACATATATAATGAAATATTTGCCATGGGGTAAATGCATGTCAGTTCCAGTTGCCAAACCACTAGTTTAAAAGCTAACACATTCAAACTAAATGGAATGCCGTCACAATTTGTGTAGTATTCAACTCCTCACCCTCTGCAATAAACCATTTGTCATCACAGTCTACGTGTGGTCCTGTGCAAGTTTAATGACAGAAAACCATTGTTTTGATAGATTATATTGTCTGGAAGAGAAGGTGTGTTTGAACTATTGTAATGCTAGTGACAGGCGAAATATTTGCCTAGATTTCACTGTCACAAGCCACAAAGTGAAAAACTTTGAGAGAAATAAATAATTTAAAGCTTAAGACAACAACTGCTACTTCATAAATTAGAACATATGGACGTCAACCATATTCACCCTGTTGACGTTAGTACTAAAACATGACACCAAATGTGTATTTTGCAGCTTACAGCACTCATTATTAATGCTACTGATGTTCTATACACCATAAGAATTTTTCCCACAGCTATTTTTTGACCACAAAAGAACAAGACCAGTTTAAGATTCTGTAAATACCACAGTTGATGATTTTGGTTAAAAGTAGGAACTAAATGTACACTCCTGGAAATGGAAAAAAGAACACATTGACACCGGTGTGTCAGACCCACCATACTTGCTCCGGACACTGCGAGAGGGCTGTACAAGCAATGATCACACGCACGGCACAGCGGACACACCAGGAACCGCGGTGTTGGCCGTCGAATGGCGCTAGCTGCGCAGCATTTGTGCACCGCCGCCGTCAGTGTCAGCCAGTTTGCCGTGGCATACGGAGCTCCATCGCAGTCTTTAACACTGGTAGCATGCCGCGACAGCGTGGACGTGAACCGTATGTGCAGTTGACAGACTTTGAGCGAGGGCGTATAGTGGGCATGCGGGAGGCCGGGTGGACGTACCGCCGAATTGCTCAACACGTGGGGCGTGAGGTCTCCACAGTACATCGATGTTGTCGCCAGTGGTCGGCGGAAGGTGCACGTGCCCGTCGACCTGGGACCGGACCGCAGCGACGCACGGATGCACGCCAAGACCGTAGGATCCTACGCAGTGCCGTAGGGGACCGCACCGCCACTTCCCAGCAAATTAGGGACACTGTTGCTCCTGGGGTATCGGCGAGGACCATTCGCAACCGTCTCCATGAAGCTGGGCTACGGTCCCGCACACCGTTAGGCCGTCTTCCGCTCACGCCCCAACATCGTGCAGCCCGCCTCCAGTGGTGTCGCGACAGGCGTGAATGGAGGGACGAATGGAGACGTGTCGTCTTCAGCGATGAGAGTCGCTTCTGCCTTGGTGCCAATGAGGGTCGTATGCGTGTTTGGCGCCGTCCAGGTGAGCGCCACAATCAGGACTGCATACGACCGAGGCACACAGGGCCAACACCCGGCATCATGGTGTGGGGAGCGATCTCCTACACTGGCCGTACACCACTGGTGATCGTCGAGGGGACACTGAATAGTGCACGGTACATCCAAACCGTCATCGAACCCATCGTTCTACCATTCCTAGACCGGCAAGGGAACTTGCTGTTCCAACAGGACAATGCACGTCCGCATGTATCCCGTGCCACCCAACGTGCTCTAGAAGGTGTAAGTCAACTACCCTGGCCAGCAAGATCTCCGGATCTGTCCCCCATTGAGCATGTTTGGGACTGGATGAAGCGTCGTCTCATGCGGTCTGCACGTCCAGCACGAACGCTGGTCCAACTGAGGCGCCAGGTGGAAATTGCATGGCAAGCCGTTCCACAGGACTACATCCAGCATATCTACGATCGTCTCCATGGGAGAATAGCAGCCTGCATTGCTGCGAAAGGTGGATATACACTGTGGTAGTGCCGACATTGTGCATGCTCTGTTGCCTGTGTCTATGTGCCTGTGGTTCTGTCAGTGTGATCATGTGATGTATCTGACCCCAGGAATGTGTCAATAAAGTTTCCCCTTCCTGGGACAATGAATTCACGGTGTTCTTATTTCAATTTCCAGGAGTGTAGTACATTCCAGGTGGACGGAAACATGTTGAAAAGGTTGTAAAAGTATTGCAGAACAGATTGTGCTGAGAAATAATCTTAAAAAAAAAAAAATCAGTACTTTGCATCATTTCTGAGTTAATTAACATCGAAGTTAGCTAATCACGTCGTTGTGCATGCAAATTCAAGCGGCTTGCCAGAGATGGTGTCGCCAAATGTGTTCTTCATTCACTTTCCTAAAACTGAACAAAAGAGAGATACAGAAACTGGACATGGGACCATAGTAAGAATCAAACAAAGGCTGAGTTGTTTAATGTGCTATCATCTACACTACATAGCAATTGACACTAATTGTATCTGGTAGGCTGCTTGATTTTCCACATGCAATGGCCTGATTGGCTAACTTCAGGCACAACCTATCTGAAACAACCTTATAAGCTTTTCAGACTGTTTCTGACTACCCTGTATACTAACCCCCCCCCCCCCCCTCCCCTACCCCCACCCCCTTCTCTCTCTCTCTCTCTCCTCTCTCTCTCTCTCTCTCTCTCTCTCTCTCTCCCTCAACCACCGCACCCCACCAGTGAACGATATATGATACAGCACAACGTTTTGTCACTGGAGAAAGAAATCATGGATGACCTTGTCTATTTTGTCTGCTGGGAACAATTTCAGACTACCTATAACTCACAGGTAGGATCAGAGAATAATATGAAATTAATCACTGTCCTTTAAATCACTTACATCCATGACTAATATCTGCTGAAATCACTTAGTAGACTAATACTGTTGATATTCACAGCCAATACTATTCTTCTTTTAGTCACTATAAGGTGCACTTATGATGATATAAATACTATTAGAATAGATGGTGAAATGTGACCTCAAATATTTCAGGAATTTTCATGACCTCAGTAGTAAGGCGGAAGGAGGCAGTCTTTCTCCAGTATCGTTTGTTAGCATCAATTGCACCTAGTTCTCCAGTTACTTCTTTACTTGCATATCTTTCATTTTTGCTTGTTGTGTATCTAACAATTCAGTTGTTGCTCACATTAAAAAAAAAAACAACAACAAAGAAACGTGAATGTGGAGCACAATAAAATACACTGTAAACTGCTCTGCCACACAAAACATGTTTTAATATTCTTGGAACCACTGAATATGTACTGTCTTTGATGTAAAACCTGCCACCATCTTGCCACCACAAACACTAAGTGTGAGTTGTTCACTTGAGACACAAGTAAAAATGGCCACACACCAGAATTTTAAGTCTATCCATCTGCATGATCTGAAAATATAGTAAGGTATGAAAGTTTCTGGAGGAAGCGTTGTCTTCCACTTGAGTTGTTGTTGTTGTTGTTGTTGTTGTGCTATATTTGCTTGTGATCTGGTGGTAAAAGTCTCGCATGAAGATGCAAAGACTGAAGTCCCAGTTCACTTTGTCTGTCTACTTAAAGTATAAGTTCAATGCAAGCCCAAAAATAACAACAGTATAGGTACCTTTCCATGAAAGAGCTTGTGGCTGAGTAAAGATCACAACAATTTGCGCTTCAGAGTTTCCTTGCCATGCAGCAGACAGTAGCCCCTGGCAACAGCCATCATCTACTCAGGTGATCATGATGCAATGTATCTTGAGCATGTTTCTGATCTAACATTGGCAAGCATATGATTGTTTGATGTTTTAGTTTGATTTTTCTAAAAACTTTGATAAACTAAGTGGACAGCATGCAATAACACCACAGCGCAGACATTGCTCACACAGCATATAACACGAGGAACACTGAAGGGAGCAAACTACCATCAAAGTTAAGTTGTCTACAACAAAACTGGTTTAGTGTATAAGTTTGAAATGTTTATGTTTGATGTGTCGGCAAATAGGTTAGCATCAGTGTATCAATTGCCATTTTCCTTGAAATTCTAGTATTTGCCTTGCAGTTGCATATTGGATTTTGCATATTTGAATCTTAAAAAATCTTGTTTGTGTGTTACAAAATATGGTCTCAAGAGGGAGGACATCTAACATTTGTGACATTGTTCATTTTGGATTTAATAGAGGCGTTAGGCAGTGGAGGCTGCTTGAAACATTTGTGCTGTATGTGGGGTAACCTGCTATTGGAGAAATTATCTCAGAAAATGATTTTCTTGATTGTTCTAGCATGAATGATTTTGGTTAATTGGCAAATATGATGCACTTTTACCATTTAACCTTCATGCGACATTTCCATTCAATGGGCAAGGTTCAGAAATCAGGTGCAAGATAACTGCATGCTCTAACTTAAAGTAACAAAACTCAAGGGGCTGAATGTATCTGCTTTTCTGCTTGAAAGTCCTTAATTTGCTCATTGACCATTCCTATGTAACACTGTTACCAAGTCACAAGTTATAACGCCATTTTAACTTCATAAAATGAAATTATTGGCCATTTCCTAACATAGGACGCCTTCTCAAGCAAACAGCAGCGTAGACAGATAATATTTTACATTTGATGGCACAAAAATGGTGGTTTGTAATACTAATTGCTCCCCAGGAGTGTGTCCATTGCAGCAGGTATTTGTTGCCAATAACTGAGATATCTTTCAGTTGCAGTGTAAGAAAAAACACCAAGAAAACTGAATCAAGTATTGCTATTCCAAGATAATGGCCACCTGCACTTGGCTGATTTCACCAGAGAAGCTATCAGAAAAACTTTTTTCTGGACAAAAATGCGCATATTCTGAACCTGTTTCATAGAATCTTCAACTACAAACCATTAGGTTTCTTCAAGTGTGGAATCGGTGTACTGCTTGAGCATTGTCAGACTGTCTTAAATAATGTAACAGAATATATAGTTATTTTATGATTAATTTATCTCTTACATTTCCTGCTGTGTTCAATAAACTGATTGAAACACATCATAAAATATGCACTACACTAATAACTTAGCACAATAACCTTACGACCAAAGCTCATCTTAATAAAACATACAGTACATTTAACATGAGCATGCCTAAACTGTGGCTTCCAAATTTAATACTACATATTTCCATAATTAACCAATCATCCGCATTATATGTTGAAATTTTAAGTTTTATTTAGAATTAATTATGGTATCTAAAGGAAATACTGAATTTTTGTTTTCAGATGTCTTTAGTACCTTACCTTCATTAGGACAGTTCTCATTTGTTCAGACAAAGGGCCATGGCTGAATTTGCATCGAGCACCTGAATAGCATTTGAGCCCAGTATGAAAAAATTTACATGGGAAAGACTCATGTAGGTACAAGCACTTGTCTTTCTTTGCGCAACAATCCATCAAATAAAATTTGCACAGTTCATTTTTTCGGGCGGGCATGGCATCATGAGAATATGGACAATCTTCACCCTGTAAATACAAAGTTAATTATATTACAATTCACCTTTATATAATGAGCTTAATAGCTGAATATTTATTTAATTATTTAGTGACTGAAATTGGAGCTGGTCTGCTCCAATTTCATACTTAAAAATTAACAATCATTTTATTTGTTGGCTGATATTAAGAAGTGCAGTTGGCATAGATATATTAATCTGTCTTAACCTGCACAGAGCTATATCACATGACCAATTGCTGCCACTAATTTCCAAACAAGCAAAAAATGTTGTATGTGCTTACTCGTAGCCTGATTTCTTAACTGACATATCACCTTACTACACACGGTGTTACATTAAAATTATGAGAGCTGTGCCCTACAAGAAAGTTGTTTCTGTAAAGACTGAACATAGTTGGATTTATTGAGATTTACTAACCTTGTGACATTTCCCTTGCATGAAGAACATACAAACATCAGAGCGATTGTCACGTCCTCCTATTCGTCTCATACCTCCACGCATCTTGCCAATGTTCTTTCCACTTGTCACATCCTTCCGACTTAGTGGCATTCTCTTGTTCATGTGATGTCCTCCACGTTGGCTACCAATGTCTCCCCCACCACGTCCCATCGAACCACTCCCACCTCGCATTCTTCGTTTTGCTCCTCGGCCAATGTTTCGGCGCAAACTGTCTTCATCACTACCTCGTGCTCCCCTCCGAACAGGGAACTCATCTCGTGCTTCATAGTCAGATCCCTCTTCATGGTAGGAATCATATGCCTCATCAAATGCACCTGGAAACAACGTCACTTAAATTAATGGAACACAAAGAGAATGGAAACATCCTTTATAAAAAATATGCCCCTATCTTCCATACACAAAGAGAATGGAAACATTCTTTATAAAAATATGCCCTTATCTTCCATAATCTTTTGATGTTTAACTCACATTCTATCACTTGTTTTCACAATTTCTCACAAAGTTATTCCAATTATCCAACTCAGAATCATTCTTTACACATTTGATTTCACACATTTTGCCCAATTCAACTGAAGTTTCACCTCCAACCTCCATCTCCATCTCCACTGCCCAGAACAGAAATCAGAAAATTGTTAACATTCAGTGATCAAATATTGGTGGCTCTTTCCTACTGTGTTCTTTAAAAGTTCCAATATATTCTAGCTCACAGATCTAAGTATTAATGGTATCTCATACAATGACAAATAAGCCTCTATTTCTGTTTATTGCATAAAGCCAGTCATCTCACAGATAACCAATTACTGTAGTGACTTACAAGCTTTCAGTATCTTCAGATACATAGCCTTGGAATCCACAACGCTAGTAGTTACCTAGTTCCCAATTAAAAGAAGTGTACCTAACTGACACTCAGTATTCTCTAGAAAAACTGCCACAGTCTTACATGTGGAGAGATTAGTACTTTTAGATCGTATTCCACATCTATCTAAATTAGTAAATGCCATTTCCCTAATTCAGCTGTAATGGCATACTATAGTAAACAAACCTCAATGCGATGGTATGATCCTCATTAATGTAATCTTTATCATATTTGATCCTAAGGGTACATGGGATCTGTTTCTACAGATCACTTGGCCATACCTAATACAGCACAAGCTCATACTGAAGATAATGACTACTTAAAATGAACTGTAAACAGTGATGTATGAGCCCAAAGCAATAAAAGACAATCCATTTGTAGCATTTCAGAATTATGTTAAATATTCAGGCAATTCCAATATACTTGAAGTTAATTAGAACAAATAAATATAACAAATGCATAAATCAAAACAGTGAGTAGTCGAAGAAGGTTAAGAAAGCTCACTAAGATATCAATATTACTCAGAAAGGAAAAATAATGTAAGAAAATTTAATAAAAATACAATGTTTTGGTGAGTATTTAATATGTGCTGAGAATTATAATTGTGAAGTGTGTTATGTGGAGAATTTAACAATGCAGTTACACTTTTGCTTGAAGACTGACTGATTCTACCAAATAGGAATAAATACAACCATTTACATTACACTAACCTTGATCACCAAAGAAAGAGTTCTCCCCAAAATTTCTGGAAGGAGATCCTTCAGGGTGGAAATTACTTCGGGTGTTAGGAGATGCTCCTCGGACAAATAACATCTCATCTTCATCTCCTTGTTCGTCCTTGTCTTCCCAAACATCTTTATGATGTGATTTCCTCCGTTTCTAAATATACCACAAAATACAATCTTTCTTTGCACTTTAAATGCTAACAGAAAGCACAGTTATAATTACTTGCATAGAAGAAAAATTATCATTTGTCGACCTGAGTTTAAAAAGTAAACAACAACAGAAGAAAAAAATTATAAGAAGCAAAAGTAGAAATAAATCAGAATATTTCTGTGACACTTTACAAATGCATTTTGAAGCAATAAGTAACTACGCTCTGAAGACACATGGGAACATACCCAAAGGACAGCACTCTCAAGAGGGGCCTCAGATATATATTTTTCTTTTCACTGATGTTTTGGCTTCCATTTCTTTCATTTGACAAAAAATACTCTCTCAAACATCATTCAAGTATAGGAAGACCATATTTTTCACAAACTAATGCCTAGTATTCTTTCTGTGAATTGACAGTTCTTGGTGTCTTGTTTGCCTCAAAGCTCTGTACTAGTATCTTTCAGAAAAAACAATATATAATTCATAACAGGTACTAACTACTTAACACATTTTAACATTCTGTTATTTATCACAAAAAAATCCAAGGGAAGTGGTAGAACATAAAAAAGCCTGTTCCTTGACTGAAACTTGGCTTCAGTTGTGTTGTAGTCAGTGAAACCAGAAAATGCCACTTAGCAACTCAGTCAAATGCACGGCCAGACATTCAATAGTGTAGCTCTTGCACACAGTCACTAAGCAATGTACAAACCTGTCTGACCACGCATTTCAATAGCGGCAACCACTGCCTAACTGCCTATCCTTTATTACACATACAGAAAACAACAATACAGTTTCTCATCAGGAGTGATTGTTACTGATAAATCTAACAAGTAAGGGAGAACTTTCACACAAATAAATAGTACTAGTAGTGCAATTAAAGATCTGAGGACAACATGGAGACCACAGACAAAAATAATGATATAGGATGTACAGATGTACTGGATTCAATATTTTACATGACTATCATACAAAATTATTATGAACTGTGCAGACAGACTTCAGTGTGATCTTTGTTTTGTTGGTGTGTCAGATATGTCACTCAGTCTCACATTCCAACCAGATGTCAAACAATATCCCTATCACACTGGAACAGGAAAAAAATATTCTGTGCTATGGTCTTAAATCATAGCATGCATGACAATCTGACAACTGCTAGAGTAAAATTGTATCTGCAAGTAGAAAAGAAAACATAATTTGAATTGCATTGTTATGAGAGACTTTCCATCACACAGTCATGCTTGGTTGTCTTCCACAGAACTCCTACCAACCCTCTCAGGACCAACAGAAATGTTTTGACAGGTCTGTCCTAATGTTACCCACAATTCAATGAACCTAACTGCTTCCAGATTTTAAATATAGAATTCCTTAAAGGAAGAACTCGACTGTAATGATGTAGAAGTTGAATGCACTAAAAATGACTAAAACATATTGAAATAATGCTTGTTCAGTCTATTTAGCGTCAAGAGAAAATTACTTTCTTTCAATGCAAATGTTGCCTAACTTACTAAACAAATGTTGATTGAAAGTATTGTAAGCACACTAAAACATGCTACTAAAAAACAGAAGACAATATTTTCTTATAATGAAAAAAAGAAATTGGAGGTGCCAAGTATTGTCTGTGTCAACTTATTTTTTCTTATTTGTAAATAAAATTACCTTAGAATCTCTCTTATCATCTTCATCTTCATTCTCCTCTCTGTGTTTCTTCTTGCGTTTCTTTTTCTTTAGTCGCCTTTCATCATCTGAGGATGTTCTATTTTCGTCCTTCTCTTCATTATCAGTAGTGGTTTCATTTTTAGACACAGTTGTAGCATTTGGACTAGCGGAGCTGGCAGGTCCAGTTGCTGCCTCAGTACCTGCTAAAGCTGCCTTCAATGCTTTCTCAACATTGCTTGCCCAGTCATCCTCTTCTGTTTCACTGTCATCATTCATCAGCCGTGGTTCATGGTAAATCCGAGGACCCATTTGTCTTCGGTGGTGCTGTGGTGCATGGCGGCGGGGAGGGCGGGGAATCATAGGTACACGGCGTTCCTTCTTTACTGGAGGTGGAACAACTGGAACTTGCACTGGTACCTGTTCAGCCTTTGGCACTGGTGGAGTTTCATCAGGAGTTTGCACCTCACCTTCTTCTGGTAATTCTCCATCTTCAATCTCACCCTCTTCTAGATCAGCCTCAGTCATACTGCAAAATGTTCATGCCATTGTCAGACACACGATAAATCAGCGAATACATATTTTCATTTACTCACTATATCTACATAAATATTTATCAGATTATTTCCCATTAAATTATCTTATGCTCTGGTACCATTAAACTATTTTACATTCTCCCTATTTTATTATTGAAAATTATTATTTCAGAAGCTAAAATTCTGTATGCCATCATCGAAAATTGTGTCCTCTCCCTTCCCCCCCCCACCTCATCCTTTCAGAATGTTACTGTGTTATATTTAAATAAAAATTCTTCTTGAAGAGAGAATTTATGATGAGCATAAACAGCTCAAATTCACGTCACATAGCTTGGCCATACTGACAGCCGCACCATTGGTGCAACCACAATGATGGAGTATCTGTCGAGAGGCCAGACAAACATGTGACTCCACAAGAGAGGCAGCAGCCTTTTCAGTAGTTGCAAAGAACTGTTTAGATGACTGGCTGATCTTGACCTGCAACATCTACCAACATGACCTTGCTGTGTTTCTATTGTAAACGATTGAAAGCAAGCCATTATTTTTCTTGAAGACGTGCAGCTCTCCCATATGGTTAAATGGTGATGGCTTCATCTTTGGTAATATATTCCAGATGTAAAACAGTGCCCCATTTGGACCTCCAGGCAGGCTCTACTCAGGAGGACATTGTTATCAGGAAAAAGAGCATAATTTAATCACTGCTAACACCTGGTTTAAGAATCACGAATGAAGGTTGTACACATAGAAGAGACCTGGATACACCAGAATATTTCACACTGATTACATAATGGTAGGACAGTGTTTTTGGAACCCGATTTTAAACTGTATGACATTTCAGGGGCAGATGTGAACTCTGACCACAATTCATTGGTTATGAACTGTAGATTAAAATTGAAGAAATTGCAAAACGGTAGGAAATTAAGGAGACGGGATGTGGACAAGTTGATAGAACCAGAGACTGATGGAAGTTTTGGACAGAACATTATGCAACTGATGACTGAAACAGAGAATAGATATACAGTAGAAAATGAATGGGTACCATTGAGGGATGAAATGGTGAAGGCAAGAGACAATCAAACAGGTAATGAGATAAGGTCTAGTAGAAATTCTTGGATATCACAGGAGATAGTGAATTTAACTAATGATAGGACTAAACTGAGAAATTCAACAAATCAAGCAGTCAAAAGGAGAAATGTTTGGGGAAAAGAAAAAAAAAGCAGTATTAATATCAACAGCTCAGATGGTAAACCAGTACTAAGCAAACTTGGGGAAGCTGAAAGGAAGGGGGGGTGGCAGGGGATATGCAGAGGTTTAACACAAGGGAAATGAACTTGCAGACAGTATTATATAAAGGTAATAGGACGTAGATAAGATGAGATATGATACTGCAAGAGGAATCTGACGGAGTTCCAAAAGATCTAAGTTGAAACAAGGCCCCTGGTAGAAGCTGACCTCAGGGAATGTCAGTTTGGATTCTGGAGAAATGTAGGAACACTTGAGGTAATCATGACTCTACAATTTATCTTCAAAGTTAAGAAAAGGAAAACATATGTTTGCAGCTTTTGTAGATTTGGAGAAAGCTTTTGACAACCTTGATTGGATACACTGTTTGAAATTCTGAAGCTAGCAGGGATAAAATACTGGGAGCGAACGGTAATATACAATTCGTACAGAAATCAGACAGCAATCTTAAGAGTCAAGAGATATTGAAAGGGCAGCAGCTGTTGAGAAGGGATTGAGACAGGGTTGTACCCTACCCCCAAAGTTATTCAATATGTACTTTGAACAAGCAGTAAAGGAAACCAAAGAAAATCTGGAGAAGGAATTAAAAGTTTACAGAGATAAAATAAAAACTCTGAGGTTTGCTGATGGTATTGTAATCCTATCAGAGACAGCAAAGGAATTGGAAGAGCAATTGAATGGAATAGACAGTGTCTTGAAAGGAGAATATAAGATGAACATTAACCAAATCAAAACAAGTGTAATGGAATGTGTTCAAATTAAATCAGGGGATGCTGTGAGAATTAGATTAGGAAACAAAACACCATAAGTAGTACTTAAATTTTGCTATTTGGGCTGTAAAAAAACTGATTATGGCCAAAGTAGAGATTTAAAATGTAGATTGGCAATGGTAAGAAATGCATTTCTGAAGAAGAGAACTTAGTTAACATCAAATATAGATTTAAATTAGGAAGTCTAGATATTTGTCTAGAGTGTAGCATTGTATGGGAGTGCGAAGTAGACGATAAACAGTTGAGATAAGAATGTTGTATTACAGAAGAATGCTGAAGATTAGATGGTTACAGCATGTAAACAATGAGTAGGTAATGAACAGAACTCGCAAGAAAATGAATTTGTGGCATAACTTGTCTAGAAGAAGGGATTGGTTGATAGGAAACATTCTAAGACATCAAGGATCACCAGTTTAGTACTGGTGGAAGCACAGGGGATAAAAATGTAGGGGCAGACCAAGATATGAATACAGTAAGCAGATTCAAAAGGATGTAGGTTGCTTTAGTTATTCAGACATGAAGAGTCTTGCACAGGAAACTGTATCAACTCAGTATTCCAACTGAAAACCCTAACAACAGCTTCAGCTTTGTTGTTAATTTCATACATATTCCTAAGTCATGTAAATAGATGAATAGTAGTCACAAATATGGTTGCCCAAATTACACTTCATAGTTCACCCAAGCTCCAAAATTTGTGATGCTGTATTTGGATGTCCATAAACATAAATGAAATATTGGGCAACAAAATATTTTGTAACATTTGTATTCTGGGAAAGGTAACAGGTTTTAGTATACCAGTAAGTAATTGCATGCAGTAAATTTTTGGATAAAATTTCATCTTTTAATCTAGAATCAGCAACTTCAGCCATTCTTGAAAATGACACTGACATAAATCAGCTGGGTGATATTTGATAAGTCTGCTGCTGCTAGTCCATGCCCCAAACATCTCAAGTTCATCATACTGGTTTCAAGAATGGGCTATGTTCTCTAACAGCATTTGTAATACATTTCAAACACACAATAACTGATATTTAAACACAAAGAATTAAACACTTTAGCTTAAAATAATTGGGGTGTCAGCATGGATGTTAATAAAAATTTACCCAGGGGGCAAGGAGGGTGGAGGGCCAAGACTCTACAATCACCGGGTTTTTTTTTATTTATTTATTTTTTTTTTTATTATGAACATGTTAGTTTCGAGAGATATCATGTGGCAAATCCCAAAGCTTATAGGTGACACAAAAGAAATTACATCCCAATTAACTGATGGTTATTCACTCACTTCTAGAACTGTTTGAGACTTTTGTAATGAATGAAAACTCTGTACTCCAGATTCAAAGCATGCAGTGGGACACAGGGATGGAGAGGGGAGGGGGGAGGTGGGGCCATGAGTGCACGCTCAAGCCCCTTCCCCCTGCGGGCGGCTGTTTGTCCGGTGGGAAAATGTTGATCTTTTTTTTAACCTTCCCATAAAATGTTAGGACCGCTGTTTAAAACATTCTCTCTATACAAATAGCCTACGAATTTGTTCATTACTGCAAAGAAAGGAGCCTCTCCTACTCTTCCAGTGTAAAGTGTGTACATCACCTACATCCACACATGCAAAACAAAAATGCGCCTTATCGTGCACTTATGAGAATAGCTGCAGCAAATCTTTCGTACTCTCTACTACTAAATGACTGACGTCGCACACCCGGAAATTCCGAAGCGATGAATTCATTTCCGCTGCCTACGTGTAACTATACGACTACGAAAGTAACCCTATGATGTAACAGACGCAAGGTCTGGAAGGATGTTTAACACATCTTCCAAACTGGACTAAGTTACAAGCACCATCTCCTCCTTTCAGTTCCTTCCACGCAAATCGCGATTCATTCAATGTGTAAAGAGCTGAAAGATAAATGCGCATTAATATTATCTGTTACTACTTCGATTATCATGTGGATATTGTTGAATGCATTGGAAACTGAAAATAGTGCTAGTAGTTAGTCACAAGTATAAAAAGGCAGATCGTTTACTTATGTCCTATAAAAGTACTGCAGAGCTGTGACCTTCTTCGTTCTTTACCACGTGTTTTTAGTCCCCGTACCTAACACACTAATTTCGAAAAATACATAGCACGCGATATGTGTTAAGTTGTTTTTACGTATCTCGTAAGAATTTGGCTAAAAATTACTAATGCACAATACATTCAAATACGCACTGCGGCAATCAACTGTATTTATGTTGACTACATTACACAGATAATTAGAGTATTATGTAGATCCGATCTGTAACGCCTATGGTTCAAATGGCTCTGAGCACTATGGGACTTAACATCTGAGGTCATTAGTCCCCTAGAACTACTTAAACCAAACTAACCTAAGGACATCACACACATCCATGCTCGAGGCAGGATTCGAACCTGCGACCGTAACGGTCGCGCGGTTCCAGACTGAAGCGCCTAGAACCGCTCGGCCACACCAGCCGGCGTAACGCCTATCCTGGACAAAAAAAGTGAGAAGTGCGCCACCACTACATAATGTGTGTGCAGTTAAATGAGCCTATGTAGCCTACTTGAGTTTGCTTGCTTTTTAATTGCCACTGCCACCTCCACTACCCACCCCCTCCCCCACCCTCCAACGCGCCACCAACAAGGGTCACTGACGCAACAGATCAACTGTTATGCCTAAATGTGACAGTAACAAAACATAGAGGCATTCACTATTGCAATCTCAACGCAAATGTCGAGCAAAAACCATCATCAACTCTTTAACGACGACGTTCTAAATTCATTGTGTATTTCTACAATACAGGATTATGTATTATTTCAGAATAAATAAGCTTATCTACAGTACACGTTAAACGTATTAAAATCCACATTTCTGAACAGTCTTTTGCTCGAGAAAGTCGGAGCCTAGACGGCGAGGAATGGATTGTTTTGAAAGGTGTCAAACTTATGATCCACCTAGCTACAGATAATTTCCTGTACAAGTTTCAGTCGAAAGCAGGCCCACCGTTCTCATGAACTTCGTCTAGAAAACAGGTTTGTTTATTTCATAAACAACATGAGGCAGTGACTGAAAGATATTCAAATGGAATCATGTAATGTCATTTTAACACATGTTAACCGTCGCCTCTCGTCACAGACGCTTCCCTCTGAACTGAGTGGAGATAGTTGGTTTTACGGTAATGTTCTCAACAGCAATAAATCAATACACATAAGCATTTCTTTCCAAAAACTAATCAACACCCGACACAATTTGTTCGGCTAACCAACAACTCGCGTGATCTTGATCTTGCTGTCGCGCAAATTAATCTGCAGTGGACTGTCGTTTTTTCCCTCTCAGATGTTTTCTTATGTTCACAATATTGTTTCTTATGTTTCAGTGTTTCAACGTTCAATCAGCGTTCTGATATCCGCTGCAGGTGTTTTAATACGGAAGAACGAAAGAAAGTAAATTACGGAAGAACGTATATGGCACAAAGAAAGAATGTAAATTAGTACATCTCCTGCATGTCATCATCTAGTGAAACCGCAAAGAAAGCAGCTATGCAGCAACATGATGCTGCTCATACGCGTAAGCCAGTCACATATAATTCACAGAAATAATAATATAATGGTAATCTAATCTCGTACAACCCTAGATCACATACATTATTACGTGATCTAGGATACAATTAAGAGTTCGGTGTGAAAATTGACTCCAAAAGAAAAGGTGCATTTGACGCAAGTCACTAGTACACAGCTGAAGCTCTGACGAGCGTCACGCAAAATATGGAACGGTGGCAAAAAGATCTCCAATATCTCTCCCGTCCCGTAACCGCGCCGTACATGGGTGTACGAAAAATCCTAAGAAATCAAAATCGCATTTGCAACCGCATATTCAAGGTCCCACAGAAATATTAAAATTAAAATGTACTTCTACACTTGACAAAATTTTTAATGTAACAATGGCCTTTCAGATTTCTGAATTAGTGTACTGACTAATGCACTAATTATATATTTTATGGAGTAGGAAACAAAGCGTATCGTCGACTGTTATTGTAGGACCAACACCATCAAAGGACCAACGAATCTTTGCAAATACAGTGTTTCTGGGGACAGAAATTATAATTCGGAATAAGCAAAAAATTAGCTAAACTAAAACCGACGGTGTACACAGTTAAAAACATTTCAAACAACGCAAAAACTCTCTTACGGGTGAGAACGTTATTTTCAGTGCATTCACAACATTCTTCGAAGCGCGATAAAGTCTATATCGGATCTGTTCTCTTAAGAAAGTTATCCCCCACGACATACACACGCTGCTCTCAAAAACAGTTGCCCCCTCACAGTCTTAAATTTTCTTACCGTTCGTATTTTACTTCAGACAGTTCTGTTTCAGACTGATCTACTAGCGATAGCGACATAGAGACAGGTAGAACTACTGTAGAATTGTGCCATCGAACGTACGAATTGTGAATAAAATTCTGCTGCAGGAGTATTAAAACAACGTTCTGCGAAAAAATATTGTGCACATTTTCCATTTGTCTATTCACTGAAGCGCATGACATTCCATGGAAACTTTTCACAGAAGCTAATAAATTTTTCTATTCCAAAGCAATTCCTGGCATAAATTTAACGTATCATTTCTATAGTTTCTGTGAGATTCAAAACATTAATAAATGCGTAATAAACGTGTCGGAACGATTATTGTAATTCTTTCGAAAGACTATATTTCGCCTAGATTTGTATATAACCCTAATGATGAGAAGTTCATTAATGATTTGTAGATGTCGATTAATGTCCCACCTGAAACGAAACCAAGGTTAACTTTCTAATACGAATGGGATCCTTGAGTTAGTACAAACGCTACGAACATCGATTGTTTGCTAATTTCTACGAGTATGAATAAAACCGTAAACAGCCTTTCGACAGTCATTTTCATTTTTGCATCTAAGGTACGATCGGGCTTGTAGCTGAAACACAAAGTTTATGACTAGTGAGCTATTAAGACTTTTTATTACTGAAAGAATACATATGAACGGAAGCGTACTTTTGCCTTCCTGGAATCTGTAATACGCCGCGAACGTCGGTTATAAATCTGAAGTCGGCTTCATGAATTGTAATAATGTGCATGAATTTTAATTATGTGTGGATTGAAAACTGTTGAAAATTAGGATACAGGGTAACCCACAATGTCCGCATACAGACTAAAATATTCGAAGGTGATCCCGTTTGCCTTGTTTTGGAGGAAGTTCAATCTCAAGTACGTTTGCATTTCCGTTTAAAGTGTGTTTCAGATAAGACTGTGCCGTAACCATTACAAAGAAGCGATCTCTGAGTTCGTCTGGCTCAATTCACAATTAAAGCTCATAATCCGGGCGCTAACAACCTAGCAGTGGTATGGTTTAAAGTAAAAATCATCAGAAGAATTCACCCTTATAAACAATGACACATAAATTCTCATTCCTTATGCTCTGATATAAATTGAAACACGACAAATCTGCGCCGCGTAGCAGCAGGGACTGGAATGCTATATAAGAATGAGGCAGGCCATCGTCAGTGACCTTCTAAAAACATCATTTCGGCATTCGCCTTAATTTATCTTGGGAAACTACGGAAAATGTAATCAATACAAGTTCATGTTTTAGCCACTACATGAGACATACAGTAGGTCTATGGGAGTGTTTTCCAGGTAAGATCTGCAGGTTTCCTACAAGTACCATCGGACGTTCCGACAATACTGTTAAAGTGAATACGAAATTTCACCGAAATGACTTGCTCATTTGCATACTACGTCGATGTTCAGGTTAATCAGTGAATTTGCTTTGCTATTAGGTATAAACACGATCCCGCTAAACGCTACTTATTTCTTAAGAATTTCACGTGTGAAAAAACTGGGAATTAACGTAAATCAAGAGTGCCGAGCCAAAAACTGCTGGAAACTAAAAACACTGAAATACATTCGTCATTTTGGTGATATAAATGTCCTATATGATTGTAATAATAGATAACAGCTATTCAGTCCGTGGAACATGCTTTATAGTTGTACAGGAAACAAAAGATATTTTAAAACAAATGTCTCTATAATGAGCTGCTGTGGCACACAAATCTACCATCAAACCACAGACGAACTCAAATTTGTACAGCAAGCCAAAACTTTTGCGAGCAATCTCATATTCGTGATAATATGGGGATGTAACACCTTTCCCATACGCTAGGCTGTGTAATAAAATTTCACTACCTTGATGGAAAACGTTTATCAGTACTTTCGTGATTTGTCCACATGAAGATGTTCCTAAGTTTATTTACTTAAACATACCATATATAATCACATGCTTTCTCCATATAAAGATGAGAGGCGACCCCTTTGAAAAGAGTTTGAGTTTTAAATAAAACAACAATAAAGGCAAAATGACTGTAACCATAATGACAATACCTACAACTACATTCTATTGATCAGTATAAATTCATATCGGTTAAAATAATTCAACTCTTCTCACTCTAAGTGTTTACAATTTTTTTAATATCATCAATATAAACCGGTAGTACAGCAGAAATCTAGCAAGTATTTGGAAAGATTCTTTCTGCCGCTAATTACTCTTAGGGAGGCAGCTACCCTGCATATCAATGAATACCATAATCAATAATTACGGATGGTACAGGTAAGATTAACATAACTATCCTTTTACCAACAGTCGTTAAGTCTTGCAGTTACTTCGAAATTGTTCGTCATTCTACGGCAACAAAAATCTGAAACCCTGTATGTCCTCCCCAGGACGCAAGCTAGTTTTTCAAGAATGTAAAGAGGAATGGTAAATGGAACGCAGTAGTCGCTCCTAATAGTTGTGACGACACACCGGAGACAGCGACGACGGAGACTCGGAGTCTCCGTGCAGGCGGACAACCCAACTGGCGACCCGTGTCTGGTGGCTGCTGCAGCATTCCCCCCCAGCTCTTGAGCTGGGCGCCGACCCACAATTGCGGCGCAAATCAATACAGCAGTCCTGCTGGAACACGCGTGTGGCAGCGCCAACGTAGATGAGCGACGGGTATTACACATCCCGCCGATTTGTTCGCGATAGTCCACATCAATACAAGGGCATCATTATTGTAAAACCTGTGGAAGCATTTCAATCGTACTTACACACAGTTCATCTGCTTCCTTATTCAAGTTTATCTATGCGCAGACTTTCTTAAAAAAAAAAAAAAAAACTTCGTGCTATTTCTCACATTGTACTTCAGTAAGTCTATCATTTCTCCTTTCTGTTGAATTCGCAGATGGCACGCGTGCAGAAAATTTGTCAGTACCTTAACATACAGGGTTTTTACCATCTGAGTTCTATCATCATCATCATCATCATCATCATCATCATTACCACCACCACCATCATCATCGAAAACAACAACAAAAATACGACACGCTTTCATCAGTCACCTACACGACGCAGTCACAGTAAAGATATCAGACCGGCTAATAACCTAAGTGGTGACAACTAGAAAAGCTTCTACCAGGCCTTAAGCCCCATCATTTATTAGATAAAAATGTGTACGACCTAATTTTTCTGCTTTCATCCTGGATGTCAGTAAAAGATTGCAAGTCGGGGAAGTAATGTTTGACTGATTGATTGAAGAGGGTTATGGGACTAAACGGCGAGGTCATCAGTCTCGCGATTCCAAAGTTACTCGCGGAAGAGAGCGGGTCCGCTAAAAGTGGACGGATCCAGTCAGACGCATCAAACTATAAAACGAGAAAGTCAAAAGACAGAGTAGAAGGCATAAACGGGGAGAGCAAGGAAGCAATGTTTCGTTACTCGTATTTATACGTGACTCCCGGCTGTTCGCGATCCATAACGCCATTGTACTGTCCCCAAGTGGGAGTTGTCGAGCACTTCTGCGAGTTAATCGCACTGGCTGAACCACCCGGCGACAAAGCTGCGCAGCGTCTTTCGGGTAAACGATATTTCTCTTACGATTCTTCTGAGAACCTTTCAGGCATCAGAATTCCTCACAACTAGACTTGTCTGGTCGTTATATTCCAATACTCCTGGATACTCTACAGCTGTGACTGATAAAACTATCTGTTAACCGATCGTGTAGACAAACGAAGTCACATCGCCGCTTTTAGAACGTAATAATTACAATATGTAGTACGTATCGATTAATACACGGATACTTGTCTACGGTGGAATTCAAACTCCTAACCCATCGTTTACAGTCAACTACAGCGATAAGTTTAACCACATTTATCATTACAAATATTCTGTTTCCATTGCGTTTCTCCCGCCTGCTTAGCTGGGTGGTTACGTGCTTGCCTCCCATGCAGCGGGTTCGATTCCCGATCATCATCATCATCATCATCATCATCATCATCGTCATCATTTCATCCTCATCACCGGAACGCAAGTCGCCCAGTGTGGCGTCGACTGCAATAAGACTTGCACTCGGCGGCCGAACTTCCCCTTCCCCGAATGGGGCCTCCCGGCCAACAATGCCATACGCCCATTTCATTTCATTTTTTTCCCACTGTGTGTTCCGATACTCCTAGAAACCTGTTAGTTATAAACATGAACATTACGTAGCATGTAATCTCAATGACAGGGTAGAACATCATTTTTTCTCAATGGGGATCCACTGTCTTAACCAGCGAAACCTCGCTGCGTACAAAATTATTAGCTTATGCTGAACAGCGAGCTTTTTAACCAGCGTTATTGTCTGCCACTCTTTTACGCAATTCAAAGAAATAAGGTTTTAATGACGGTTTGAGAGCTGGTTGCAAGAGCTGTTACTTTTCATGGTTGCAGTGTACTCCCATTTAACAATTAGTATCGTAGATGCGTCTTGTCAACCGCTACTTCTCCTACGTGTACCTCTTATTTGCAATTTCATTTTCAAAATGTTCAAATGTGTGTGAATTCCTATTGGACCACACTTCTGAGGTCATCGGCCCCTAGAATACTACTTAAAATAACTTATGCTAAGAACAACATACACACCCATGCCCGAGGGAGGACTCGACCCTCCATCGGGAGGGACCGCGCAATTTCATTCTTATTTCTAGATTTTGGTGGGCAGTAAGGGAAAGTAAGGACAGTCACAGACACAAAAAATAGCAAATGAGCCTGTACGGAACACCACACACTATCGTAAATTTTACCACTTAACGAAGCAACATAACAACGTGCATTCTTCCTTATGAGACTTAATGCTTTCCCGATTTTTCCTTCTCTCGTTCTACAGTATAAATGAGGTGAAGACGCACGTTATCCATTTATGGTTAACGAAGCTCTGAATAATGTCAGACATACGCAAAATACGTATAAAAATATCGCTCCCCAGATGAGTCAGTCACATGGTGCCGCTCTAGCGTTTTCGTAACCTGATAGCTACTTACATACATCGCAGGGTGGTAGTTAAATATTCTTCTAGAATCAATACATCTGGGAAACGCCCCCGTCATAATAGTAAAAGGGTAAGTGGATGACAGACGTGCAAATATGTGATATTGGCCTAGAAAGAGAGAAATACTACAGTTTCGGCTTAGCAAGAGAGAAATACCCGTAAACAACGGAAAACTAAAGCATAATGGTCGAACGGTGAACAAAATCTCTTATCCGAATGCGAATCCAGTGTAGGAACCACTGCATCACTTAACTGAATAAACTGTCAAATTACACCAAACACGCAGTGGGCAAGTACCTGAAAAATACGTGTGTGAATATTTCGTATTGCAATAATATATAGAACCCATAAGTCGTTAGCGCATCAACTATTTTGAAAGCAGACGAAACACAAGATTACTATTTAATAGAAATATCGTATTAAGTTAATAGTCCTTATCCTATTCTGATATAATAGCCCTGAATCTCTGCAACTTGAACGTGAGGAATAAAAGTAGTAAAAAACAGCAAAATTATTGTATCACCCTCCACCACCACAAGTACGAAAAGTCCTGCCAAAGGAAACAAAATGAGTGATGACACAATGTAAAAATTCCAAGCCTATTTTGTGGGACGCCACGACATACCTACAATATAGTTTGTTGAGCACAATCACCTACTGTGTCAATAGCCATCGGTAACGGTAGTATTTATGCTAAATATTATACAAACTGGTAACGCCGAAAGTTTCTTTACAAAGTAGCCCGTAGATACAATGTTTCGAAGCAGGACATATTGCTCCGCACTTCGCAACACGGAAAGAGAAATGCTTTAGCAGAGTATTTGTTTCCCGGTCATCAGATTAGTCTAGTGCTTAACTCAATAAGTACGTTGTTCTTGTGTGTGTGTGTGTGTGTGAGAGAGAGAGAGAGAGAGAGAGAGAGAGAGAGGGAGAGAGGGAGGGAGGGAGGGAGGGAGGGAGGAGGATGAAAGAGCGCGCGAGGAGGGAGGGAGGGAGAGGGAGAGATTTATGGGGGGGGGGGGGGGGGGAGGACTGCAGAACTAGAGAGAGGACGGGTAGCAGCTCGCTGCAGTGTCGCAGTGAAAAGGAGGGGAGGGGCCGGACAGAGAGAGAGAGAGAGAGAGAGAGAGAGAGAGAGAGAGTGTGTGTGTGTGTGTGTGTGTGTGCGTGTGTGGTCTTTTAAGTAGGACCGTGATATTCTGCTTCCTAGAACACGGTGCCATTAATTACTGTATCTGAATAGGCCCTTCTCAAACTTTTGACACGAGAAGATAAAATTTTCCTTAGCCGGATATGGCAGAAATTCGTATGGAGAGGACAAATAACACATATTCAAAGCCATCATGAACAGATTTGTTCCTTCAAAAAAAATGGCTCTGAGCACAATGGGACTTAACATCTATGGTCATCAGTCCCCTAGAACTTAGAACTACTTAAACCTAACTAAGGACAGCACACAACACCCAGTCATCACGAGGCAGAGAAAATCCCTGACCCCGCCGGGAATCGAACCCGGGAACCCGGGCGTGGGAAGCGAGAACGCTACCGCACGACCACGAGCTGCGGACTTTGTTCCTTCAATTGTGATTTTCAGAGTAGACATCTTAATTAATTTGGTTTAAAAAATATATTACTTGGTCTCATCTTCGCCGTCCCTCTTTTTTTAAAAAAAAAGAAAAAATATGTTTGTATCTATTAATTCAATATTTTTCCGTGCTAGAAGAAGCGCCTGAAGTCATTTGTGAAATGGTCGAATGGCACTGCTGGCCGGCGGATCCGCCTGGGGTACTTCGGCTCAGTGCAAGTCTTGCTATTTCACACCACTTCGGCCACTTGCGTGTCGATAATGAGACGACGATGATGACAGCACAACACCCAGTTCCCTAGCGGACAAAAATCTCCAACGCAGACAGAAATCGAACCTTCGACACCACGCTGTCGAGGCAGCTACGCTAATCATTTGATCACGAGATACGGGCTCAATCTTTGGTAATGAGTGGAAATCAAGCGCGTTGCAGTTTAATAAGGCAAAGGAAAACTGTAGTCATAGACAACCGCATAGAGATTTAGAGAACCCGAAACATTTTTTGTATGTCAGTTTTTCCTCTCAGTGCATGTCACAAATCTCTTATTTAAATCGTCGGATACGGAATACATCACATTTTTCCTGAAAAATATTTCAATGTAGAACCCAGAAGCCTACTTACATGTAACATCCAAGGTGCAGTATTACTTCTTTCTCTCATACATGTAACGAAGCCTTACCCATTTATATGAGGAATACAATTGGTTTACGTGGAATCCAACCTACTGTGCAAACTGACATTTTTCACAGCCATGTAGAAAAGTTTCTACCTCCTACTTATTCGCTCATCATCTGACATTAACACGAATAATTTAAAAAATTCAGTGAAACCTATAATAAAACACCGACCCCCTCTAATAATATATTTCAATCGCTCTTCCCTCCCACGACTCATAATGATCGTTCATTTTCTGTCGTTTGTTTAGCCACTCCTGAAATGATTTTAGGTACGTAACACGGTGGTTCAGTACCTGGAGTTGAATGTCCCAGGAACCCAGGAACATTCTCCTCGTATCGACAAAATATCATCAAACGTCATAGAAAAACAAATGCAACGAGTGGAAAGCAATGATGTGAATCTGTTAATAAAAACATAAGGGATTGTTTACGTTTTTGGTGTAAGAAAGGCGTCGACGCTTGTAGAATCATTTATGACACCAAACAGAGTAAAGCAGCCCGCAGGCGAAAACATGGCTTTTTACGACAAGTTTCGAATGTGGCCAGGCTGTAAAATTTCACTAAATTACAGAAAACAATAGAGGTGGGGTACTGGTTAAGACACTTAACTTCTGTCAGAAAATAGGTAATCCATATCATTGCACGAGCACAAGTATTTTTGTTTATTTGCAGGGCCATCTTCCGCAGCAGCTGTTCTTCACCAGACGCCTTACTTCTATTTGCAAAACACGTCGTTAGTCTCACTGGAAATATGGTATACGTACTGTCTCAAGATTTGAATATTAAATTGTACGCCAAATTTATTGAGAAAATATGTTTTTAATTTACAAACGGCAAAGTTTTTTACTGTCTCGA
The DNA here is from genome assembly GCF_021461395.2 of Schistocerca americana. Lineage (NCBI taxonomy): Eukaryota > Metazoa > Arthropoda > Insecta > Orthoptera > Acrididae > Schistocerca > Schistocerca americana. The sequence goes on from NC_060126.1 coordinate 253,738,115, forward strand.
GATTTGAATATTAAATTGTACGCCAAATTTATTTAGAAAAAATGTTTTTAATCTACAAACGGCAAAGTACAGAAACGCTATCTACTTGTATACAGTCTTTCCAGAATGGCCACATAGGAAGCTTTGCAAATACAGTAAAAACGAAATGCGTCTCATGGAAAAGAGCCTTAAATTACTGTAAGCGTCAGACGGAAGAAAGAATAATAATTTGTGTTTCACTGGCCTTTGTACATCAGCCATTCAGCTGATACGAGCGGGAAAGGCTTAGATATGTAATGTATTTTCCTATTTGAGTTTTAACGTCTTTAGAACTGAATGCTTTTATTATAATTGCATTCAGTTCAGATTCATTTAAATCAACACCCATGCCTAAGACAGTATTCGAACACTCTACTTCCGGTTTACGAATCAAGACCACTTGACATCCGCGCCATGTTTTCGTGGTTTCCCTAAGTCACTCTACAAAACATACTGTATTGGTTGCACTGAATATCCCTTGGCCGATTGCCTTCCCCATTCTTCTTCAACTGAGTAAGTGAAGCACCGACGCATAATCCAAGAAATACATCATATTCATGCAAAATTGTTACAATTTTTTTACACCTAATACGAATTATTGGGAAAATCAAATAAAAGAACTAGCTGACAGTTTAAGGTTTCCCATAGCCGTTAGGTTTTCTACCACAATAAAATGAGCTGACAGAACCAATGTGATATCTTTCCCTAAATTGTATTTGTATCTAGTAAACAGCATAAATCAAGACGACAAAGAGGGAAGGAGATGATAACGTCAGACGTAAAATGCGAGAGAAAAAAAAACTATATAAATCCATTCCTAAACGAGCAAAGTATAAAAATATGCACAAGAAAGAACGGTAATGGCAGACATATAGTTTACCACGTGGTAGTCACAATGACGGCTGAAAACGAGAAATTAGAGTGTACCTACGTTCAAAGACCTAAGTGACGCCTACGAGACAGAGACGTTTTAGGTCGTGCTTCCAGTGTGAACAGCTCTTTACGGGCTGGAGAACGACGGTTGGGCAGTGAGTTCAAAGGAGATAGCCAGTACACAATGCTCTCACAAGGTGTTTCAGCGCGGCCTCCCTATTGTGCTTCCTCTCGGCCGCCTGCAAGAACTCGCTACCTTGCAGCTGCATACCTGAGCAACTCTCACCAAGCGACGTTGCCATGTTGTGCGCACACTTCCGTAAGTGTAGCGACCTTCGAACAGCTGCCGTCTAGCTTTCGAGTACAAAGAGAGGCGCCTAGCTCCGTATGTTTGCATTTACCACAACAACAATGACTTCATCACACTACATTCTTACAATAAACCAAGAGTTGTAAATGTCTAATGTTAAACTGTAGACCACATTATAACTGGCTGGTAAGTCAGTTCGAAGGTCGGAAGGATTTTAAAGAGCGTACCACCTCCAAAAGGACCGAGCTCAGTGAAGCATTGCAGAGCTCAAACAATTTATCTCCATAACAATGGCACCGTATACCGTTATCCCGAATAATTCGACAGATCTTACAATATCTAACTGAACTTTTTTACAAAATTTCGCGCTGCCGACTGAACCTAACCCTCCAGTTCACAGCCAACCACGCCATCGACTGTAATTTTTACCGTTGCTATTGAATTAAAGGCTACAATGCTATAATTTGAGCATCTTAGAGAAAGATGGTGTGTGATCTTTTCTAATGAATAGCATTCGTCCAATTTAAATTTACGCTAGGTTAGACTCACTGCACTGGCCGAATAATGGTGAAGTGTGGTTCAGGTTAGATGCTAATTTTTTTCGAAACTGCTTATGTGAAATCTTAAAGAACTACTAGTCATCTGATTTGACGACGGACTTAAACTAGCACGTAGAAAGGCGGTGTAAAACGAGGAAAGAGTTCATTGAAATCCGTCCGCTGTATGTTCAGCAACGAGCTTAGAAAGGCGTCAATATTTAATGATCGTCTGTTACGTAATACCAATTACCGCTGCTCAAGCAGAGATTATATGACAAAGATCTTTTTAAAGCTCATATTGAAACGAAAGACCACATTTCGTTCTTCCAACTCACGTATGTAACGGCTCACAACACTCATATATGAAAAAGTACGCGACAGTTTACATTTACGAGCTCAAGAATCTCTAGACCCAAGTTACAAAGAACAACAAAATTTTTTGTCGTCCAACGGGAACTGCAACATATGAATTTTCAGCTAGAGCCTGTTGTGAAGGTTCCAAAGCGAGATTCCCACTTTAAAACTGTTGCAATACTTATGCCAAGGCACGGATTTTGGTCGAAATGTTGCATCTAGTTGTTGTTGCCCCCCCCCCCCCCTCCCGACTTCTCGCTCAACATAAGCTTTTCCTTTCTTTCCCTTTTCGGAGTTTCTAGAATCACCAAGATATTACTATTTAACAACCGGGAGAGGCAGATGTAGCGCAGTGGTTAATCCAGTGAAAACTAGTGAAGCACGGTTCACTCATATCACGCGACCATCCTGGTTCACATTTTTCGTGGTTTCGTTAATTCACTGTATGATAAATACTGGGTCAGTTCTCTAAAGTGCGCTCTGCTCTATTTCAGTATCGCTGAACTAGTTCTCGTCTAATGACCTCGATGCCGACAGAACTAACTTTGGCCTAGCCTCTATTGCCTTACAAAACAGCAAAGCAAACTCGCTCGGGTAACAGCGCGTCCATCTTCTTTTTTTTTTTTCTTCATTTCACGTCTCCCTTCGTTAAGGCAATGGTGGGTGACGTGCGTAACACATTCAGCCATCCTGCTGGAAGTGGCATGAGAACCTACTGCAAGAAAACGTCCGTGCAGTGGATTGAAACATTATTTCCAGAATGAATATTTCCTGTCTACGGAGGGCACAACGCAAGTGTCCTTATGAAAGTTAACTGAGAGGTATTATGAATCGCGCAGTTCCACTACACAGTGTCCGTTAGCCGACAAACATGAATCATACATCACACACACTCCCTCACCAAGGTTGTTTCAGTACTTGTCGCTCTCTCTCTCTCTCGCTCTCCTCGCCAAGGAAACTACACACAGTTTCCGATTTCACAAGCAAAAACGAATGGTGTTCATTTTGTGATAACTGGAATTACAATCAACGTAAAACTCACATCTAATACTGAAACATTTTAAGCAAATGTTAACAAATTACTGTTTTGCACACCCTGTATGCATTCTAAAGTTGTTCATAGTTTTTCTTTTTTCATTTTGTATCTAGGTGCGGCACGTTTACTGAGCTGTCACAATGCCAGTTGCAGGTGTTTCCGGGTACAAACATAGCCGTGTGTCAATCTTCCAGGTGATTCATGACAGTATGAGCCGAATTAGGGGATTAATGTGTTATTTATTCTGATCGGGGGTGTACAAAGACTGAGAGTAATCGCCATTACTTTCCTGTAATTTGTTTCATTTACATTCATATGTTTTGTGTTGATGAAAGACAAAGTGGTATATCTCAAGTTCGCGAACTACTACCCTAAATGGATAGCGGAATGTCTCATCGGTTATGTGATATTGCCTTCCAATGTAGGAAAAAAACACTCTCGTAATACTTTGATGTTTATCTGTGAGCCCTGTGTACGGAAATGACGTTCAGTATGACTGTTTTCGCGGATAACTACATTTTCTCACATCTGGTCAGCATACGACTGCAAGTTTCGCCGAAATTATTACCTGCTAAACTATTCTCTGACCAGTATTACAAAAACGATTGAAACTGAGACAAACAAACCGACCGGAACGTGAATGGCGTCACATACCGTGACGCATGAAAGAACTACGCTTATCACTACGCAGTTACCGTTATCGCCATGTCAGTATGTTGTTTGGCGCTCGTCCCAGGCACCAGCACTACAGATGATAATTCCAAACCTCTGGAATGTTGTTTCATTCCTAAATGGAATTATGAAGATTTCTAATTGTACGGAAACGAGTTAATTTCCCAGCAAAATTAAAAAAGAAATAAAACGAAAAAGTAACATCTACATATTTCCTCCTCGCCTGATGGCAATAAAATCATTGAAATGATATTTATTTGTTCATTATGTTCGGCAAAAATAACAGAGTGCCCACACTTGTGTCCTCCAAAGTCTTGTAGCATTCAAGCTGTTCAGAATTTACTTGTTACAGTATTACGAACAGCAGATATCGCGAAAACCAGGGATATTCCGTCTAATGTTATTACTGTATCTCGGCTATAACAGCTGTTACCATGGGGATACATTTACAGTTCAACCGGGAACGCACAAAACACGAACTTACACTAATTTAATAAGGGCTACAAATAGCCTCGGGCGAGGCCCCGCGATGACGTCAGCAGTGGCCACTGAGGCACGCAGTAACGGGACAAAGGAAATCGTTGAAAACGTTTCAAACTTTTGCAAGTAAATATTTACTACATTTCATACCACACTAATGACAGAATACCTCATCTCCTCTTTGATGCGATGGTACGACGGCGTGCGATTATTTTTTGCCACTCATGTCCTGTGACGACCTGATGTTAAATTATGTTCTACCGTCGAGCACCGATTTGTGTAACTTCCACTGAATGTGGCAGATACACGTTTCTGTGGGTTAGATTTCCCTTGTAAGATGTAGACAGCGTCCCGATTCCTGTAAAAATCCGGATTATACGTTCAATATGACTACCGTCCGAACAGTAGCGACGCAGTATTTTCGTCGCTGTGCTATTTTCGTCTGGAACGTTCTAGCAACAAAGCATGACTATAGGCCTCATTTCAACGTTCGCGGTAAGGTTCCCACTAACGAGAGTCATTTCGGAACGTACCCCGACAACGAGAGAGAGTACGCTGCGTAACTAAAAAAAAGTGATTTGTTTAAAAAGTGTAGTTATATTTAGCTCAGAGCTAAATTAATAAACTTCACTGAGCATTTAATAATACAAGCACTTCAGCTCGTCTGCATGGGCGTTATAACTAAGAAATCCCCAAGATGAATAATTCTTTTATACGGAATCGACGACGGCTGCCGTTCCGGCATTTTGCTTTTCGTTCCCCCTCGGCGCGGCCACAGTCGCAACGGATAGAAATAATTCCACAGCGAAGAGAATTTAAGTCGTGATGATGCAGTAAACGACACAAGTCTCACCAATGGTTTACAACGCGTGCGCCCCCCCTCATTTTGAGACTGATCACAGATCAAAAGGCAGGCGGGCGGGCGGGCCAGAGAAGAGATGATGGTCTTGCGTTGCTGGGTCGGCAGCTGCAGCTACTACTAGGCAGCCGAGAGCCGCGCGCCTGCGCACTGAGCTCGCCTGTGACGTCACTACCGGGCCAGCGCGCGCCTACTTGCAGCGCCGGGTACGGGAAGGAGGAAGGTTCCGAAGGCATGGCGAGGGTAGGGGGAATCGGTTTCCACAACAGGCGGATCGTTACCACGGGAGAAGCGCAGCTTGCGACCGAAGAGAGAAATTCTGTTCTGAGCCTCTTCTCGTACCGTACCTGACGCACCCAAAGCTGGCGCGAATCGATTACATGCGGCAACATCGCACCGACCGCTGAATCACAGCTGCATGCCGCTCCGTCTAAAAAGTGGCAACAGCGCGGCTATCGTACTCGATTCGTAATGAGGCCTTGCCCGCCTTTTCTTGCTAAAGCGTTGAATAAAATTTTTCGGTTTGGGGTGTGAAATACATTAACTGTTGCTACTGTATTTTGTCGATGGAAACACAGGACACATCGCGTTTCTCAAACTTGCAGCATTCTATTCTTAATTTTTATGGCCATAGTATCCGTAGCTGCTGTATGAATACTTCTTAACGCTTGGAATTACTTATACTGAGCGAGGTGACGCACTGGACTCGTTTTCGGGAGGGCATTGGTTCAAATCCAGATTTAGGTTTTCCGTTACTCCCCTACATAGTTTCCAGGGGTATATCCTTGTAGTTCTTATTAGTACACGACCGACTTCTTTCCTCAATCCGTCGTCAACGGGACATGAAACCCTACTCTTTTGGAATCATTCACAATATTCTCCATTCTTCTGGGAGAATTTTGTTGCAGATCCGTAGCTGACGATAATTCTGGAAATAACTTTCCACAGAATATTTTATTACTTTATTTGCTCGCAACTAGCTTCAGTGCCGAAGAGCTCACGCTCGTTGGTGCCAGTATTGGTTTTCACTGTACTAGCCTGGCACACGGATGGATAAAATCATGTTTAACGCGTCTTGGCACAAATTAGGAAAGTGTAGCAGTGGAAAATTTATTTCATGAGAAAGAGAAAGAAAGGATTGGATCTCTCTCCGGAACTACTAAATTTGTTGTCACAGATACACATATTTTACACTTACGATTCTTTTTAATAACAAAAAAAACGGCTTGTTAACCACTGAAGAGTGTTGATGTACTTGAGATATTTACGTAATTTACTCCTAGAAAGAGTGCAAGCAGATGAGATGAGACCTTAAGAAAATGGACCCCTTCAGTGTGTTAAACGAACTGTTTTTGATATCCAAATGAACCTAACTACAGAGATTGAATAATTTTCTGGCTACTGGTGATTTTTCAGTTTCAAAAAATATAAACGTGTACGGTGGCAAAATACGCATCTAATCATTGCATAGACACCTGCAGTGTTAATGAAATGTTTCTAGAATTGTGACCGTACCAATACACAAAAATACGTAGCACTTCCTGTACATTTCACAGCTACTTCGCGCAAATGCATCACTCGTGTCTCGTCTTCGGCTTTCATACGGTGATGATTCAGCGTGCAGTGACTCAATACTGGGTTTTCCATTCAGTTCACGTGTCATAGCTAACGTAATCCGTCCAGATTCATTGTAGCCAATTTAGAAACTGCGAATGAAAAAGAATACTCCAGATCCTACAAACATTGCAAGGTAAACGAACGCAGAAATTTAACGGCATTTTGAGCCAGACAGGTGGTTAAACGGATGCTGTAGGGCGTTACCGACTACCTTGTACCTAGTGCTATTATGAGAGAGTACAATTAGCTCCAAAAACGTGGTTGTCTTCCAAAAAACAGTGGAATTCTGGAAGCTGTTCGAATAACTCATGTAGGTCTCTGATATGAGTAATCAAAGTTTGCCCCGATTTCTGAGTGGAGCTTCAGCTGTGATGAAAAGTAAACCACAAAAATTTCGGAGTGTTTCTCGTTTTCTCTAAATTCCTCTGAGAGCCTTTAATTGAAAACTCATGATTACAAAAAATGTGGAAATTACATTTGCATCAACTGAGTGCTAAATTCATGTTGCTCATACAGGGTGCGTCACTAACTATAGCCACCAAGAATAAATCCGAGAGTATGATAGTAGCTGAAAAGTTTGTGAGACAAAAGTTGCATGGGACAATGGGGGCCATTATATGACGTTCAGAGATATAAGGATCAACCTTTTTTTTTTGTTGTCCCAGCTCAAGATGATTATGGGATGCTATAGTTTGGTACTTATTTTCTGATGGCAGCTATCGAGACGAATCAAATGGTTCAAATGGATCTGAGCACTATGGGACTTAACATCTGTGGTCATCAGTCCCAGTCACACACATCCATGCCCGAGGCAGGATTCGAACCTGCGACCGTAGCGGTCACGCGGTTGCAGACTGTAGCACATAGAACCGCACGGCCACAACGGCCGGCGAGACGAATCCAATCATGTGTAACAATACGGTCTTTGAAGGTCACAAAGGTGGCATGAACGTCCATTAACAGAAGGTGTTCGAAGTGATGACCATTGGTATCAATGCAGTGCTGCAATCTTCTCATCATGGATTGTATTCCTGATCACTTCGGCACTTATCGAAGCACATTCTCTGACAATTCTCTCTCATATATCGTGCAAATAGTAAATATTAGCCGAATACGGCGTATCCATCTAACGTACCACTGACATGTAAACACCATTCGACGGTTTCGCCATACAACACTAATAGGAACGGTAAGACTAGTATCGTCGAATCAAGCGCATGTGAATGATGTATTCCTTCAAAGAAGAAGTCGATGTGCTTCTCATTTATGGAGAATGCCAACGAAATTCAGTGAGAGCGAGAGACTTATACGCTGAAAGGTATCCAAACCTACTCACCCTACACGTCGTACATTTAAATATGTGTATGATAAATTGAGAACAACTAGATCTTTAACGGATCGGAAACACATCCGGCAAAGGAAAGTTACCAATGACGAAACGGGAATTGGTACTATTGCCACTGTGGTTCGAGATCCTTACGTTATTCGCGTCAAATCGCAAGGGAATCTGGCATGAGCCAGAGTAGTGTTGATCGTGCTCTGCATCGCCATAAATATCGTCCTTACCATATCAGTCTCCACCACGAATTAACTGGTACGGATTGTATGCGTCGCGCTGAATTCTGCCGATGGGCTCAACTTCAGATTCAGCGGGATGACACCTTTATTAATTTGATTGTATTTACTGACGAGGCTACATTCACGAACCATGGAAATGTTAATTTGCATAACATGCATTATTGAGCAACTGAAAATCCACGTTGGCTGCGGCAAGTTGCACACCAAAAACTGTGGTCGGTGAATGTATGTTGTGGGATGCTGGAGGACAGAATTATAGGCCCCTATTTCATCGAAGGAAATCTTAATAGTAGGAAATACACCACTTTCCTGCAAGAAACATTACGTCTGTTATTGCAAGAAATACCTTTAGGAACAAGGTACAGAATGTGTTATCAACACGATGGATGTCCGGCACATTTTTCGCTGATGGCTAGAAATGAATCGTAGAGACAAAGCCCAAATAGTTGGATTGGACGCGGAGGAGATGTGTCGTGGACGGCTGGTTCGCCAGACTTGACGCCTCTGTATTTTTTTCTTGTGGGGACTCATAAAAGACATTGTTTATAAAGACGTTCCAAGTACACATGAAGATATGCGAGAGAGAATTGTCAGAGCATGTGCTTCGATAAGTGCCGATGTGATAAGGAATACCACTCAATTCATGATAAGAAGATTGTAGCACTGCATTGATACTTGTGGTCATAACTTCAAACACCTTCTGTAAATGGATAAAAAAAAAAAGTTTACCTTCATATCTCCGATGCGACCCCACCTAGCAACAAAAATCCAACGTCATATTATGGCCCCCGCTGTCCCATGCAACTTTTGTCCCACAAACTTTTCAGCTTCTATCATACGTTCAGAGTTATTTTTGGTGGCAATAGTTAGTGACTCACCCTGGATCGTGCGGTAGCGTTCTCGCTTCCCACGCCCGGGTTCCCGGGTTCGATTCCCGGCGGGGTCAGGGATTTTCTCTGCCTCGTCATGACTGGGTGTTGCGTGCTGTCCTTAGGTTAGTTAGGTTTAAGTAGTTCTAAGTTCAAGGGGACTGATGACCATAGATGTTAAGTCCCATAGTGCTCAGAGCCATTTGAACCATTTGACTCACCCTGTATATAAGCGATAACGGCGATTTTTACTTGTCAGCTAGGTTTCTTGTCATTTTCTTTGACACTATGAAAACAAAATTTAATGCTCAACAATTTTCCTCGTATAAAAGTTTGCATCAAATTGGCCAAATCTCAGTTTTGGCGAAAAGAGAGTTTTTGGCAAATTGCGAAAAAGAACCATTTTCTGACGTAACTCTTCTATGGCGAAACTTGTTCCAAAAGCATATTTTTGATCCTCGTTTTGGAGGAATGTGAAAAAAAGAGAAAAAATCGAAAATTTGTGTTTTTTTCGTCATGGCTAAAGCTTCACTTATAAATTAGGCAAGCTAAGATTATTCATATCAGAGGCCTACTTGAGTAATTAAAACAGTTTTCAGAGTTTCACAAATTTTTGGAAGCGAGAAATCTGATTTTCTTGGCCTATTATGCCTGTGCACTGAACTTCCACTACAAAATTAGCAATCTATTTTGCTGATCCTAAATGTATTAAATTTTAGATGCAACTGCACTTTCAGTACTACAATAGCTTCTCTCTACTCGAATAGGGAGGATCTGGAGATTTTTAAATCAATCGATACAATTGCAATATAAGGATAGAAAAAGACACGGGTAAAGAAAGCGCATCACAACATATAAAGTAGGAATAGCAAACACCACTACCCCCAATTAGTGTAATGAATCAACCACTGCACATCCCTAGAAAGTAATACCTTGTATTTTGAAAATCTACCAACATTAATGGCAACTGATACCAAATAATCCACCTAACAATATTCCGTTCAGAATAATAAAGTTATTCACCAGGTCAAAAAACTGTAACCATACTTACGTCGGGAGCCACTACACTTATTAACAAGGAATTCTTTCACTGTGACAAGAATTTCTTTTCTTTTTTACTGATCAACTGAAGAATTTACTCGTGATAAATGTTAGCAGAAGGGTGTCGCCTGCACACGCTACGTGGAATGTGCTTCCACCCCTATTGGAGCCCCACAGATATCGACCCGGCTGCAGTTTATCGCATCTGTCGCAAACAGAGAGGAAACAAACGGTCGCTATACTCCGACTGATTCTCCGCGAACCCTGACGGATGTTATAAAATCATTTGCGATATACTGTAAGAACTGTGTTCCTAATTTTACTGTTTCTTTGAGGGGCAGTCAAATGAAAAAGTGACAGATGGGAAAAAGTATGTAAACTGTATTATTTCAAACGTATTTACCCCAATCTGAGACAACTTGTCAGTGACTTCATGGAAAATTTTTTGCGATTGCCTACGGATCCATGATTGTATCCAGGCGTGCACTTATTCGTCCGAACAAATCGACAACCACGAATGTCTTTCTTCACGGCCTCAAAAATATGGAAATCGCATCGGAAGAGATCGGGACTTCATCGAGAATGTGTAATGGTTTCCATCGAAACTCCTGCTCCATACTCGAAAGAATCTTGACAACACGTGGGCGGGCGCATACCTCCACACACAGGAATCTCTCCCCGTGCGATTTCATTCTTCATGACCGCCGTCTTGCTCCGAATGATGAGGTGCCCGCCAGGGTACAACCATGGTGGTGCCGTAGGCAATCGCAAACATTTTTCCATAAATGCACTGGCCAGTGCCGGCCAGTGTGGCCGAGCGGTTCTAGGCGTTACAGTCTGGAACCGCGCCACCGCTAAGGTCGCAGGTTCGAATCCTGCCTCGGACATGGATGTGAGTGATGTCCTTAGGTTGGTTAGGTTTAAGTAGTTCTAAGCTCTAGGGTCTGATGACCTTAGAAGTTAGGTCCCATAGTGCTCAGAGCCATCTGAACCATTTTCACTGGCCAGCCTGTCTCAGAGTGGGATTAATGTACTGACAGATACAGCGATTACGTTTGAAATAATAAACAGTTTACTTACTTTTCTCCATCTGTCTCGTTTTCATTTAACTGTGCCTTGTACATGACCATCCACAAAAAAGGAACACACGTCAAATTATTACCGCCTACTTAACCGAAGAATAAACATTTCCACTTGAGATTAAAATACTATATTGAGATAGCTGTAATTTCTTTAACCATTATACTGTCAGACAAGAAACGAAATTTTCAAGTCACCCTTCCGTTTATATTAAATTCGTTTATCTCCTACGCCAAACCAGTGCGTACCTACTACGACCAAGAGCGGTTACGCCACTTCTTTTCTTTTTGCGAAATGCTGTTGATGCCTGAATAAAACACGATGCTGTCTCGCAGATGGTAAAGTGCCTCCTAATCGTCTGAACTGTAGCAATCACACACGATTTTTTTCCTTCTCTGTCTATATTTTAAAGTGCCACTGCTGTTGTTCGGTTTTTGCAGATTTGTGCGGTTGTGAACACGAAATAACTCCCAGTTCGGAAAACCATGTTAAAATAGGATTGCTTTAAATTCACCTCACATATCTTAACAGCTGGCCAACTGTCAATCGAAGGGCGGAATGTGTTGGTGAAAATATACATCTGAAATACGCAAGCCGTTTGTGGCTCTAGAACAAGAAAACTGTCTAACAAAGATTAGCATGGGTTAAGGGTTCCATGTTCAGATGACTACAATGTTTTTAAGGATACACCAGGATCTCTGATTCCGCAAGGATTAGGGAAAACAACGATGACAGCCTTGTGCATAGAACCTATGCCCTATCTGTGTAGAGTGTTTAAAGGAGAAAACGAAAATAACGGTAACCCGGCGCATATATTGACAACCTGTCCTCCCTTACATACCGCCGTTTATTTGCTGAGTCATTTCACCCTTTACCAGTGTATCTTTACATGAAGGTTATAAACATCCGATATGTTGTGGATTCCTTTCTATCAATAGTAATGTTGCATGGCAAACACAGTAATGATAGAATACGGAGATGGCAAGTCGCCACGAAATGCCTATACAGTTTACTGATATTGCAAATTCCGATAAGCAGTTGGATATGGAATATTCGCAATTGACTAGAGATCCCATAGGGGTGCGGCTAGAGGTGATGAGGAGAAATGTTTTGAGCCCACTTACGTCTACGTCTATACTCTGAAAGCCACCGTGAGGTGTATGGCAGATGGTACGTCCCATTGTACCAGTTATTAGGGTTTCTTCCCGTTCCATTTACGAACGGAGTGTGGGAAGAATGACTGAACGCCTCTGTGCGTGCTCTAATTATTCTAATCTTTATCCTCACAATACCTATGTGTGCTAAACGTAGGAGCTTGTTATATATTTCATGTGTCATCATTTAAGGCCGGTTCTTGAAACTTTGTTGGTACATTTTCTCGGAATAGTATACGTATATCTTTCACAAAGCTGTAATAAAGCCATTCTATAGTATTTCGTTTCATAAAAGATAACTTGGTTTTGATGGTATGGTATGGTATGGTATGGTAGGTACAGTGAGATGGCTTAGCGTTCGTAATTTAAATTTACACATATCCTCTTCGGTTTAGACTCTTCCGTGTAAAGTAGAAGAAAAGTACCGACCATGGTTTACGATTATTTTGACTTTAAAATCTGTGCTAGGGTAGGTTATTCAGTATGACACTACTTTTTACTGATAACGACTACAAAATGAGATGACTGCAAATTGATCAGATTGCCGGAAGGTAGACTAGCAGAAAATGCCTTGCTTGTTTTCCGAAAATACTGCTTTTCCCTCCATTTGTTACACGCTTTTTTAAAGCGTATCTAAAACGAGTCCTAGTATAAGTTGAGTAACCAACAAAACTTTCGTTGATAGCTTGCCTGTTTAATTTAAGTAAATGAAAAGTCTTGTTAGAAAAGGAAATTTGGAATTTAAAGGCACGTTGGCGTCGTTACCACCTGAAACGGAGCATAAGCTGTAAAAGACTGTGATTTAGAGGAACCAATAGCTGAAAAGGGATTCGAACCCAGCGCCTCCGGAGTACGAACCCTAGCATTGCACGTCTTTGGTTGGTTATTCTCTATAGAAGTACTATAATTTCGCAGTACACTTTCGCATCACAGTTACATCGAAAACGAAGAGCTAAGACATAGTGTCATCAGTGACGTTTCCACTGATTACAGCTTATTAAATTGGATTCTAAAGTAAATGATTACAAAACAGAATTACGTCTTTCTCGTAACGTTCTTTGAGGGTACCGTTAAAAAGAGATAATGAAATACATTGAGAGACCCAGACTGCGAGGATCAAATTTGGAACACTTTGACCCGCATACACTATCGATTCTAAAGCTATGCTGGCCACTTAGCTATGAGCTCTGCAGAGATGACTTTACCTCTCATCCGCATTGATCATGGAACAGACAATTATGACCAAGTACCATGCCTTTTCCTCAGCAATTACTAGTATTAACGTGGTCAGTACAGTCAATAGGAACAGCATAAAATTCCTACTAGACTAGGCAGGCCTCTCTTCACTGATGGGTGCCGTCAATTTCCTCTCCTCTGCACCTGTGATAAGCCTGATAAAATCTGGCGCTATCTAGATAAAATCTAACACTGCACGGTTTCAGGAATGTGGAACCAGACTGGAAAAAAGGGGGGGGGGGGGGGGGGGGAGCAGCCGTGGTCATTGTATGGTGAGAGAACAGCGCTGAGCAGTCGATCTTAACATTTTTTAAAAGAGCCATCCATATGATTTACAAATACGAAAGGAAGCTAAACTTAGGTTATTCTGTCGAGCGTTTAAAGCGAACCCTTCTAAAACACTAATCCACTGTCTCCTACTGCGTTACACTGATCAGTAAAATTGTTATATTTTTTGTAAGGAACTAAGAAAATTTTGAAATTTTGTATTAAGGAATGTCTGAGATTGCAATAAACACTGCCGAGTATCTTACAATCGCTGTTTCCCTAAGAGTGGTGATACGGTGAAACTTGAAACACTAACAGGCATAATTTTTGACAAAGCAAAGATCTTGGCGAGGTACCAATGAAAGCTACAATCGCACTGTGACACACAGTCAAAATTTTATAACGTACATGTATCAACATTTGTATACATATACCGCGACGGGCAACTCTGATTGCTTTTATTAGGTTTTGCACCTTAAATCCCTGCTCCGAATATTTAAAGATTCGAATTTCCGTGTATAAAACGTCCTATCTCCCGATCTATGAGCCGTGCCATACTATAATTTTACAAGTACATCCAGTGGTATATGTGGATCCTGTCTCCAAAGTGTGTTTTGCGTAGTGTTAGTAATTACGACGTAATAAATTAAAACATTATCCTTGATACTGCAGTTTTACTACATGAACAGCGAACATGTAGTAAGCGACTGCCTTCTTTCATTATTTTGCAGGGGTGTCAGCGAAAAAAAGGTTCGTAAAGGTTTGAAATTATTTGTAAAGTTCATTGGAAGTAGCTAAGTGCTCTATTTGCCAAATACTGCATGAATATAGTTTCGGTTATCTACGCGCCATGAGAGACGCTGTTTCAGGAGACACATACATACACAGTTTCTAACTGTTATACTTATTATGTTAAATCTTTATAAGATTACAGCTCTTAATAAGTGGGCTCTGACAGCATTTTAAAGTTTTAAATTCGATCAATAACTGTATAAAATATTAAAAATCAATTGCTTATTGCCTCCGGAAGCCATTAGATACATACACGCAAACTGGGACCGTGTCCTGTTCTAGCTGTTAGTAACACACATCACGGTTACTCTTTTTGAAAAGTTGTAGTGGTAGAAATACATGGAAGGAAGTAAAAATAGTGTTTAAGGTACTGTTGACGAAATTACGAAATGGAATACAAAAAAATGGGACTAGGACAAGAATGGGGTGCGAAACGTAAAGAGTGTTTTTGAAAGGAAACATCCTAGTATTAGCCTCAATTTACGCAAACCACGGAAACACTAATTTCGATACTCACAAGCGATTGATCCTCCTCATCAGAGTTCAGTCTCTTAACCACAGTATTGTGTAACAGCTTTTCTCGGGAACTTGCAGTCCAGTCGTATTATGAGTAAATTTCCCCAGCGCTTGGAGAAGATTACGCACATCCTCCTCCCATACGCCGACTGCTCAAGATTATCACATGAACTGGGTTCGAATTTCTATCTGACTCAAAATTTCGGTTGGCCCAACACATGAATATTCAGATGGTCAAAAAGTTTCCGATGGGTAAGTGCAGTGGTGAGGCGCTACACTCATAGTTCAAGAAGATATCGTTCCCTCGATTCAAGAAATCCCATAAAAAGAGTTAGCATCTAGCTATACGAACGGCACTTCTACAACCGACGAAACCTCGCTTTCTTACTACACTGTTTTGTTAAGTCACCGGACAAGAAGAAACATATGCTGCATCTTTCGCAGTCTAAAAACACCTCTCTGTCAGAAGAGGGTTTTCTTCTTATAGGAAACGCGCAGAAATGTATGCAGCTAGATTCTTACTTGAGAAGAGCTTGAAGAGCAATCAATCTAAGATCTAGTACCATCAGTCTTCTATTTCCTTTCTTTCTTTTTCCAAGACAACGCTCCACCACACCGTTGTGAAACAGCGTTCAAAGTAATTGAGCTCCCCTCCTACAGTCCCGATGTCGTATGCATGTGATGTGGCTTCGCTGGACCGAACTCGAGCAGGCACAATCATGATAAATGCCAGATGCCAATTAAAGAGAGGGGGTATTCGATAAGTGATTGCGATAGATTAACACCTGTACTGAATCGAGCGTAGTACTGTTTTGAGAAGAACGACTTACGTTTTAAAACGTAAATCAATTATGGATGTGGAACATTGCGACTGATTAATAAACGTTTCCACAAATTACTGTGGCCAGTCGCCTTTTGTCTTATTCAAATCGTACTGTCCATTACGAGTTTCGAATCGCCTTACGATTCATCATCAGATGGTACACATTAACAGCATGTTTGCAGCATTGTGGAGGTCGTGTAGAGTTAGTAGCAGCTGTTGGTTTGATACTACTAATTCTACACGATCCCCACAATGCTAAAAACATGCAACGAATATGTACCACCGAATGATGAATGGCACGGCGATTCGAAACAGATAACGGAAAATAAATACTGAATAATAAAACAAAAGGCATCTGGTTGCAGTAATTTGTGGAAACGTTGACTCATATTTTGCTCCGTCCGACTGCCGATAACAGGAGAATAACATGTGGTTTTCGGTGTCCTCCTAGCGATAATACTTGAATGGTACCTGTTGCGAGGGTGCCTAAACCGATAGCTGCTGCTCTGTACAAAAATTTATACATGGTTTAAACACCACGAAACTGCTGAATATTAAGAAATCTGGTAGGATGAAACGCTCTCGAAAATTTCACTACTCAATCTTCAATTAACACCCATATGAAAAATACTAAGCAGCATTCTAAGCTGCAGCAGATAAATTAAGTCATGGCAGTATTGATGTTTGGGCCTAAGGGTGCAAGAGGGCAGCTAATAACAGAAGGAGCAGATAGAATGTGGAAGAAGGAAGTAAGCTTACGATTTAACCTCAAGGTTATCGTAGACAGAGCACAAAGATTGCAGAAGGAAATCTGCCGTGTCCTTTTCAGTAGAACAACACCCATATCTGCCTCCGCATCTGCTTTAACTGAGTAAGAGGAGCTACCTCGCTCTGTGGCACCTATGACAAAACCAGGGCAACAGGATCACGTGAACGGCAGGCGGCACGTTTAGCTTCGCGTCAGCTTACGTAACAAAGAACGGAGGAGACCAACTCCCAAGGTCATCCCACTACCGCTGTTATCGCTGGACTGTCTTCCTCGTTCGTACGCTGAAGATTGTATGAATCGCGAAAAGACAACTAAATACCTTTGTGTATTCGCAAGTGCAAGAGTTATTCTATCTGCCTCATCACAAATAATTATGATATAAACAAATTCGCGCACAGCTGGTCATCTGAGTGATTACTTTTCACGGAACTGGGGAGGGGGGCGGGGGTAGAATTGCTGTTAGTTCGATGCCAGACCCGGGTGGGTCACGAAGAACATTTCATGATCTGCGTACATAAACAGAACCACGCTCAAAATTGTAATTGAAGTAAGTATGTAAGGGCAACGTACGAAGTGCAGGAGAACAAAGTATAGGCGTAACGTCGCTATACGCTATTTATGCTGAACAAGAATAAAATAGGTAATTGATTGTCGCTTTGTTTAAGAAACCATTCTTCATTTTAGTGAACTGGTTTAAGTAGAACACCGAAAAACTAAGTCAGGATGACAGAGTTGGAATAAAAGTCCAGTATTCGAAGTTTTCCGCCATCTCGGGATCAGTAAACTATTAGTACATGAAAAGTTGGGCTTAGCTACCGCTCCCTCTAATTACACAGAGATTGAGTAAGAGGGAAAAACATATACGAAAAAACAACGATAAACGTCAACACTAACACTTTCCCTTGGCTTTCCACCGCTACCCAATACTGCCAGATTTTGATTGGATTTCAAAGTGTTGCAAAGATGGGCGACTTGTTTTAAATGTAGAGAAACGTAATCGGAATTTCAGAAAAAACTAGTGTCCTATGACTACAATATCAACTCATTAAATACTTGGGTATGACAATTTGTACGTATTTGAAATGGAGCGATTACAGAGACTCGGCCTGCAAAGGAGCTTGCTTACAAAAACATATGTGCGACCCATCGCAGAATGTCGCACAACTATCCCTAGGAAGACTACTTACAAACTTTCTAGAGCCTATTTTAAGTGATTAATATACCACAACCCCCTATGCATCGCTCCCACGTGGATCGCGAGGCCAAGATTAGACAATTACAGCGCACGCAACGTGTCTGAGCAATCATTCTCCAAACGTGAATGGAACGGGAAGCAGCTCTAATAAGTGGTACAATTGGAATTACTCTCTGTCATGCACTTCACAGTGATTTGTAGGGTATGGAGACACTGTAGACTCTGAAATGAGAAGAGGCTTTAAAAGTAGTATTTTACTACTACAGCTTCTTTATTACTATTCTGTCGTACCATTGCTGCTTCGTAAATAGATGGTTGCGTATTAGATACTTGTCTCGGGTCTGGGCGTAGGCACTGTTTTTTAACTGACTTTAAAACAGGGAACGGGGAACTGACAGTGATAAATAAAGTAGCCTGCGCCACACAACAAATGGTACTTTTGAGTATAGATGTAGATCTACTGCGTGTCCTTAACGTTAGAACGCAACTGTTACACTACGTAGTATTCAAACTTAAGTTGTTGAATCAATTCTCCATTTTTACGCGATTTATTCGTATGTGTTTTGGAATTCCCTCGGGAGAAATGAGTTAAAGTTAGTAGAATTGATAGGAATAGCGTTACTATGTAGAGTGTGGGTAAGTTCTTATGGGACCAAGACGAAATTAGAGTGGTTGGTTGATTTGGGAGAGGGGACCAAACAGTGAGGCAGGGTGTATACGTGGACAAGGAAAAAAAAATCCCGGATTTCCCGGTTAAAAATACACTTTCTCCCGGATGAAAATACACTTTTTCCGTGATAAGTGACAGTATGCTATTCCTCGGCACTGTAAAACTCATCAGGCCTATGGTTTTATATGCGTGAGTAGAATTTCCCGGCACTTTAGAAAACGAAACTCAAGAGGGGGAAAACACGTTTTGAAACACCTTTGATGTGCAGCAACATGTATGCTCCATATTTTCGTGTTACGAAGATATAAATTTGAATTCCACCAAACTCCGCATGTTACTTTCCGAAACATTGAAATCGAGATTGCGATGCGCTTTTGTAAGCCAGTCATAGCTCTTGTCACGTGATCTCGCCAGCTGATGGCAGCATAGGACACATGATGTAGTGAGCCAATAGCAACATCACTCTTAAGTAGAGCGAACACACAAATAAGAAAAATTAACGGTTTAAATGAATTTACACAGCATTCACATATAATATTGGTCTCGAAGATCAATAAGCTGGAAAAGAGGCTAAGCTTCCACATATAATGTTGATCTTTTTTGCGCGTGTTACACTTTAAGATACATCACACAAATGTGCCGGTAAAATGACGTAAATGTCTGATCTTTTGGACTCGAAATTCTTCTAAATGGTCGTCCTCAAAGAGTTGATTTTTAAATGAGAGTCAAACGCTATGTGATTTAAGAAATTCATCGTACATTCTCGCACATAGTTTATCTTGCGTAAAAAGGATAATTGCTTTGAAATGTAACGCTTTGCAAACCACCATTCGCAATATTTTCCCGCGACCTGTTAGAATTAGGTTCGTTTCAGCAGTTGCAAGAGAATGACAAATAACAGGCGTCACCGCGCTTGCGCAGCTACGATGACGCAGGAAGCCGATATGTTCGTACGTGTAAAACATTAAAAGATCTTACGTATGGCATAAAAAACAATACATCAGATGATACTTCAAGACCGTCGAAATTTCGTGAACCATACTAAAACGCATAATTCGGCTTAAAATGCACATTCGTATGTAAATTTTCTTGGAGTACCAGTACTGTATTATCTCATGTTTGGTTCTTTATTATGGCATAATGCCATACGTGCACTTGAAATGCAGCGAACAATTGAAACTAGGCAATACTGTGAAATTAAACACTTTGTTTCAAATGAACTGACTGCCTCAGTAGAAAAGATTAACTTTAAGCCAAATCTCTTTACCAAACCGGCAAAAATAACTTCATTGTTCTGTCAGGAAGGTGGAAATAAAATCTGAAACTAATAACATATTTTAGCTTTCAGTAATTATGCGAACGTATTTTAATTCATTTGATAGCTCCCGGCCACGAAAATCAGTTTTGTTATCATTTAATGTGAGATCATTTAGATGGGTAGATCACATAACTAATGAGGATGTATTGAACAGAACTGGGGAGGAGTTTGTGGGACAACTTGACAAGAAGAAGGGACCGGTTGATAGGACATGTTCTGAGGCATCAAGGGATCACAAATTTAGCATTGGAGGGCAGCGTGGAGGGTAAAAATCGTAGAGGGAGACCAAGAGATGAATACACTAAGCAGATTCAGAAGGATGTAGGCTGCAGTACGTACTGGGAGATGAAGAAGCTTGCACAGGATAGAGTAGCATGGAGAGCTGCATCAAACCAGTCTCAGGACTGAAGACAACAACAACAACAACAACAACAACGTGAGAGCAATAAACGAAGAGGAAACAACAAAATCACTGAACGTAAACACAGATCACGTGGACGCTGCCCACCTCCCCACAACAACTCTGACTGCTCTGTGCATCAGCCCCAGATTTGCTACATTTCCGAACCGAGGCAACATTAAGCAGTGGCGCCGAGCCATACTTCTGTAACCAGAAGCGGGAGAAGGTACAACTCATACGCGACTCCACTGCGCATGGTCAAGAGCCCGCCCGCAACAGCTCAAACGAATCTAATTTAAACAGTTGTCACGTCACGCTCATCGGAGGCAGTTTGTTGTTATAAAGCATTACATAGTCTTCCTAAAGCCTTTGACACACTTTGCTGTTGGCAGACGCTTGTATGAGCACTGTTTTGTTGTTGTATACGGTGCATTTCCTTTGCAACTTAAGTTTTATTTTCGTTTTCTTTTTTTCTCTCGTTCATGTTTTGTTGCTGCAGTATTATTCTGCAGTAGCGGGATACAGTAATATCCTTTGTTAGAGTATTGGTTCTTACCAGTCAGAATCACAAAAATTTAACTGAAAGCTAAAACAATGAAAAATTCCCGGAATTCTAAAAAATTCACGGGTTTTTCCCGGTTTTCTCCCGGATGAAAAAATTCCCGGGTTTTTCCCGGATCTCCCGGTTGTCCCGGGTCGTATACACCCTGTGAGGTCATCGATCCCATCGGATTAAGGAAGCGTGGGGAAGGAAATCTGCCGTGCTCTTTCAAATGAACCATTCCGCCATTCGCCTGAAGCGATTTAGGGAAATCACGGAAAACCTAAATCAGACCGTCGTCCTCCCGAGTGTGAGTCCAGTGTGCTGACCATTGTGGCGCGTCGCTCGGTACGATGTTGAGTGGTAACTTAGTTAACAAGGTATAAAAACAATGGATGGAATTCACTTGTCACACCACACAATGAATTGACAAAGCATCTATGGAAGGTGGAGTTTGTTTGATGTAACTCACTTGCTTACTACATCCCAAGAGAACGAAAGAGTGAGGAAGGAAGGGAGGGTAAGGGGTTGATGGAGGGAGGGTGAGTGGGTGGGTGGGTGGGAGGGAGGGAGGGAGGGAGGGATAGAGAGAGAGAGAGAGAGAGAGAGAGAGAGAGAGAACAGATGATAGATAGTTGAATGATGGGACGACTGGCTGGATGCAGTGGGTACGGAAAGCAGTGTGGAACACTTGAAGTATTAGGTCATTTACACGCTGTTCACGAGAGCTTACAAAAAGCTCGCATCTAGCTTTATACCGATCCAGCACGCGAATAAACACTGCGGCGAGCATTGATCGGTTCCTGGAAAGCCGAAAGAGCAGAGTGAATGCCAGGAAAGCGAGCTCGACGGCCGGAGATTTGTCGGACAAAAATACCGATTGTGCGATGTACGCAATAAACAACAACGAAGCAAACTGGAGGACACCCAAACGAAACGGTTGATGACTCACCCCTTTCGCAATAAAGGGAAAGCGAGGCATGGAATGACTAAGGGGCACCACAACCATATCTGAGTCATCAGTGGGTACAAAACACATCGTTGCATCTATTTTTCTATTGGCATCAGCAAACAGGAAATTCATTGAAACTTCCTGGTGTATTAAAACTGTATGCCGGACAGGGACTCTAACCAGGGACTTTTGCATTTCGAGGGCAAGTGCTCTACCGACTGAGATACCCAAGCACGACTCACGATCCGCTCTCATAGTTGTATTTCCGCCAGTACGTCATCTCCTACCTTGCGAAAATTCTCAAATGCGACAATCAACATCTCATTAACTTGAATGGCAAAGTACTTTAAACTTCCGAGACCGATTCGTGTGACTACAAATCTTTATTTTTGATTAAACCATTGACCTGTTTTGGGAAGCGAGTAAAAATGCCGTTAACTGTATAGAACGTATACGCGGATCTTATCAAATCTTTGAGGTATGACCGTTTACGTATTTTAGCATTTCATAAGTTCAAGTTTGCTGATTTCAAAAAACTTGTTTGACACCGACAGAAATAAGGTGCTTACCGTGACACTGCGAAAGTGTGGAAACAGCTAACTTTCCCAGCATGAGAATACAACTGCTGTCTCATAAAACTGTTACAGTCTTTTTCGCTACACAAAATACAAGCCTCAAGCATGAAGATTTCCTGTTTATAAGATCACATACGCTACAAGATCAAAGAACAGGAGACTTGTCCAATATCGTTATATCTTGTGGAAGGAGTAAAAAACAAAAGCTAGTTCTATTAACCGACCTGAATCCTTCGTTCTAGTGATTTCAAACCGACCAAAGAGTCGTAGTAGTTATCCCATTGGTCTAGCTTAGGAAAGAATTTGGATCATATTCTCAAGTCTCTTTCGAAATTTTGGGTTTTCCTCTTTCACTTTTGCCAGGGTAGTGCCTTCGAAAAGGAAATTTTGCTCCATCTACAATGGCGTCGTCGCAAAGGGACTTTATACATTAGCCTTTCTCCTTCGCACGAACACAAGGTAGAACCGTTTGTTGGCATAAGAGCTTAGGTACAGACTTGGAATCATATGATTCTCAATCAGGGCAAATAAAATATTCATTATCGATTCTAATCTTTGTTCTAAAATAATTTCGGACACTGTACCAAAATTATTTAAACTTTCTGTTGGAGTGAAATCAGGAAGACCATTCTTATGGAAGCAAAAGTAACATAATATTCGCCTAGTCGAACACCATCTGGTCAAAACAATCCACACAGTCCTATACAATGCGGAACTGACTACTAGCACCAGACGTCACTACAGACGGTCCCGCTTGTATAAAAGGAGGTGGGAAGTATTGCGTTTTTAGTAGAAAAGCAGTAATAGCAGACCGGGTCGGTCAGGCGAGTTCAGTGACTTCGAACGTAGACTAACCATTGGGCACCTGAGTAAAGAATCCGTGAGCGGCATTTCCACTCTTCTACTCTGCCCAAATCCACTGTGACGTGGAAACACAAAAGAACACACAGTTAAATCAAGATCAAGCATACCTCATGTACTGGAGGACAGGGACCGTCGAGCATTATGAATGATGGTTGTGAAAAAGGGCATGAAATGAGCAGAAAGATTAACTCTTGAGTTCCAAAGTGCTACCACCAATCCTGGTGGCACAATGACTGCGTTAGGGAGGTGAAAAGAATGGGACACAATTATCGAGCAGCTCCTGACAGACCGTACACTTCTGTGGTCAATGCTAAGCGAAGCTTGAGGATGGGTAAACCGCTACAACTGGATAAATGGATGACTGAAAACGAGTGACCTGAAATGATGAATCACGCTATATCTGTGGCAATCCGATGGAATAGTTTGGGTCTGGCAAATGTCTGGAGAATGTTACCTGTCATCATTAGTAGTGCCAACAGCGAGGTACGGAGGAGGCGATGTTATGGTCTGGGTGTGTTTTTCGTGGTTAGGACGTTGTCCGCTAATTGCGCTTAAAACGCTAAATTGCGGAAGTATATGAACACTCTTTATAACACTGTGTACTGCGTACAGTGGAGGTACAGTTGGGAGATGATGACTATCAGCATGATGACGCATCTGTCATAACGCACGATCTGTGAGGCAATGGTTTGTGGAAAGTAGTATTTCTTAAATGGCCGAGCGGTTCTAGGCGCTACAGTCTGGAAACCGCGCGACCGCTACGGTCGCAGGTTCGAATCCTGCCTCGGGCATGGATGTGTGTGATGTCCTTAGGTTTAAGTAGTTCTTTGTTCTAGGGGACTGATGACCTCAGAAGTTATGTCCCATAGTGCTTAGAGCCATTTGAACCATTTGGTGACAGATCTCTGTAATATCTACAAAAAAATTTATGTTGAATATAATCATGTAAAATTATACGTTACAGCTCACTAGAATCAAACTAAGTCCTCTACGGGCCTATCAACCTGACTTTGACACAAAAGTACTAATTGCAAATATACGGAAACTTGGATTGTCCCAACTGTATTAGCTGTTCGATGCAATGTCATAATGCATATAGGCTGGTTTCTAGAAAGCCTCATCCCATGATTCGAATTCAAATCAGAAATTTGGACAGGAGATGTTTTTTAATGTCATGTCCAGCACTAGTAGCTCAGAGGATGCCAACAGAAAACATGTGACATCCATGCAGTGCGGTCATCTATCAACTTTAAAAATATATATATAAAAATTATGTTTGCTATACGCTGTGTAGATCCAGACCTGAAGAAAAGTGATTGTTAAACCGCTGGTGCTTGCTTGTGCGTGCTTGCTTTGGGATAAATTAAAAGGAGGGTAAATTTATCATCACAAGGAAGGTTAGTTTTAACACCGCAGAGCTTTATTAGATAAGATTCTATTGGAGGTGGCACCTTCCTGCGTCCTGATGACATACCCAGCTAGTTATAGGGAGTCCTACCGTGTCACGTGGATTCCGAACTATGGTGAAACTCGACATTTTTAACATTAGCAAACTTTGCAAGATGTGAAAGAAGTGACTATTAAGAGATGAAAATTCTGGGACCGACCAGGGATTGAATCCGCAGCCTCTCGATCGAAACCTTACACTATTATTGAGCCTTCAAGCCATTAACGCCTCAAAACTCGGGAGGGAAAGTGCAAGTTACAGAAACTGCTTCGTTTCATACGTGTAGTATAATACGAAATTACACTCACACTTGAATGAAACAAAAAAGCCGATAATCAGTGTCAGTGCAATATATGTGTCGAGTGAAGGAGAGAAGGCACATTAGCGCCTGGACGTATGGATGAAACAATTGTTTTTAAATATTTGTGTAACTATGATTTCTAGACACGGTTATAGAATTTGTGATCCTTGTTTTTAAAACCGCATAATTTTTTTTACAGTGGATGAACGTCTTAAACTGGGAACACACACCCACCTCTATATTCGCATTTTTTAAGACTACCTTTACGCGGTTCGTTGTGTAATACGAATTGGATCAACAAGGCGACAAAACTCAAAATTAAGAAAAACTTTTAAACGTAAAAGGTGCTTGGCTTCAGCGGACTTACACGCTGATTATCACTGTTTCTTATTCCTCCCCTCCATACTGTCATGATAATATGTTATACTGGTATATTATAACCAACAATATTTATTACTGGCTGTATTAGACTGTCAGGAAGAGACATGGTTAAGGTCTATACTTCTGCCCAATAAATATGAATTCAGACTAACAATGTATCATGAGGGGAGAATGGAAAGAATCTTGGGAGACTCCGTCTTCACGGCCATAATGGTAATTTAAAGAACTAGACTGATTTAAGGAGGAGAAGGAACAGGGTTTAACTGTCTATTGACTACGAGGTCATTAGAGACGAAGCTCAAAGCTCAGGTTGGAGAAGAAAAATGCCCGTGGCTCTTCAAACGAGTCATCCTGAAATTTGCTTTAAGCAGTTTTATTTAGCTGACTGAAAAGTCATACTCTGCCGGACAGTTATCACTCTGTTCTTTGTTTTATTCGAGTGGGCAGACCTGACAACAGCCAGTTCTCACTGTTATTACCCCCCACCCCGCATCTGCGAATTACGATGCCCTAGCTGTCGTGGGAAGCACTAGCCAAACTCCCGTACATTTCCGAGTAATACTGATAGCAGAACTTAGCATAACTAGCAACTTCGCTCCCCCTAGAAAACTACTTCCACTCTTAAATTACACAGACTGCAGGCACACAACAGGCCAATCTGTCAACTCAAAGCTATACACTTAAGCGAAGCAGCGTGATTCACCGTTTGATACTCCTCACTACCGAATCCCGCTAGATACATTATTATTATCTCCTTGAAAATAAATCAGTCCGTAATGGATTGAGCTGCGAAGAGAGAGGTCACTATATGCTTCAGTTTTGATCAGGATGGGATGGAGGTACTACGGTGGTAGTCCCCCGTGATCTCGTATAAGGAACTATGAGTTATTATTTATACATAACCCCGTAATTCACAAATTGTGATCTCTCAGACCGCGTGAAAATTTTCGAGCTCGCTCCCCAAGGCCAGTTGTGGTGGAATGCTTCTATACTCCCCGTACCCTCCTTAAAATGCCAAGCCTACGATGTTTTGTTGTCGGTTGCGTTTTCGCCTTCTGTGTTGATTGTTGAAACGTGTTACTGATAGGTGTTGGAGTCTCCTAGACAGCGTCTCGTGAACTACGTACCTGTTTTCTTCAGTACGGTACCCTATAGCTCAAAATGTATTCGCATGAATGTGTCAGTTTTAACTTTTCGAGTTTGATGAATTGTTATTCGGTCTATGGAGGAAGGTTTCAGTGATATGGATGAAGAAATAAACGAAAAAGCAGACGATTTTACATCAGCCAGTATCACAATTCTGCTTTTGAACAGGAGTATCATTCAGATGAAGAACTTCAGGAAAGTAGTGATGAGAATTTGTTTCTTCAGTGAAATACTTAAAGTGAATGTTAAAATGGAATGTGTTCTAAGTGATGACAAGAAAAATGTAGTTCCCAGCAATGAATGTCAAATCTGACATACTTACTTTCTGTACCTATCGGATGGAATTTTTATGCGCAAATTTAAACCCTGGAAGTTAAATTTATTTGCTACAAAGATTATATAATTTTTCAGAATGTAAAATTCAGTGCTCTATCAGTCCATTTATGTGTTGCTATTTAAAAGAACCACACAAAATTAAGTACTTTTGTGTGATAAATAGTAAAATGCTGCAGGCTTTGTTTATTTCAATAAAATAAACAAGGAGCATGTAAACAACATTTAAATAATTGTAAAAAATGTTATATAGCATAAATTAAAAATTTCATATGATTCTTGCCTTAAACCTCGGTTTAAACATACGGGTCCCAGAAACCTCACCTCGTGGTATACGTTACTGAAAAGTCACCTCGCGAGTTAAGGGTTAATACGAATGAAGGTGTTCATTATGGTCAGAATTAAGAGTCAGACCGCAGCCTCCCTCCTGTATGTATAATCTACAATTCATTGTTAAGGTCATTTGCCCGTATCATTCTGTCTGCACAATGACATCTCACAAGTTTTCTTAAGGCGATCGTGTACATGTTAGAAACACATGTTAATACATTCATTACTGCAGAAAACCGTATCATTTGTTCACGTTTCATGAATCCTGACGAAGAGACTTATATGAGACGCAGGAGGAGATGAGAAAGGCACCAACCTTACATTTAATAGCAATCTTACCTATAAAATATCACGCACTTTCGGCTTTTGTGTAGAACGACTTTCTTTTTAAAATTGACAGACATCTTGAAGACATACTCCATCACACTGCGAAATCACAGAAAACTTTCAACAATATGAACCCCGATGCTACTACTAAGAACCACATAATTGTTAGCAATTGTTGCTGAAGAACAAACATTGTTTGCCCGAAGAAGGGTACTGCCGATTTTTGATAAGGAGGGATAGGTATAAATGGTAGATATACTCGCCAGGACCACGCTCCGGCAACAGCAGGCGGTGGAAGGGGGGGGGGGGTGGGGGAGGGGGGGAGAATCCGGCTGCAAACGCGAAAACTGGTAAGACGAAGATGGGATTGATTCAAGAGTCTTGCACAGACATGTGGGTGCCTGCTTTTCTTAACAATCTCGACCTCTTAATAGCGCTGTAATATTATTTCTTTCCGTTCTGAATAGACCAGAGGTCAGTTTTAATCATTTGTAGACAACCTGAACAACCACGACCGCGCACTGGCTCACCTCTGCAAGGAGGAAGGAAGCAGAATGCCGTGTCAAACGAGCAATCACAGCATTCGCAAACAGCAATTTCCGGAAACCATGGAAAGCAAAACAGGTGTTATGATCTGGACTTAAACCCTGATCCTCCTAAAGAGGAGTCCAGTCTAGCCGAACGCATTGGCTCTGGGTCTGAACTCCAGTGTAAGCAACTATTCCTAGTGTTTCCGATTGAAACTAAAATTTAGACAAATAATGTATCACTTAAGATCCTTACACCAATTCTTTTATTAGCACAGGGAAACTAAATTAGCGTAATTAGTTGCAATACGATCAAGGGTACGCTGAATAATTCAAATTGCTTTACAGCACAGCGTAAACAGGAGGACGGGGTTCCAGCCCCTTCCCGGCCATATAGATTTGGTTTTCTTTTCAAATACGTGAATAGCTGATAACTTTTCACGAAATTTGTGGAGACTAGCTCCTACAAAACATTGGGGTTCTCAATATCACAGTCCGGTCACTGTAAAAGCACTCTACTTCTTCAAAATGGTTCAAATGGCTCTGAGCACTATGGGACTTAACATCTGAGGTCATCAGTCCCCTAGAACTTAGAACTACTTAACCTAACTAACCTAAGAACATCACACACATCCATGCCCGGGGCAGGATTCGAACCTGCGACCGTTCTACTTCTTCCCTAATGTATTTTCTTGATTTGTTTTTCTTCGACGAGTTTGTGCTTTATCGAATGTGGAGTCGTTAAAAAAAAAGCATGAAAGTAAAACGGAAGATAAACGGGTGTGTGCGGCTGTGGATTAGCGCTTGATTGAACAGTAAAGCCTATTGAATTCGACATTTTTAAAGGGTGCACCAATGAAGATGGTCGTCGAAAATACACACACTAAAACTGGGAGGTTGCAGAGGACGACATTGGTAAAGTTTTTGTCTTGCCAAAGATGAGACCGGGCACTGGCTCAGTCCTGAGAGGATGAATCTGCCATACGGCATTATAAACAAAATCCTTTCCGAGTTTGACTTATTGAAAGCACGGAAAAAGTAAACTACGAACACTGGATGGGTATCTGAACTCCGGTCCTTCCGAACAAGCGTCCAGTGTCTATTTCATTCGGTGGGAAGACTAACTACAAGAGTTAAACGTTTAATAGACATTTAGGTAATTAGAGTCGAGCTAACTTGTCGCTGTTTGATGGAAAGGAAGTGCCCATAGCACTGCTTACATGTTCATGGCTTAATATCGATTGCCTGCACGGGGCTCTCACCAGAGACCAAAAATGGGTACCCATGCAAGGATCCGTACGGCAGGGGGGTGGGTGGACTGCTGTGCCACCTCTATCCCCTCCTCACCTACTGAAAAAAACTACGAAAACCGAACTCACTTTCTGCGCCGAACATTAGTATGATTTCCAAGTCAACTACAAAGTAATTATTAACTGTCAGCAAGTAAACCCCGTGGTATCTACCGTGAAATCTCCACCTACTGCGATCTCCCGATTAATATGTTGCGTATTATCTGTTCATAGATCGGCGATTTTTTTGAAAAATAAATATTAAACCTGATGTATAATGTTATAATAATCAAAAGTTCGGGTTGTGACGACGTAGACGACAAAACCATCTGCGGGTGGTTAAATAGCGAACCCTAGGAAGCAGTTACATAAATGAACCGGATAAAGTGACAAAGTATGTTTGGTAAAAGAAGAGATTGAATACGACGCGATCCAGTAATCCGTTAACATGTTCATCAACGCGGCGAAATGCGTTGATTTCTTATTGGTGCTGCAGGAAAAATAAGAACTATCGTAAGGAAAAGAATGAATTGGAAAAAAAACACAAAAATGTACGATTATTTACCGAAAACGACCTAAAAATTTGAGACGAGGCACAGTATGTCTTAAGTGTAATTCTGTAAATAAGTTGTCAATCCGGCGAATAATGCGCAAGTAATTTTTTTCCAATGCGTCTTGAAGCTGGTTCTGTAAACGGCAGTTTGTGTTAAAAACGTGTGTTTTGGTTTACCCTCTTTTTTCGATTTCCTGTGCAGTTGCGGTTACTCATTAAAACGGATAATCGGGAGCTTGCCGTTTTTCAGCAGTCGCCGCCAAACTCACGTGAGCTGCGCAGCAGCGCCCCCCACCCCTCATACCTGGTCCTGACCACTTGGTCCGCTCTTGAACTCGTGCAGAAAAAGCTAAGCGCGTCGCTCAAAAGTGGACTGACCTTAACTTCAAGGTAATTACCCTGGGACATACGTTAGACTGCTCTGATATTGATATTTACATTATTTACCACCTGGAAAAAGGGAATGAGAAGATGCTACGGTTGCGAACTAATTATCATTTTGGGTGCCGCTATTCTGAAATTTTATATTCTTTGCTCGCCAAAACTATTTGGCTCGTCCCAATTCCAAAATTATTGCGGAATACTACGAAAGACCCGTCGCTATCTATGATAGAATTTCGTAATACGCGACTTGATAAACATGTTGACAGCGTTACAATTCACGATACGCACTGATGACGTCACAACAGTTATGGTGATTCTGAATTTCAATTTTGCATAACTGTAATTTGTTTCTTTTTTTAAAATTAAGAGCGCGTCATTTATGCACTGCAACGAAGTTTCTACGAATCTATTGAAATCTCTCTTCGTGGCCTATGACCATAAATAATTCGCAAAGACCCGTGAATGCGGGTACTTCACGCTGACAATAGAAGCAACGTTCTTTGAATAGGGTTTCTACCGACGCAGTGCAAGTCCAAGGATGTCAATGGAGCAGGCAAATAAATTGCATTACTCCTAAAGGTCAACAATACGTAAAATCTAAGCTCCAAACGCGCCTCTCCCTAACTGTACACCCACTGCAGTATAAAGTTCAATTTGCTTTCTAACGCTCTTATCACCAAGCGTGTCAGATGTTAGGTTAGTTGGAAAGAAATCAAGACATGCCGAGCAAGGGAAGAGACCGATGAAAGAGTGTTCACTGAGCTCTACAGCACACAGTTAAAAAAAAAAAAAAAACAGTTCAAATATTCACCAAAGATCTCAATCAAAGTGTAATTCACGCGTATGTGTCTTTCTCCACCCCCCCCCCCCCCGCCCCCTCACTCAAGTTAATATTACTATTTGAACCCGTATTACAATTATTTTCGAATCTTAAACATAACTGCATATAAAAACTCTGCTGTTGTTAACAGCACATATTATTAGACTATTAACAACAGACGTACAAAGAACTGCATTTAACGAATTTTTGTCGTAACTTGCACGTGTCGAACGCATTAATTTACAGTTGATATTACGTTACAAAATGAAACACAGTTTATTAAATCAAAGTTCCTGATGCACCTGAGAATAAAGAGTAATTTACGTTACGTAACCAGTAATGCGACACCCTATTTCATGCCCTAAAACTAACTCGTAAAAAGCAGACTTTTTGTGAGAAAAATTAATTGTACAAAAGAAATCAGTACGAGCGTACTCCCTACATTTTTCCGTATACGTTGTTCTACGACATACTGCTACACAATTCCAACATTTTTATGGTATTGATTAGCGTATTACCTGAGAAACCGACCCCGTCGTAAGCGATTAAATGTTATATGCCGCGCCGCGAAGGATGGGATACGGTCATTCAATTAAAATTGTCTTTTGTTGTCTACTCCTAGCCTAACAAATCCACATTAATGTAGAAGCGTTTTCCCTCTATGCACTATAAAAAGGAAAAAAAAAGTAGAATGGGGTACGAAATACCTAGGACATTTCTGCGGACAATACGTCCATGCAGTGAAAAATAATTTTTTAAGCTTCATTCTTACTCGTACCACAGGACAGATGATGTGCAGAACACTAAGACCTAACAAACAGTGGAGATTTCCGAACACAATTTCAGGACGGAATGAGGCAACGCGTCACTTACGTCATGCAGCACGTGATGTACGCAAAAAAGTATGAAGACATAACAACATAACGTAAAACATGTGCAAAGAAAAAAAAGCTACGTCGAGCATTGTATGCAACAACGGGATCTTATATTACGTTATTAATATTTAATAACACAATGCTATTCTTAAAAAAAAAAAAATAATAAATCTCTTACTTACAGTATGTCGTCGGAAGACTAAAGGTTACTTTTAACCTAACAGCTTGTACAAGAAGATAAATTAGCGTAGTGACACGTAAACAGGTTAATACATTCTATAGTCTGGACTTAACGTTATGGATGAAACAACTATTAAGACCGTGCAGCTTACTTGGCTTCTCAGTTATTAATCAAGATTGCATAATAATTGATGGAAGCCTATTAGGGAGCTATTTTCATGTTAACGCCCTGCGTTGTCACTATACACCCTATGGAGCGATGACGTCACAACGCCCTAGTATGGCCACATAAGCAGTTACAATCTCGACATTTTGAACATAATGAACACAAAACAAAATCCGTTACCCTCATATTTAAAAATTACCTATTTTGTGAATATACTTGACATGCAACAAAAGAAGCATTAATGGTATATGCCCTGCACCAAAGCATCTTCTAAATTCTTACTAGCATACTGTATAAAATGACGACAAACTTAAAACAATATTTTAAGCCATTATTTTAAAATAGTGTACCATGAACCACTCATGCAATGAAGATCAATGACCCCACAAAATCCGTATATATCACCGACAGCTTAACTTCGTTCTTAATTAGCACAAAATTTCGATTACTTGGCTAAGGGTCTACACAATTATTAACAACACTCTCGAAGAATGGAAATTAAAATTAAATGGAAGGATAATATATTTCTTTTAATCGTTCCGTTAATTTGGGAACGTAGAAATGCAAACCTTTCTTCTTCATCCTTTATATTTGATGCCTGGGTTAATGCACTTTCGTGAGCCATTTTGCAACACAAAGTTTTTTTGTAGGGAGTCTGATTTGTTATTTAGATGCGTAAGTAAAAATATATATCACTGATCGTGAATTTACATCACTTAATAATTAAAGGAAGAAATGTTAGCTGTGAAAATAAAGACTACGCTTATTATCGTGGCCATCTTCCTTTCTCAGCCTTCTTTTTCGTGTAAGCGGAGAAACCCAAGCAACGTATTTAACTGTTTCACGTCTTGCACACGAATGGCGGCTGTTGGCTTGCGCAGGGACTGATACGTAAGCTCCTGCTCTCCCATTCGTCGCTGCGACAACACGGTTGAAGCTAAAACCTGGAGCGTCACTGCGGGTCAGAACGGAACTACTGGCGCCCAATTCAAAAGTTTAGATGCTACTTAACTGCATTTTACAAACGCAACGTACAGACTGCGCTGTTAAGAGCATAATAAATTGGAACAATTCCGTACCCGTTCGTCGAAGCACCTATAAAATTAACATGGATTGGGTATCAGAATATAATTCCAAGCTTTTATATACTTTCAGCTATATTTGTGAGATGAAGAGCGCCACGTTTTGGAACAACAATGATATTCTACTATCGTCCAATAGAAATGGACTCCGTCTTATTACGTTAGTATACGGACTAGTAGCTACAGGAGATTTAATATGTCGTTTCCTTATCTTTTTTGTAAGTTATTCCATTGATATCGAGGTCATTGCAGACAGTCATATAAGTTCGTAGTGTTGTACAATATCACATTCATTTTGTTTCATCAGTTACTTTTCATTTCAGAATACATAATGCGAGGCAACATACGCGAAAGAAATATACGGGTAATAAATTTTAAGTGAAAGAAAGAAGAAAGCCGCCATTCTTAATAACCGCCGTAGTAACTTGCATTTTCGTTTACATGCTGTAGGTTATTTGTGAAGCTTCAGTCCAGGGCAGAAGCTGTTTGAAAAGAATGCTATAACTCTCTTTTACATCATTTCTTTCCCAGTAACAACGCCAGTGGCGATACGATTCCATGTGCATACAGCTGATCTCCAATCGAAATTTTGTCCCACTTAATATCGTGTTTACTGTCTCATACGACAGTCGTGAAAAATTAAAAAAAAATTATCAGTATTCATACCCTTTGTTGTGGATCTGTTTTCTCTAGAATGAATCAGGTTTGGCATGTCTTGACATTTGCTTGTTTTTTTCTAATTTTGTTTTTGCTGCTTGTACTCTTGAAATATACTTTCAAACGATGTTCCAGAAATTTTGTCACAAGGCCTTCATTCTGGTTCCAACCACTGGAGATAATTAACTATATCTTCCATACTTTATGAGCTGTATAATTAACTGTACAAATCTGTGATGTATGTGAGAAGCGTAAAGATCTGAACAGCAACTGCGTAGAAATTGGTTTTTCAGTGGTGACGATGGGGGACGTGGGGTGAAGGGGTTCGAGGAAAAGGCAATAAAATCTATTTACGGATTGCTGGAGGGAGGGAGGCAAGTAAACCTAGTCACACAGTACGTCTAATTAGACGTGTTTAAGCAAAACCTTTACGCAAAAATGTATATAAATAATGTGGGATGATGTTCAAGCTGCCAGAGCCATGTTGTTCTACAGAGAGGAACAACTCATTAATATTAAAAATCGGAAATACAGGCCCAGTATTAAAGGCCCTGCTTCTTGAAAACAATTTCGTTCTTTTAATTTTGAAAATGACATCACGTACCTGAAAAGACATCAGTTCTTCTTTGTTCTGAGACCACTTACGAACAAGCGTTCAGATTTACTGTGAAGCTTAATATCAAATGGCCAGAGATAAACATCTTATCATTATTATTATTTTAAAAACATTGAGCATCGCATCTTAATGGAAAAAAGAAAATCGATTTTTTTCTTGTTTGAAGAATAAGTAAGCTTTTATTTAGTTTCTTTTTAAACTATAAATATTTTATACGCAATTTCCAAACGTAGCTTTCCTTTCCACGGTTCGGAAAAAGAATTCTTTCATATATCCACTGAAGCCCAGTTTTGAAAATTAAGGAGTAAGTGTTATTGTTGATATCAAGCAAATTTAAGGTCGTCTTTATATGCTAAATGACTTCTCAGAGGATGATGACGTTACTGGAACTATTGTTATCAGAATGATTAGGCGAATAACTTCTTAAACCAATTCTTTAACCCTACGCGTACACAAAAGAGCTCTTTTCCAATGGGGGCAGCAATAAGTTCTTTTCCAACAGGGGATTCATTTCATGGTTGTAAACCAGCTGTAATGATTCGCAGCTTTTTGAACTGTGCATGAAGCCTGTACGGTACAGGTTAAAGTTGCTGTTTGTGTATTTCGAGCAACTCTTGGAAACGTTATGTAGATGGAGGATTTATTTGGGAGATCGTAAAAAATATGTCTTCAAGTTGGGATAGTCGCATAAGGTTCTTTAGGCTGAACCTTCGATGAGTATCATTCAGAAGGAGATCAAGAATTTGAGACACATCTTTCTTAAATCTTCGTTTTTGTGACATTTCTTCCGGAACGGACGACGTTTCTGTGTGTTTCAGTCTCTGCTTTCAGAACATCTACATAGCGTTTCACTCTGGTTGCATTCAAATCTCGATTCTGTAGAAATGTGGCCAGTTCGTCACATAGTTCAAACACTTCGAAAACTAATGCCATAAAAAAATATTGTCAAAGTTTTTGAGCCGCTTCGAGAGGCCCTACAGGACTGGCCGTCTTTCGCTCTATGCGTGAACGTCGGTCACTGTTTAGTGGACTTCTTTTCTTGAAATGGATCAAAGAGTTTACCGTTACAGCTCTTGGAGTCTTTAGCATCAGCCGTTGAACTTTCGGATCTGGATTCGTCTTGTTGACACCAGATGGCAGAAAAACCTCTGAGAACAAGTTTTTCCTTCTTGCATATTCTAAAATTATAGTCGAAACGTCTTTCGTAGTTACCAAGACAGTGCACAGTTGATCACAGCCACTTGAAACTTACGTAATACAAGAGCTAAATAGTTCTTTGGCTGGTCTTGAAAGGATTTAGATATTGAGAAGACTATCTACTTATACAGTGAGAATATACTTAATTCATTGGACAATAAATTGCGCACTACTGGTATATTTCTAATCTGTCAACGACATTTGACACTGTAAATCGCCATATTTCTTTAAGTAAAGTGGAATATTACGGTATAATAGGAAATGTTGCAAAATGGATCTAACCTGTAGCTTCGACAGAAAAGAAAAAGTGTCAGTGGAAGAGAGACGTATATTAAGCTACCAGGCACATGAAAGAGATACACTACTGGCTATTAAAATTGCTACACCACGGAAATGACGTGCTAAAGAAGCAAAATTCAACCGACAGGAAGAAGATGCTGTGATATGAAAAAGATTAGTTTTTCAGAGCATTCACACAAGGTTGGCGCCGGTGGCGACACCTACAACGTGCTGACAGGAAAGTTTCCAACCGATTTCTCATACACAAACAGCAGTTGACCGGCGTTGCCTGGTAAAACGTTGTTGTGATGCCTCGTGTTAAGGAGGAGAAATGCGTACCATCACGTTTCCGACTTTGATAAAGGTCAGATTGTAGCCTATTGCGGTTTATCGTGTCGCGACATTGTTGCTCGCGTTGGTCGTGAACAAATGACTGTTAGCAGAATACGGAATCGAAGTGTTCGGGAAGGTGATACGGAACGCTGTGCTGGATCCCAACGGCCTCGTATCACTAGCAGTCGAGATGACAGGCATCTTATCCGCATGGCTGTAACGGATCGTGCAGCCACGTCTCGATCCCTGAGTCAACAGATGGGGCCGTTTGCAAGACAACAACCATCTGCACGAACAGTTCTACGACGTTTGCAGCAGCATGGACTATCAGCTCGGCGACCATGGCTGCGGTTACACTTGACGCCGCATCACAGACAGGAGCGCCTGCGGTGGTGTACTCAACGACGAACTTGGGTGCACGAATGGCAAAACGTCATTTTTTCGGATGAATCAGGGTTCTGTTTACAGCATCATGATGGTAGCATCAGTGTTTGGCGACATTGCGGTGAACGCACATTGGAAGCGTGTATTCGTCATCGCCATACTGGTGTAGCACCCGGCGCGATGGTATGGGGTACCATTGGTAACACGTCTCGGTCACCTCTTGTTCGCATTTACGGCACTTTGAACAGTGGACGTTACATTTCAGATGTGTTACGACCCGTGGCTCTACCCTTCATTCAATCCCTGCGATGGCGCTGCAGTCCGGAACCGCGGGACTGCCACGGTCGTAGGTTCGAATCCTGCCTCGGGCATGGGTGTGTGTGATGTCCTTAGGTTAGTTAGGTTTAAGTAGTTCTAAGTTCTAGGGGACTTATGACCTAAGATGTTGAGTCCCATAGTGCTCAGAGCCATTTGAGCCAATCCCTGCGAAACGCTACATTTCAGCAGGATAATGCAGGACCGCATGTTACAGGTCCTGTACGGGCCTTTCTGGATACAGAAAATGTTCAACTGCTGCCCTGGCCAGCACATTCTCCAGATCTCCCACCTATTGAAAACGTCTGGTCAATGGTGGCCGAGCAACTGTCTCGTCACAATACGGCAGTCACTACTCTTGATGAACTGTGGTATTGTGTTGAAGCTGCATGGGCAGCTGTACCTATACACGTCATCCAAGCTCTGTTTGACTCAATGCCCAGGCGTATCAGGGCCGTTATTACGGCCACAGGTGGTTGTTCTGGGTACTGATTTCTCAGGATCTATGCACCAAAATTGCGTGAAAATGTAATCAAAATGGTTCAAATGGCTCTGAGCACTATGGGACTTAACTTCTGACGTCATCAATCCCCTAGAACTTAGAACTACTTAAACCTAACTAATCTAAGGACATCACACACGTCCATGCCCGAGACAGGATTCGAACCTGCGACTGTAGCCGTCGCGCGGTTCCAGACTGTAGCGCCTAGAACCGCTCGGCCACTCCGGCCGGCAAAATGTAATCACATGTCAGTTCTAGTATAATATGTTTGTCCAATGAATACCCGTCTATCATCTGCATTTCTTCTTGGTGTAGCATTTTTAATGGCCAGTAGTGTATGTTCGATGGCAGCATGTGCTCTTTTGTGCACTAGAAGGGCCTGTGACAATAGGAGTATGTACTGGATACACACCACTGTAATAAGATAATTGACAATTTATGGGACTATTATGGTATGGTTCGGATCCTGCCTCGGGCATGGATGTGTGTGATGTCCTTAGGTTAGTTAGGTTTAAGTAGTTCTAAGTTGTAGGGGATTGATGACCTCAGAAGTTAAGGTCCATAGTGCTCAGAACCATTTTTTATGGTATGGTAAATAAAG
The DNA here is from genome assembly GCF_021461395.2 of Schistocerca americana. Taxonomy (NCBI): domain Eukaryota; kingdom Metazoa; phylum Arthropoda; class Insecta; order Orthoptera; family Acrididae; genus Schistocerca; species Schistocerca americana. The sequence continues at coordinate 253,776,538 of NC_060126.1, forward strand.
TAGAATAGAAGGTGGCTGCTAAGAAGCTTGGCGAGCTGTGGAGATTTGCCTGCTTAGACATAACAGCCGGAATTACACGCACAGCCACTGCTGGGATGGAGACCATGGTGGACATGCACCCATTACACCTTTGGTTACAATGGAGACAGCGACAAAGGCATATAGGTTAAAACTGGAAATCTTTAGGATACCAAAAATCCCACACAAATATAGTGCATGCGGTAAATATAGGAATGGCCGGGGAAATGCTCTCTGACTGTACAGTATCTTCCACCTGCTTCGATAAATCTTCCACGATAAAAATTGGAACTAGGGAGCAGAGGAAGAACAAACCACATACCTTGCAGGACACAGTCTTGTTTACTGACGCGTCGAAAACAGACAAGGCTGCTGCGGCAGTGGTGGCTCTGGCTCTGAGCACTATGCGACTTAACTTCCGAGGTCATCAGTCGCTTAGAACTTAGAACTAATTAAACCTAACTAACCTAAGGACATCACACACATCCATGCCCGAGGCAGGATTCGAACCTGCGACCGTAGCGGTCACCCGGTTCCAGACTGTAGCGCCTAGAACCGCACGGCCACTCCGGCCTGCGGCAGTGGTATACAAGGTACGGCCTATACTAGAGAGAACAGTCTCTGTAGGGATTTGGCCATGGTATTCCAAGTAGTAACATCTGTTATCTGATTATGTGGGAAAGAGAATCTGCACATGTGCTACAAGGATCGTGACAACTATGTTCATTCAGACAGCCAAGCAGCTCTGAAATTTGTATCAACACCTGCAACGAGATCAAGGATCGTGGCAGAATGCTGTGAAGTTCTTGTGAATCTAGAGGGGTGAGGGCAGGAGACCAACAGGGTAAACCTGCTGCCGATCCCTGATCACTCAGTACTTAATGGCTATGAACAAGCTCTTCGATTGGCCAGGACAGATGCGACGATTCCATTTCTTGGACCAGAACCTGTCCTAACGATTACTGAGGCGATGGTAAGATAAAACTGGATTAGGAGGCGACACGCAGAATATTTGACTTAGATCCAAAAACAAAAACATGGTAAGCTAATGATAAAGAAGCTATGTTTCAAGAGACGTTCTGTAATCCTGGGTTTGAAAAGGGAGACAGACTGAACTCATGGTAGGACTAATCACAGGCCATGGAAACTTTAATCAACGCCTACACACGATGGGTGTAGAGAAAGAAGCCCCTAAACGCAGACTGTGTCATGAGAGGGATGGAAGTATACCACAAACACAGAATATTCAGGTAATTAATTCCTGAAGAAATGTCTAATAAAGAACTAATAAAGGGTCTCCTTCTACTCAAGTTAGAACCACTGTTCTTTTGTCTCACAGTGCAAATCAATCAGTCAGGCTATCTAGCGTCATCCAGCTGGAAATTAGCTGTATGTAGTGTCCCACAACGTTCTATCTTAGGACCCTCACTTTTTATTCTGTAGCCTATATATCAATGAGCTGTTACCAGCAACAGTACCAGATTCCAAGTTTGTTTTGTTTGAAGATGAAACATACACTGCAACAAATAGCAAAAGTGTAGTTTTAGAAATATCGGTTAAGGAAATTTTTATGGACATTAAAATGCTGTGTAGGAAATTCTCTGCCACTAAACTTTGAAAAAAATAAATAAATAGGGAAAGATTATACATTATATACAGTTTAGATTTTGTAAGAGGTTTCCAGCCAGTATATGCCTAAAATATGAGGACAAGCATACACAAGAAGAAGACAGTGCTAAATTCTTCAGATTACAGCTTGATGTTAAATTCAAGTGGGAGGCACCTATTACAGAACTGTTATGCACCTAATCTATTTTCAAATCGAATGTGGTCAGACACACGTGACTCAAAGACAAAGAAGCTAACATACTTTGCTTAGTTTCATTCCATAATGTCGTACAGAACTTATCATGCCAAGCTAAAAAACATGAAACAACAGTTATTTGTGGTGTGAAAGCAAGAACATCCTCCAGAGGCTTGTTTAGTGAACTAAAGAATGTAGCTATAGCTGCACCATATATTTAAGTGGGTTAGCCAGCCGAGAATGAGGACAGGTAAACATCGTGCGACACATCACATCCAGTGAGTACTCTTTCCAGAACACCTTGCAGACATTGAGAAACGTTGCTGGGTCTCGGTAGCATGCAGCCGTGTTATCAATATGTGCTTGTGATATGATGGGCCACAGCTGACTAGCAGTAGAATAGCGGGGTGGGTTTTGGCCTACATAACGATCTTATCACATCTGGTCTCAGCTTACAGTCCAATGTCAGGTTATACACTTGGATTCCTTGATATCACCCCCCTCTCCCCCCCCCCCCCTCAACCCTGGCACTCAGGGAACCACCTGGAATTGATCAAGGACACCCAGGGGAGCCCACAGGCATTCCTCATCTGCCATCTCACCCTTTCCAACCCTCATCTCTGGACCAATGAGGATCAGGCATCCCTCCACACCTTCATCTCTAGCAACTTTGACACTTGAGTCAGTGGAATCATTCTGGAGCAATGTTTACAAATGCAGAGTTGGCAGATGCCCATTTGATGTATGGATTAGCACGGGGCAATAGCCGTGGCGCGGTACGTTTGTATCGAGACAGATTTCCAGAACGAAGGTGTCCCGACAGGAAGACGTTCGAAGCAATTGCTTCCGGATGCCGTGAAGAGTACAGGGTGCAGCCAAATGCGGGCGGTGGCTCATGTCGGTACCAATGACGTGCGTCGCTTTGGATCGGGGTAGATTCTGTCTGGTTTTGGGCGGCTAGCGGAAATGGTAAAGACTGCCAGTCTTGCTTCCGAGATTAAGGCGGAGCTCACCATCTGCAGCATCGTCGATAGAGCAGTCTGTGGTCCTTTGGTGCAGAGTCGAGTGGAGGGTCTGAATCAGAGGCTCAGACGGTTCTCTGACCGTGTACGCTGCAGATTCCTTGACTTGCGCCATCGGGTGGTGGGTTTCCGGGTTCCGCTTAATAGGTCAGGAGTCCACTACACACAGGAGGCGGCTACACGTGTAGCGGGGGCTGTGTGGAAGGGACTGGAGGGTTTTTTAGGTTAGAGGGTCTGAGGGAACCACAGAAGGGGCGTCTGTCTAAAAGTGGACAGGTAAAACACAGTAAGGTAATTGTAGAAACGATTGGTATTGTAGTTGTAAACTGTCGTAGCTGTGTTGGGAAAGAACTAGAGCTCCAAGCCCTAATAGAAAGCACTGAAGCTCAAATAGTTGTAGGTACAGAGAGCTGCCTCAAGCCGGAAATAAGTTCAGCCGAAATTTTTTCAATTGATCTAACAGAGTTCAGAAAGGATAGATTAAATACAGTCGGTGGTGGAGTATTTATTGCTGTCAGAGGTAGTTTGCCTTGTAGCGAAATTCATGTGCAATAGTATGGGTAGAGGTTATACCTGACAATCGGACTAAACTATTAATTGGATCGTTTTACCGACCCGCCGACTCAGAAGATATAGTTGCTGAACAGTTCAAAGAAAAATTGAGTCTCATTTCAAATAAGTACCCTGCTCATACAATTATAGTCGGTGCTGACTTCAATACACTCTCGATATGCTGGAAAAATTATACGTTTGAAGCCGGCGGCAGGCATAAAACATCATCCGAAATTGTACTGAATGCTTTCTCAGAAAATTATTTTGAACAATTTGTTCATGAGCCCACTCGAAGCGTAAATGGCTGCGAAAACATAAAAAATAATCCTGGACAAATAGTGAGTGTTGTGGCGAATACAAGGATTAGCGACCACACGGCAGTTGCTGCTAGGCTGAATACCGTGACACCTACAAAAAAAAGAAACGCAAAGTATATCTATTTAAAAAATCTGATAAAAATGCTCTTAACGCCTTTTTAAGAGACAATCTTCACTCCTTCCGATCTGATCATGTAAATGTAGAAAAGTTGTGGATTGTTTTCAAAGAGATAGTATCAACAGCAATTGAGAGGTATATACCACATAAATTAATAGTGATGGTACTGATCCCCCATGGTACACAAAACGGGTCAGATTGTTGTTGCAGAAGCAACGAAAAAAGCGTACCAAATTTAAAAGAACGCAAAATCCCCGAGATTGGCAAAGTCTTACAGAAGTTCGAAATATAACACGTACTTCAATGCGAGATGCTTTTAATAATTTCCACAACGAAATTCTGTCTCGAAATCTGGCTGAAAACCCAAAGAGATTCTGGTCACACATAAAGCACACCAGTGGCAAGACGCAATCAATGCCTTCGCTGCGCGATAACAACGGTGATGTCACTGATGACACTGCCACTCAAGCAGAGCTATTAAACACGGTTTTCCGATACTCCTTCACCAAAGAAGACGAAGTAAATATTCCTGAATTCCAATAAAGAACAACTGCGAAGGTGAGAAACATAGAATTAGATATCCTTGGAGTAACAAAGCAGCTTTAATCAATAAAGGCAAGGTCTCCGGTTCAGATTATACAATCTGTCAGGTTCCTCTCAGAGTATGCTGATAAAATAGCTCCATATTTAGCAATTATGTACAACAACTCGCTCACAGAAAGATCCGTACCTAAGGACTGGAAAATTGCTGAAGTCACACCAATATCCAAAACGGGAAGTAGGAGTAATCCGCTGAATTACAGGCCTATATCACTAACGTCGATTTGCAGTAGGGTTTTAGAACATACACTGTATTAGAATATTATGAAGTACCCCGAAGAAAACGATTTATTGACATATAATCAGCTCGGATTCAGAAAATATCGTTCTCGTGAAACACAACTAGTTCTTTATACTCATGAAGTAGTAAGTACTATCGACAGCGGATGTCAAATTGATTCCATATTTTTAGATTTCCAGAAGGCTTTCGACACCGTTCCTCACAAGCGTCTTCTAACCAAACTGAGTGCCTACGGAGTATCGCCTCACTTGTGCGACTGGATTCGTGACTTACTGTCAGAAAGGTCACAGTTCGTAGTAATAGACGGAAAGTCATCGAGTAAAACAGAAGTAATATCCGGCGTTCCCCAATGAAATGTTATAGGCCCTCTATTGTTCCTGATCTGTATTAACGACATAGGAGACAATCTGAGTAGCCGTTTTAGATTGTTTGCAGATGATGCTGTCATTTACCGTCTTGTAAAGTCATCAGATGATCAAAACGAATTGCAAAATAATTTAGATAAGATATCTGTGTGGTGCGAAAAGTGGCAATTGACCTTGAATAAAGAAAAGTGTGAAGTTATTCACATGAGTACTAAAAGAAATCATCTAAATTTCGATTACGCGAAAAGTCACACAAATCTGAGGGCTGTAAATTCAACTAAATACTTAGGGATTACAATTACAAATAACCTAAACTGGAACGCTCACATAGATAATGTTGTGGGGAGAGCAAACCAAAGACTGCGATTCATTGGCAGAACACGTAGAAGTTGCAACAGGTCTACCAAAGAGACTGCTTACACTACGCTTGTCCGCCCTATTCTGGAGTATTTCTGCGCAATGTGGGATCCGCATCAGGTGGGACTGACGGATGACATCGAAAAAGTGCAAAGAAGGGCAGCTCGTTTTGTATTATCGCGTAATAGGGGAGATGGTGTCACAGACATGATACGTGAATTGGAGTGGCAATCATTAAAACGGAGGTGTTTTTCGTTGCGACGGGATCTTCTCATGAAATTTCGATCACCAGTTTTCTCCTCCGATTGCGAAAACATTCTGTTGGCACCCACCTACATAGGGAGAAATGATCATCACGATAAAATAAGAGAAATCAGGACTCGCACAGAAAAATTTAAGTGCTCGTTTTTCCGGCACGCCGTTCGAGAGTGGGACGGTAGAGAGACAGCATGAAGGTGGTTCATAGAACCCTCTTCCAGGCACTTTACTGTGAATAGCAGAGTTATCACGTAGGTGTAGATGAAGGTCCATGACGACTGTGAGCTGGTCCAGGACATGGCCAAGCAGGGATCATCAGTCCATACTACAGCAGTGTCTGTAGGCTTGGTGAATATAATGTGGATGAATGGGGCTGGGCGATGAAAGCATCATCATCTTTTCGGATCGTGTAGTAGTTGCAAGCAGGTTTCCGAAGCTGCACACGTTCATGAAATCTGAAACAGAAGAAGAAGAAGAAGTAGAAATTAGTCATCAGATTATTAGCAGCTGTAATGAGCACATGCAAAAATATGAGAAAAACAAAAAGCAATCATCATACCTGTAAGGATCTCAAGAGTCAAATCAGGGTCACACATCAGTTCCTCATTAGCCATCATACCCACTATCGTGTTGCATCTCTGCTGATTCTGTCGATGCTGTTGATGTTGCTGCTAGCACGTCTTAGGCTGGAATGAGATCTTGAGCTGAAGTGACTCACATCTACAGCCGAAGACCACAACCCCTTACTTAGACACATCAAAAAAGTTTTGCATCACCTCGGTTCCGAGCGTTCCGGAACCTATATAGGAAATTAGAATAGAGATCAATATAAACATCGAAACTTCCTGGCGCATTAAAACTGTGTGCCCGACCGAGACTCGAACTCATCCTGGAATAGAAACATCATTTCCGTCCTTTTTATTGCTCATGAAAACCACAGATTGCATGTTGTACCACCATACAGCGAGGCCTTCAGAGGTGCTGGTCAAGATTGCTGTATGCATCAGTACCTCTAATACACACTAGCACGTCCATTTGCATTGATGCATGCCTGTATTTGTCGTGGTGTACTATCCACAAGTTCATCAAGGCACTGTTGGTCCAGATTGTCCCACTCCTCAACAGCGATTCGCCGTAGATCCCACCGAGTGGTTGGTGGGTCATGTGGTCCATAAACAGCCAATTTGAATCTATCCCAGGCATGTCCGATAGGGTTCGTGGCCGTATAACATCGTGGCCGCTCAAGTCGAGCGATGTCGTTATCCCAAAGGAAGTCATTCACAAGATGTGCACGATGGGGTGCGAATTGTCTTCCACGAAGACGAATGCCTCGCCAATATGTTGTTGATATGGTTGTACCATCAGTCAGAGGATGGCATTCAAGTATCGTACAGCCATTACGGCGCCTTCCATGACCACCAGTGATGCCACCCCGAAACAGCAGGGAACCTCCACCTTGCTGTACTCGCTGGACAGTATGTCTAAGGCGTTCTGCCTGACCGGACTGCCTCCAAACATGTCTCCGACAGTTGACTGGTTGAAGCCGTATGCGACACTCATTGGTGAAGAGAACGTGATGCCAATCCTGAGCGGTCCATTCGGCACCTTGTTGGGCTCATCTGTACCGTGCTGCATGCTGTCATAGTTGCAAAGATGGACCTCGCCATGAACGTCGGAAGTTGCCCATCATGCAGCTTATTGCACACAGTTTGAGTCGTAACACGACGTCCTGTGGCTGTACGAAAAACATTATTAACGTTATTCAACATGGTCGCGTTGCTGTCAGGGTTCCTTAGAGCCACAATCCGTATGTAGTGGTCATCCACTGCAGTAGTAGCCCTTGGGCGAGCTGAGCAAGTCATGTCACCGACAGTTCTGTCCCTCTGTATCTCATTCATGTCCGAACAACATCACTTTGGTTCACTCCAAGACGCCTGGACACTTCCCTTGTTGAGAGGCGTTCTTGGCAGAAAGTAACAACACGGTCGCGAGCGAACTGCAGTATTGACCGCCTAGGTGTGTTTGAACTACAGACAACACGAGCCATGTACCTCCTTCCTGGTGGAATGACTGGAACTGATCAGCTGTCGGACCCTCTCTGTCTAATAGGCACTGCTCATGCATGGTTGCTTACATCTTTAGGCGGACTTGGTGACTTCTCTGAGCTGTCAAAGGGACAGTGTGATACAATATCCACAGTCAACGTCTATCTTCAGGAGTTCTGGGAACCGGGGTGATGCCAAACTGCTCCCAGGAGTGTTTCAAGTAGCATTCAGCTGCAAAACAGCCATGACATATCACACAGCAGTGTAGTGAGGAGGAGAGACAAAACAGCAGCTGGGCTGACAGCATCTCTGGAGTCCCCTCTCTCCCAGTGTACATTAATTTTGTTCCAAAGTACGTCAATGCATATGTATCAAAAGCAGTAAATTTACCACAACCGATATTGTGGGAGAGAACAATCAAAAAATGGTTAAATGTCCAATAAATGGTTTTTAGACAGACTATGACCAGTAGTAGTATAAGTTGTTAATCTCTATTGCAGTCTCTCTTTCAACCTTTAGCGCAGATCTGTCTGTCAATCTGGAGTATAATGGTGCTGTGGTTTTAATGGATCTCTCTTGTAGCTTGCATCTTTCTAGGAAAGTGTCCAAGAGTTCTGACACTTTAACCTAGCACTTACGCAAAAAAAAAAAAAAAAAAAAAAAAAAAAAAAAAAAAAAAAAAATTGGCTGCTCTCTAAATATGAGGTTTGGAACTTTAATAGTGGCAACTATTTATTTACAGCTCGTACAAAATAGATATATGTTTCGAAGTTATGCTGACCTTAAACTAGTCACCAGCATTATGTACAACCTTTTGCCTGCGATGTGGAAGTCGTAGGATACCCTTAGCAGTGCCAGTTGTGTTGACAGTTCGAGCAGTGCGGTCTATTGTCCGACGAATTTGTAGCAGTTCTGAAGCGAATGCTGTGAAGTGTTTCCTTCAGTTTAGAAATCGAGTAGAACTTACGAGGGCTTAAGTCAGGGGAGTGGAGAGGGTGGTATAGCACTTAGCAGCCCCATCAGTCAAATAAATCAGAAATAGCTTCCACAGTACGTGCATGAGCATTATCCTGCAAAATGATGGTCAGGTCGTGCAGAAAATGTCATCACTTCTGTCTCTAAGCTGGTCGTAGTTGTGTTCCAAAAATGAACAGCATAGAGATGTCCTGTTTATGGAGTTAGTGGTAGCATGATGTGTAATTTCACATGTCAAGCACCACTGCTATGCGTTTGTCTCTTTCTTTGCAAGAGGCATTCTCCATTACCAACGATCGTTTTATCTAGGAGTGATGCGAGCATAGCATAATTTCTGAACCGAGATCAGATGTGTATAGTGGGGGCTATACACCTCTGGAAAGCTATATTGTACATGTATCGCAAGGGATCGATGTTTTAAGGAAGTAGTTTTTCATTTTACAGTTTATAACCATAGTTTATTGTAGAGAAACCTGCATGGAGAATATATATCATGCACTGGAAATATATTTCTTACATTAGGATAGTAACAGCATTGCATTAAATATGACTAATACAGATAGGTCAGAAACCACAACGATCCACCATTATAGCGTGTTTTAAGTGCAGAAGCTTGTAGCCTTAGGAGTGCATGTGTTTATGTTCTCTCTTACCAATACCTTCTTGGTAATGACCCAAGACACCAGAACAAGACATTATAATTGATAGCGCAGTTGGTTTACGTAAAATGCACCAACTCCGTCTATCTGGAGCTCCATCGTGCATAAAAACCAGGCGTTTCTTGTTTTTAATCGTTTGTTATATCATCACAATAGATTCATATCTACCATACACTGTTAAGAGGTGCTAACCGCCTTGACATCCGCGCATCTGGAGAAACCTTGTGCTCTTGGGTGGGTGTGGGACAGCAGTTACAGCCTCGGTTCGCACCGTTCTACACAGAACGTGGAAGGTAGCGGTCTACTTCTGGTCAGCTGCAGATTAAATTGGTGCCAGTGCTTTATCCTAAGAATGCGAGAATGCCCTGTGACTCCTATCCACATGAGAAAGATAGTACGTTATGCACTATGATCGAAGTGCTAGAGATATGTAGGCCGCTGTCTGGTATACTTTGGTGTGTCTGCTCCAGAATTAACAATGAATGAATATACCGCACGGTGATCTATTAACATTCACGATGGTACTCGCAAAGTAGTGGAGGAGCTGTTTAGCGATAGTACAGAAATTGGTATATATGCTGCTGCGTCATTGGTCGGTATTGAAGTAAGGAGAAAGTTGCTAAAATTGATCGCACTATCAGCTATGGTACTTGTTATTACTGTACATCGATGGTGTCTTTTCCATCCAAGCAGTCCACTGGTACACTGTTGATTACCACATAATGACTGACTGACATCGCTTGTTTGAGATGGAGGAAGAGTCTTGGTGGAGGAGGCAACACCTTCTGGGTATGGTTAACGCTGAAACAGTGATTGCGTGGATGGCAGCAATATGAGGAATCAATCAAACGGAACACAGTGTTATCAGTTATCCCATCGCTATGAATGACGAGTTTAAATGTAGATGTCGTCAGTCATCTTCGGACAGCAGTTTTGGAACGCTCCACAATGCCTCAAAACTCTTCCAGTTTCCTTATGTTGTGACTGTCTTTTATTTCAGTCAGCCAGTGTGTGGGTGTGTTGTGGGATCAGCAGCACCAACATGATTTACACCATGCGATGTCTAGTTTTATGGAGGAGCCAATGGATCAAAACTGGTTAATATCAGTTTAGAATCTGCCACAGGCGTTGAACTTGTGGCAGAAAAAAAAAGTATGGCAGTGTACAAAGTGTGTTACAGCAGAAAATGCGGTGTATCTAACAACGAAACAGGAACCCTCTCCTGCAATTGATGACATGTGGGAAATGGTTCTCGTACAGTACAGACAATGAAACTTTACACCGGTCTGTGCAAGCAACATCGATCACTGGCCATCTGCTCCAATGGATAAATACCAGTATATTTAATAGGATCGCCACAAATGGTTCAAATGGCTCTGAGCACTATGGGACTCAACTGCTGAGGTCATTAGTCCCCTAGAACTTAGAACTAGTTAAACCTAACTAACCTAAGGACATCACACACATCCATGCCCGAGGCAGGATTCGAACCTGCGACCGTTGCGGTCTCGCGGTTCCAGACTGCAGCGCCAGAACCGCGCGGCCACTTCGGCCGGCAGGATCGCCACATATGCTCGATGCTGGCACGTAGATGGTATTCGTTTTTGATGTATCAGAAGAGAGAGGTGCATTAAAAATCTGTCATATGAAGTTAGCGGAGTTTTTATAGTTCATAGTTTTTCTCCGTTGGATGGTACACAATAACGGAGATAGAATGTTTGGGTGATAGACATTAATGGACCCTGAGGGACGCGGATCTGCTTCAGACTGCAGTACCTGGATGGTGTTGATTCTTCCTAATTTTCCCAATAAGAAACACCACCATAACTGTTCGTACTGTCTTTTATACTACGTCATGTCGCAAGAGCAGGCTTTGTTTGGCGCTGACCTCACACATCGTACATAGGTGGCGGAGCTACGACAACATGTTCCCATTTCCACTGAGTGGTCAAAACACGGTCCTATAGCATTAACTCAGCTCACTCTGTCTCTACACAGGTTGTAGAATATGGTAGATACAGCTCTCTCCGACATCTGGATAAAATTGATCTCGCTATCAACTGCGGTGGGTATTACACACATCAATCCATATCATTGGTGTTTTACTCATTCCAACCGTGACTGGGTATGCTGATGATTACCAAATAATGATTGATTGACACCATTGAGCTGAGATGGAGGAAGCCTTGATGGAATACTGTACATTTGTTACTTGTCGCTGTGGAGCATGGGATTAAATATAGAAGTTATCACCTCCAAACAGCTGTTTGGTAGCGTTCCTCAATGATACAGACTATTTCTGTTTCCTTATGCTGCGATGGCCTTCACTTGTTTTTATTTTTGTTTCACCAATAAGGTGACAGTACCTCTTTGTTTGTACTGCCCCACGCATGTTGTGAACAGCACCTTCTGGCGATGGTCAACACTGGACCAGTAATCATGTACATGACTACAAAATGAAGGAAGAATAATTTCAAAATGGAACACCGAGACATCCGCTAACCTGTCGATGGGGAAGATGAGATTAACTGTACGGGTCATCATCTTCAAATAACTGTTGGAAGCACTCTACAATACCACAAACTTTTCCAGTTTCCATATGTTGCGATGTCTTCCACATTTTTGTCAAAGGGAGATATCGCCTCTGTGTTTTATTTCCACCAGGCTGTGTTGTGGTAGCTGCATAGTTTATGCTATGCGATGTTCAGCTTTCTGGGAGAGCCAGAGGATCGAAGTGTGTTAATGTTGGTTGAGCAGCAGCTGACACGGATGGTAGAAGAAACAAAGTGTATGGCTGTGTACACTGACTGGGTGTGTTACAACCGGTAAAACAATGCATTAAACTGCTTATGATGGAACAATACGGGAACCCTCTCATGTGATTGATAGTCTGTTGGATATGATCCTCCTACAGTTCAGGTGATGAAACTTTACGTCAGTCTGTGGAGGTGGCTTCGATAACGAACCACCTGCTCCAATGAACCAATACCTGTATATGTAATAGGATCGCCATATATGGTCAATGCTGGAAAGCAGTCTGTTTTTGTTTCATGAGTCCAAATTGCAGACAGCATTTCTATCCGAAAGCGTAATGCTATCAGCGACTCGTGTGTGTGCCTGTAGACTCAAGACCGCTTTTTATGCAGGATGATGGTGACATAGTCGCTACGATCATGTTTTTAACAATGCAGTCCTTACGCGAAATCTATGGTGTGGGCTGTAGAATCCCTCTGCGATCAGCTTCAAATGTCGTTCTTAATAGTGCTCCTCGAAAAGAACATTGGCTTCCCTCCACAGATTCCTATTTGACCTACCTTGTGGGTGTAATCCGACTACTGAAAAAAAAATTACCCACTATGCAAACTGACTCTCACGATCAATTTAATTACTTAGCCTATCAAATTGGTATCAATGACGGGCCAGCTGGTGGGTGGAGGAGATGTCTGGGGCACTACGGAATGATTCTTGACAGATTTTTCTTTTCGTTCGCTGTGGCGATATCTTTTAACGGAATTTCAATCTCCCACCTACACAGGGCGAGATAGGCCCTCATGATCTGTTTGGTAAACGCTAGTGTAACATGGCATCACATTGGTAAAAGGGGACCTGTCATAGTGTACAAAACAGCTACGTTCTCTTGAATTGTAGCTTGTTGTTGTCGAACGTGAAATGAATGTGTTTTTTTTCCGAAATATGAGCCAGCGATGTGGAAGATTGTCTGAAATGTTTGTAATGCACATGTGCATGACAGTTTATTTACAGACACTGAACATGAGAGACGCTCTCAGGTCGTGTAATTTGTTCAACAAGCTGAAAGAAATTGCTTAATTAGATATTTTTTCTTTGGAGTTCAAATTCTCGCTTTTTCTTTACTCCGATGACTGTTTCGAGACGACGAGAGCATTCTGCGGTGATAGGTAATTTTCACAGCAAAATAGTCGAAGTCTTTTTTTCTTTCTCCTGATTTTACACATGATGGACATTTCTCTGCTGGTTATTTGTGATCGGTGGTGGTGGACTTCATTGGACGTCACAAAATAATGAGATGCACATTGTACCCAGCAGTCAAACGTAAAAACTACACCGATTTTTCTCATAAAACTAAGAGAAAATGGATTTCTCCTATTTTAGTGGAAAGAGGACGTTTATTATGGTTGCGATTGTGTTTTTCTTTTTTAATAGTTGCTTTGTTATAGGAGTAGTGTTGATGTTAAGTAGTCCAGCGCAGAACGGCGGGCGAGTTCCCCAACAGACCGAGTCTCTCTCTCGGTTGGGATAACAGTCATTTATCACGGTTCTGAGGGATGCCGGCGTGAGGCTTTCTGTTTCGCAAGCCGCTAACTATTGAAGTAGCCACCTGGAGCATTCTCCGGATGGGCTGGGTTATTCTACTAAATTTCTCTTTTGTGTTATCTAGGACCGTGGCCTCAAGGCACGTCGCGTATCGCGAGTGACCCCGGAAGACGCAAAGGGGGTGGCAGTGGGGGCGTGTCTGCTGTCGGTGACTCTCTCTGCCCATGGGGCGGTCATTGGGCGCTCTGTCACTATATGTTAGACAAACAAGATGCACTTGAGGCGGCCATCCTCTTATCTCGTGTTGTTTATTTGAATATTCACGCTATTGCGTTGTTTATTTGACTATTCACACCATTGTGTTGGTGCAGGAGCATCGCCTTAAGGCAGTGGCCAGATGGTGGAAATAAAAGTGCTGCGGACCATCTGGACCATTCTCTGGAATTACACAAATGCTTTTAACAGATTGCAGGAAAGAGTTGTTGACACGGAAATGGAAATGAGCGTTTGGCGTCATTGGCCAGGAGGCCCCTTACGGGGCAGGTCCGGCCGCCTTGGTGCAGGTCTTATTACATTCGACGCCACATTGGACGACCTGCGCCCCGGATGGGAATAAAATGACAATGAAGACAACACAACACCCAGTCCCTGAGCGGATAAAATCTCCGACCCAGTCGGGAATCGAACCCGGGCCCATAGGATGGCAATCCGTTACGCTGAGCACTATTTTTTTTATTCCACAAAAACAGTAACAAAAATGGCTACAATGAAATGACATAAATACGGTGACAGATAATTACAGTCATAAATTACAGAATTCAAAGAATGAGGAATCATATTCAGTCTTTAGCAGTAGCACAATTTAGCACCTTCACTGTCAACTGGTGGCAGTTCAGCATGCACATTTCCTTCTTCTGTACCCTGAGGTTCCTCATCATCATTTCCCAGACCCAACTTAATCATTCAGTAAATCCTTGATGTGTGTTCCTTCCAGGGTAAATTACGTGGACAGGAGAGCAGTCCCAAACAGGGCAGCGACATCGCAAAATCCTTCACTGCCTTGTTATTTTTGTCAGTTCCAGCCTTCTAAACGCATCCTTAGGGGGTTCAAGATCTTCCTTTATATCAGGCACCAGATGTTTGCCGTCATATTCTTGTATCTGCTGTACTACTGATTTATTTTTCATATGTGACTTGCAGGTGAGGTTAGGGTCGGGAACGTGACCCAACCCATTCCCTCTCTACTAGGAATCCAGTTCCTAACCTATACCCATTCTGTTGAAGACAATTCGGAGCATGCCAGCTATCGGGGCGGCAGTTGTTGACATGAAATAAAAGTGTTTTCCATCGCAGAACGAGAGGCCTATTGGAGGGTTGGGGGCCTGCCAAGTCTGTGTCAGGTCGCGGCCACAGGTGAGCCCCCCTAACCATTTGTGGCGACTGTGTCACTATAGATGAACAAGTTGGACTTGAGGCAGCTGTCTTTTTATCCTCTATTGTTTAGTTGACTATACACACTATAGTCTTGGCATAGGAGCGTCGCCTTAAGGGGCGGTCAGATGGTGGAAAGCCGAGGGCTGCAGACCATCTGGACCATTCTCCGGATAGACGGGGTGTGCTACTTAATTTCCCTTTTGTGTTGTCTAGCACCGTCGCCTCAAGGCATATCACATATCGCGAGTGACCGCGGAGGACTTGGTGAGGCCTGCGGCCTAGAGGGATCGGCAGAAAAACAGCAAACGGCGGGCAGTGGGTTAAAATGGTTCAAATGGCTCTGAGCACTATAGGACTTAACTTCTGAGGTCATCAGTCCCCTAGAACTTAGAACTAGTTAAACTTAACTAACCTAAGGACATCACAGACATCCATGCCCGAGGCAGGATTCGAACCTGCGGCCGTAGTGGGGGCAGTGGAGCAGCGAGACGCGAGGTGGTCGGCGGAGCGTCTTACAGTTTCAAAAAGCATGTGTCCTCCCCATGCAGTCTCGTAGGGTGTAGGGCGACATTTTCCCCAATACATGTGCTGCATTATGACCCGTTTATTACGAGTGCTGGTTTTTTTCATGGCAATTTTGAAGAGTAATTTGAACTGTGGTGCATTTGTTTCTATCAGTTGTGATAGCGTGTATTGACTTCGATTACCTGGGCTGCAGGAAGGTTTTTGAGCAGGCATCTGTGGCGAAATCCGACGTCAAACAGTGATAGATACTGTATGGTTGCAGGTAATATATTCCTCTCTGTCCAACACCAGCATCTCATCAGTTGAACGTATACCCCCCCCCCCCAAAAAAAAAGATTAAAGGTAGTACCGTTGTAATTGAATGGTAGAGTTTGAGTGTGTCGGTCACTAGTTTCGAGTAGTATTACGAAACTTTTTCCCAGCAGGATAACACCACTTGTATGGTGTCACCAATTTTTGAGTTGTATTGCGCTATGCATGTAGTTGTGAAATTAGGCCTGATCATTGTGATTTATTATGTAATTAGGATCGATATTTGCGTCAGTTTCCCTATCAAAATAAATGAAGTATATTAACCTAACCTTCCTCTCCCACATCTGGACAGTTTCCATGTATTGGTGGGGTTTCACTTGGGCTTTCCGTCCAGGGGTATCAGGATTCGAGACCCATAAAGGGCACCGCCAGTTTTAATTCCCGTCATTTCTGAGTGCCTCTGGTGGTATAACTGTGTTAGATGGTGCAATTGGGCTTTTCATCCAGGAGGATCAGGGTTCGAGTCCCTCAAAGGGCACCGCCAATTTTAATTTCCCACCAATTTCTGGGTGGGGAGTGGGATGGGGTGTCAGCACAGCCCTGGTACAAAGAAATTCCCGCCAAAATTCGAAATTCCTGCCAAAATTCGAAATTTCTGCCAGTAGGGTAGGTTGGCGAGGGAGTGGGTGGGAGGGGGGGAGGGGACTGTGGCACACGTGCAGGCTGAGAAAAACACGTGATGTCAGCTGGGGGCGGGGGTGGGTGTGGTCGGTTGCGGGGGTGGGTTGTGGCAGGGGATGATTAATTGATAAATTTAATTAATTTGCATATCAATTTGATGTCAACATTAGACCTGTAACCCCACTAGCCTAGTACTACCGCTACAAATCTTATGCCGGGTATAATCTCACTGAGCTCGAAAGACCCGTGGGAGGTTGATAAGCTTTACAGTGACCAAATTTCTATGACCAGATCGAAGGAGAATGAAGACTTGTACAATAATGCAGTTGAGTGTCATACTTGTGGGCTACTGTTAGGCAGGAAAGCAGAATTTCCTTGTAGGACCACTGTCACCAGATGGGGAAGTTCTGTGGCGCAGCTCACTATACATGTAATTTGAAATACCGCTTATGAAGGCACATACCAGTTTTCTACCTTAATTTAAGCTTGAATGAAATTTACTTTCCTGTTGAGCACTTGTCTGATTTCGGCATGGAGAAAAATCCGGTCAGTGTCCTACCTGAGGGCGTCGAGAAATACAGGGTGTTACAAAAAGGTACGGCCAAACTTTCAGGAAACATTCCTCACACACAAATCAAGAAAAGAAGTTATGTGGACATGTGTCCGGAAACGCTTAATTTCCGTGTTAGAGCTCATTTTAGTTTCGTCAGTATGTACTGTACTTCCTCGATTCACCGCCAGTTGGCCCAATTGAAGGAAGGTAATGTTGACTTTGGTGCTTACGTTGAGATGCGACTCATTGCTCTACAGTACTAGCATCAAGCACATCAGTACGTAGCATCAACAGGTTAGTGTTCATCACGAACGTGGTTTTGCAATCAGTGCAATGTTTACAAATGCGCAGTTGGCAGATGCCCATTTGATGTATTGATTAGCACGAGGCAATAGCCGTGGCGCGGTACGTTTGTATCGAGACAGATTTCCAGAATGAAGGTGTCCCGACAGGAAGACGTTCGAAGCAATTGATCGGCGTCTTAGGGAGCACGGAACATTCCAGCCTATGACTCGCGACTGGGGAAGACCTAGAACGACGAGGACACCTGCAATGGATGAGGCAATTCTTCGTGCAGTTGACGATAACGCTAATGTCAGCGTCAGAGAAGTTGCTGCTGTACAAGGTAACGTTGACCACGTCACTATATGGAGAGTGCTACGGGAGAACCAGTTGTTTCCGTACCATGTACAGCGTGTGCAGGCACTATCAGCAGCTGATTGGCCTCCACGGATACTGCGAATGGTTCATCCAACACTGTGTCAATCCTCATTTCAGTGCAAATGTTCTCTTCACGGTTGAGGCTTCATTCCAACGTGATCAAATTGTAAATTTTCACAATCAACATGTGTGGGCGGACGAGAATCCGCACGCAATTGTGCAATCACGTTATCAACACAGATTTTCTGTGAACGTTTGGGCAGGCATTGTTGGTGATGTCTTGATTGGGCCCCATGTTCTTCCACCTACGCTCAATGGAGCACGTTATCATGATTTCATACGGGATACTCTACCTGTGCTGCTAGAATATGTGCCTTTACAAGTACGACACAACATGTGGTTCATGCACGATGGAGCTCCTGCACATTTCAGTCGAAGTGTTCGTACGCTTCTCAACAACAGATTCGGTGACCGATGGATTGGTAGAGGCGGACCAATTCCATGGCCTCCACGCTCTCCTGACCTGAACCCTCTTGACTTTCATTTATGGGGGCATTTGAAAGCTCTTGTCTACGCAACCCCGGTACCAAATGTAGAGACTCTTTGTGCTCGTATTGTGGACGGCTGTGATACAATACGCTATTCTCCAGGGCTGCATCAGCGCATCAGGGATTCCATGCGACGGAGGGTGGATGCATGTATCCTCGCTAACGGAGGACATTTTGAACATTTCCTGTAACAAAGTGTTTGAAGTCACGCTGGTACGTTCTGTTGCTGTGTGTTTCCATTCCATGATTAATGTGATTTGAAGAGAAGTAATAAAATGAGCTCTAACATGGAAAGGAAGCATTTACGGTCACATGTCCACATAACATATTTTCTTTCTTTGCGTGTGAGGAATGTTTCCTGAAAGTTTGGCCGTACCTTTTTGTAGCACCCCGTATATTTCATCCTCCAAATGAATGATGCCAAGAATATCCTTCACTTCCTTGACTCACGCCGTTCGAACGCTCCCTGCGGCATGGATGAGTGTGATGTCCTTAGGTTAATTAGGTGTAAATAGTTCTAAGTTGTAGGGGACTGATGACCTCAGATGTTAAGTCCCATAGTGCTTAGAGCCATTTGAACCATTTGAACCTTGACTCACTACGTTTTGATATTTTATGCAGACGCTCGTTGAATCTCTACATCAGGAGGAAATGTATATCACTAAAGCTGTTATTCCCGACGAGGAGAAGTTCAACTTGTGACTAGGAAGGGGTTTTCCCATATGAGTATCTGAATAGTATGGCAAAACGCAACAAAACTAGGGTACCTTACATACCTGCGTTGTCCAGCAACCTCACAGGCGTTACCGTATTGGGTGCGGAGTGTGGTGGTGGTGGTAAGTTCCTATGGGATCAAACTGCTGAGATCATCAGTTCTGAGCAGAGTGTGAGGACTCTGTTAATGTCTGGCGGGAATTCAACATCTTCACTTTAGTAGAGTAGGCACAGTTTTATGTGGACACAAAATTGCACTTGCTTGTGGATGTTTTCGAGAAATTCCTGAGTCTATGCATGACCACATATTCTCTAGATCCCACCTTTTATTACATAGTACCTGGGTTGTCCTGTGACGCGGTGCTCAAGAAAACGAAGCACAGCATCGAACTATTGACTGATCCCGACATACTTCTTTTCTTTGAGCGAGGGATCCGTGAGGGACTTTGCCAATGTGTCCATAGGCATGCCAAGGCAAATAACCCACGGTTGGGTGACAGGGTCATTGCATCCCTTGATTCGAGTTACATCGTGTACGTGGTTTAGAGAGATTCCATAGGTGCCTAGGTAGAAAAATCGAAGGGTGGATGGCAGCTGATTCTGATGTATGGTATGTGATGGAGTCAGAGCTCGCTTACCCTACTGGTCTGCTTGATGCGCACACTAATTTGCCGCTGTGTCCATAGCAACGAGTTCCATGAGGAGGCTCCACCCCAAAATTTAAGTTTAATAGTTTTCAGCGGTGTTTCGTGCTGTTTGTGGCTAAATAACAATTTAATAAACTTTTGAAAACGTTCGCTGTGTTTTTTAGAGTTTTCTGTGCATTGAAGTCGTTTAGTAAATCTCGTGCGTTAGTTTTCAGCTGATGTTTCTTATTGCTTCTAGTGAAATATTTCAGTGAAATTTTCATTCAGTGTTTTAACGTCGTTGAGTGTACCAGTGACCGCTTGAATTTTTGGTTTTAGCTAATAATTTTGTGGAGTTTTGTTGGTATTGATATTAGCTGTGGTGTAGTAGTATCAATACAAGCAGTTGCTTTTTTAGTAGACGGAGAATTTCGAGACCGCTATTGTCAGTTCTATAAATAGTTCTACTGGTGTAACTGAACTTAGGTAACGTAGACGTATAGCTTTTTCCAGTAACTGTAAAATTGCACCATGAGTGAGAAGTGTGGGCTCTGTCACAGGTTTGTGAGTAGTGGATTAGAGTGTGGGATTTGTTCAAAGTATTTTCATTGGGTGGAATGCAGTGGAAAAGCCAGTGGCATTCCAGTGAGATCCTCTCTTGGGAATGCTCAATCTGTAGCAGAAATAAGTTGATAAAGGAGCAGAAGTGTAAGATCTGTGCCCTTCAGGTGCAGTTACAATGCGCAAAGGAGGAACTAGATAGCTTTAGGAATGTTAAGGGTGGTGGGGAATGGGAACTGGCAATTGGCAAGAAGGCAGCTAGGAGGAGGAGGTATTCAGACAGTTATAATTTTTATGCAATAGATCTGGCCAACTTTCAGCGTTGAGTGGAGAGGAGCCTCTTGTAGCTGTAGATGTAGGGAACATGCAACAGTCCTCAGTATTTAGGAGCCTAGGTTAGTTGCAAAGTCAAACAGAAAGAAGAAGGTTCTGCTGCTAGGTAGTTCGCACATTAGAGATGTGGGCCAGCAGTTGCAGAAAGTGTTGGGGATTGAGTACCAGGTCACCAGCATTGTGAAGCCTAGTGCAGGGTCGGCTCAGGGGAGTTATGTAAAAATTTCACAAAGGAGGATTAGGTAGTGATAGTGGATGGAGCAGGGAACAGTCTTGATAGGGATGGGGAATATGATGGAGGTGGTGACCTAGTGAAGACAGCTACTATAACTGGTGGCACTAATGTGCATTTCATACAGTTGTTTCAGCGTCATGATCGACTTCATCTTGATGTGGCTGTTAGGCGCGTTAACATGAGGCTGGAGAGGGCGCTGATGCCAGAGGGCATGGATCACATTTCAGTGGTACCAATTGGGTCTATCAGCAGATCAGGTTTCACTAGGCATGGCCTGCACATCAATAGGTACAGGAAGGGCAAGCTGGCAAAGCTGACAGTGTAGTGGGTGGTTGTGGGGTCCCTCATGGAAAAATTCCTGTAGTAATTGGTGTTACAGGTGCACTTCTTTTAGATTGAAGTCAGCTGATAGGTATACCTGCTTAAAGGAAGTCCCTCTAACTAAGGGCTCACCTTCAGAGGATGTCATGTTTCCAACTAGAGGAGGAATTAGCATATTTCATGAATATATAAGAGATATTAGAGATAAAGTTAGTGAACTGCTTAAGATGTTGACTCTGAAGTTGTTGGTATGTTGGAGCACTACTCAAATAATTTGAATATTCAGAGGCTTTCTTTACCAGGATACAGGTTAACTGGCTGTTTTTCAAGGAGTTCCTTGCGAGGTGGGGGAGTGTCCATGTATGTAAAAAACTATTCCTTTTGAGTCCATAGACCTATCACAGCACTGCACTGAACAGACATTTGAATGTTGTGGAGGGGCAGTTTAATTTAATGAAACTAAACTTCTAATTGCTGTTGTTTATAGTTCCCCTAACTCTGACTTCAGAGCATTTTTGCTCAAGCTAGAGAGGGCTCTTGATTCACTTTGTAGGAAGTACAAGAAATTAGTTATATGTGGTGAATTCAATATAAATTTTGTGTATGATGGTGCAAGAAAAAGGGTGTTGGTAGATCTCCTAAATCCACATGATCTGATGCAGACTGTGTTTTTTCAGCTAGGGTGCAAGGGAACTGTAGCACAGCCATAGACAATATTTTTATCCATTCTTCATTACTGGATGGGCATTCTGTTAATAAAAGTGTGAATAGCCTTTCAGACCAAGGTGCACAAATTTTAACACTAAAAGCCTACCGTACTCAAATAAATGTCACATGTAATTACAAACTATGTAGGAATGTTAATCCAACTGCAATAGAGTTTTTTAAACCTTGTCAAGGAGCAAGAGTGGAAGGATGTTTATAGTGCCCATAACATAGATGATAAATATAATGCTTTCCTTAATACATTTCTCATGCTCTTTGAGAGTTGCTAAATGGAGTACCAGCAGTAGTAGTCAGCCCAGGTGGCTGAGTAGTGGGATAAGGATATCATGTAGAACAAAGTGGGAATTATATCAAAATGTTAGAAGTACTCAGAATCAAGCTGCAGTATCCCACAACAAACAATACTGTAAGGTGCTTAAAAATGCTATTAGGAAGCCAAAGAGTATGTGGTATAGAGAATAGCTATTTCACAGGATAAAATTAAAACCATATGGTCATTTGTGAAGAAATTATCTGGTCAGCAGCACAAGGTCGATGATATAAAGTCAGTTTATAGTAAGAATATTTCTGTTATTGATAAATCACATATATGTACAGTATTTAACAATCATTTTCTGAGCATTGCAATTAAATCAAAATTTAGTTTCTACAGGGAATCATATACTTCTTGGAAAATGCCTTTCCGAGACTGATGTCGGAAATACTCCTCTGTGATACTGACAAGGGGGAGGTTGAGTCATTAATTAAATCACTGAAGACTAACGACTCTCATGGTTATGATGAAGTGCCTAGCAGAATATTAAAGTACTGTGCTGCACATGTTGCCCTGTATTTAGCCATATTTGTATATTTTCTTTTAGGAATGGTCAGTTTCCTGAACGATTAAAGTACTCAATAGTACATCCGCTTTATAAAAACGGAGAATGGGATAATGTAGACAATTTTAGACCTATTTCTATGCCATCAGCGTTTGTTAAAGTTACTGAAATGGCTGTGTATGTAAGGATAATTGATCGTTTTATATCAGATGATTTGCTATCAGATGTACAGTTCACCTTTAGAAGTCGTTTAACGACTGAAAATGCTATATTCTCTTTTCTCTGTGAGGTACTGGATGGGTTTAACAAAAGGTTTCGAACGCTAGGCATGTTTTTTGATTTATCTAAGGTGTTTGATTGTGTTGATACAAAATATTTCTCCAGAAGTTGGACCATTACGGAATACGGGGAGTAGCTCACAATTGGTTCACCTTTCACTGTAGTAAAAGACAGCAAAAGGTCATTATTCACAATGTTGAGAAAGGCTGTGATGTGTTGTATGAGTCAGGTACGCTCAAGCGGGAGGTGCCCCAAGGATGAGTGTTGGGGCCACTCCTGTTCCTTATTTATATAAATGATATGCCCTCTAGTATTATGAGTAACTCTAAAATATTGTTTGCTGATGACACTAGCTTGTTAGTAAAGGATGTTGCGTGCAACATTGGCTCGATTTCAAATAGTGCACTTCATGACCTCACTTCATGGTTTGTAGAAAATAAGCTAACTGTAAATCACATGAAGACTCAGTGTTTACGGTTTCTAACACACAATTCAACAAAATCCGACGTTTTAATTTCACAGAATTGGCATATGACTAGTGAAACTGAAAAGTTCAAATTTCTAGGTGTTCATGTAGATAGTAAACTGTCATGGGAAGCCCACTTTCAGGGTCTTGTTCAAAGACTTAATGCTGCCATTATTATTATTCGAACAGTATCTGAAGTGAGTGATAGTTCGACACGAAAATTAGTCTACTCTACTTATTTTCATTCGCTGATGTCATATGATATTATATTCTGTGGTAACTCTTCCCATTATAAAAGGATATTTTTGGCTCAGAAATGGGCGGTTCAGCCAATGAATGGTGTTAAGTCCACGAACCTCTTGTCGACCCCTGCTCATGAGTCTGGGTATTTTGACATTGGCCTCTCAATATAGATATTCCTTACTGTCATTTCTTGTTAACAATATTAGCTTATTCCCAAGAATAATGAGCTTTCACTCAATTAATATTGGGCAGAAGTCAAACGTGCATTAGGCTTGGACTTCGTTAACTCTTGTGCAGAAAAGTGTGCAGTATACTGCTGCATCCATTTTCAATAAGCTACCACTCGAATTCAAAAATCTTAGCAGTAATCCACGCACCTTCAAATCGAAACTGAAGAGTTTCCTTTTGGGTCACTCCTTCTCTTCTATTGAGGAGTTCCTTGAAAAAGTAAGCTGATTCTTGTTGTATTGTCGACTGCATTTACTTAAACTTATGGATTGACTTTTCTCAGGTTAATAAACATTTTATTTTTATCTGTTATTACTTTTATGTTGTAACTTCATGTACTGACACGTCCATGACGTTGGAGATTAGCTCCTCAATTTGGTCCTACAGAACTTGACGTGTAAGTAAAATAAATAAAAACAGATGACAACGCTGGGGAATAAGTGGAGATACATTATTCATTACTATAATCTCCAGCAGTGTCTCAGCTTGAGGATGGAGCTGGTTAGAATCACCCAGGCTATCTCCTTCAACCAATACCACTGGTTGAAGGCGTATATTGATGTGAATACAACACTGAGAGCTTCCGTGACATGTAACTTTGAGAATGATTTTTTTAACTTAATGAATCATTTAATTTTCAATAAAACAATGGAGAATTTGAGTAAACGACGTGAAATTTTGATTAGAAAATTAGGTGAGATGGGTGTTGTAACGTAATAAAATGCAGTTGCAGACGAAATTTTAAAAAGGTCACCATATTCAATATGAACTTTGTTGTTGTGGAGATGGCGAAAACTGCAGAGAGTTTACAAAACCTATTTGTGTCAGTATGTTCATACTATACCTATCTAAACTCCACATATACCGATTCCACTGAGAGTTTACAAAAACTTATTTCTCAGATCCTTATTTACTTTATATGGATACTGGTAGCTTCATCTATTTGGTGAAGAGCTGTGATCCATATGAAGTAATGAGTTATCGAGGTAATGAATTCGATGCTTTCTCATACGTGACCATAATTCTCATGGTACTGTTCCACAGAACTTTACTGGCATTATGAAACATGAGGTGAATGGACTGTTGCTTGTGGAGCTTGTAGGTCTGTGATCAAAAATGTATGTATATCACACATTGGAAGATGCCGCACAGAGGCGGCTAAGGGTGTGAATCATACAAGATTGAGAGCCCTACCAATCGAACATTATTTGGAGTGCCTGTACAGTGGTGTGCAGGTTCTGCACTGCAGCTGCCATATGTGGTATGGCAAACCAGTATTCGATCAAGAGGTCATGAGGTATATAATGTGCTGCAGCCTAAAATCGGCCTGTCGCCTCATGACAATAAAAGGGTCATTCGTGGTAATGAGACTGAAAAATCTCCTGTACTCACATTATTCACTTGTAGCCAGAGAAGGGATGAGGGACTCTGATACAGTAAGAGGTACAGAATGAGAGAGAGTGAGAGTGAGAGAGAGAGAGAGAGAGAGAGCGTCTGCAGAACAGTACGACCCTTTTATCACAGTGAAGGTAATTGCGTGTTGGTATGTGTAGTGTAAATTTTTACTTATTTATTAACACAATATTTGTGTGCACGGAAAAAAGTTTAAAAATGTAAAAAGAAATATGTGACTATCTCTACTGCTAGTCATTTAAATATTTACTTATTTATAAACATTGCATGTACCATTTACACATCCAAATATATCTGTGCACCATGGGTGTCATGTAATTATAAATACTTTTTAAGTTTCTCTTACCGCTAACCATCCAGTCAGATTAGTTTTGAAGTGTAGATGTATATAGATCCACCCATTTCATTGTAAATTATTTCATGTGTTTGGGTAGAATTTCTTTACTATTAGTATTAGAGAAAGAAGTGCCTTTGTGTTAGTTATAGTCCTTTGTACCTGTGATTTGATCCAAAATAGTTCAAACACTACCACTTTGAATCTGTGATGTGAGTCAAAGTATTTCAATCAGTGATACTTTGAATCTAAATGAATTCTGTCTGTAAACTATTTCAAACATGTGAACCAAAAGGATTCTGTAAAAAATTTCACATTATATATATATATATATATCTGAATAAAAATGAATTCCATTCCATATGTTCTTTGTTGTTATTTATCAGATCCCTACCCTCACAAATATATATGAAGGCTATGCAAGATGCAGCAGGTGTTGGTTTGAAACAAGAGGGATGTGACGTTTAAGGTGGAAAAGAACAAAATACATGACATGGTGACGTGAGACTTTGCCTATCGAGCTGCCAGTATTGGGTTATGGGAGCAGATGGCATGTGGCCTTGTAATTTTCCAAAGACGTATAGCAAACATGTCTAAAATCAAATTGCCAGTGCTTGAGGAAACTCACAGTTGCACTATCTGGACTATACTACATGGATCAGGGTGATATCATTAAAAAAAGTACATACATATTATGCGGTTAAAATCCGTTTATTTTTCATCCAACTAAAAAGTAATTTTATATTTTTATAAACTGACAAGACACTATTTTCACACATCTTCTTCTTTGTCTTGAGCCAGTGGAGAGCAGGACACATGTAGAAGTGCAGGTCTGGAATAGCAGCAAGCTTGAAGATTCGAAACATCCATGCAGTCTTCTCCTTCCCCTTCATATAGATTAAAATGCGTACGTTTCATATGTATTCATTACCAGCGATGGCGATGCATGACAGAATCTCTGACCAGAGAGTTATTTATCGTTGCTAGTCTGCGCTTGACCGCTCGAGAGTTCAGTTGCGAGTTGCACTCTGTCAGCAGCAGTAGTAGCGAGTGGACGGTTGTACTGAGCGGGCGTCGGCATGCGTCGGCGGCGTGCTCCCCTTCCATCTCTGGTCACGATTCAGGACGAGGTATATTGTTTTAGAAGGTAATGAAGCAGCATTGCGCTCAGCTAATAACATATGTTAATTGTAATTAATTTGTTCAACAATTGCCCCAATAATATTTGTTTATAAAGTAACTGTTTTTTAAGAAAAAGATTCATTTTAAGTTGGGTAATATTTCCCATGCATTCCCTCCAAGAATCAAAATTAAATATGGGCCAGCATTGCACGGAGCTGTGCCATAAAATAAGAGCAGATATGATGCAGTTTACTGAGGTAAGAATTTTGGTTTTTGTGTTCAGGTTTAATTATTTCACAGGGCCGAAGGTCAGCGCCGCTGCCCTTATAAAATTTATCGGGATTAATTATTACTGTTGAGATGTTACATTCAGTTCATAGATCATTATTTAATTAATATTATTGTGGGTTTAACGGTCAGTTATTATTCTTTAACTTTTATGTGGAGTTTACATTTGAGCCATTGTTATTCTTTAATTTTGCAAGCAGGTTACGCGTGGCTCATTTTTCACTTAACATTGACTTTCATATTCTTGCTGGGAGGTTACAATTTCACTATTATTAATGACTTTTAAAATTTTGCGGGGAGGTTGCACTTGGCGACATCCGGTCCAGGATCGTATTTCTTTGAGAATCTTCTGAGAAGTTGTTAGATATCTGCTCATATTTACTAAAATATAATTAGCATTTGGCGCAATGCTTTTACTAATTTTGTGACTTACTTCCACAGATCATCGGCAATTCGTTGCTCTTTGTTGTATTTATATTTGTTGGATTTTGCAGTCTTTGTCTCATTTGAGAATAATTGTGACTAGTGTAAAAATGCTGCGAAAGACTGTTAATAGTGCATCGCAAGGTATAATGAGTGAAATGGTCGACTTAGACAACTTGACCGATAGTAATTGTGACACGCAATGTAATGATGACAATCCTCCATTTAGTGACAATCAGTGTGTACTGACCACCAATGTTGATTTTGATCTTATTGATGAACAGATAAATTCAATTGCGTTGTTTATTAATTTAACGACAATTGATGACGCGGGGCGTTCTGTTGTAATGAGCGCTGCCCAGCTCAACACAACCGGTTTGCAAAACTTAAGTAATGAACAGACAAATTTGTCTAATGAAAACGAACAGTGTAATCGGAATGCGTCGTATGTATTCAATTCCGATTTAGTGACCAACAGTATACATCCAATTAGCAAACATTTTCAAGAATCACAGATTGACCAAATGGTCACACAAAACGTGACAATTGCAGGTACACCACCAAACAGCACAGAGAATAGAAATGCTAATTTTGACTTGGAACAAATTATGGCAAGATTGCTACAACAACAAAGTGAAAGTCTCAAACTTCAAATTAATGAAATTAATGAAAAACAAGATAATAATTTCAAACAACTTAATGAAAATAACGAAAATCTCAAACAACAGCTTAATGAAAAACTAGACAACACTTCCAAACAGTTGAATGGAGATGACCAATGATTAATTATGAACATTATTCTGTAATACTATGTTATTGACTACCTCCTGTTTTATGCTTTGTAACTGGGAAATGAATGCTACTGATTACTGTATTGAGATGACCAATGATTAATTATGAACATTATTCTGTAATACTATGTTATTGACTACCTCCTGTTTTATGCTTTGTAACTGGGAAATGAATGCTACTGATTACTGTATTGAGATGACAAATGATTAATTATGAACATTATTCTGTAATACTATGTTATTGACTACCTCCTGTTATATGTAATGACTTCTGATGATTTGTAATTAGGGAATGAGTGCCAATGTTCTCTGTAAAACACCATATGAATACTATTAAGTAATGACTTCTGATGATTTGTAATTAGGAAATAAGTGCTAATGTTCTCTGTAAAACACCACATGATTATAATTATGTAATGACTTCTGATGATTTATAATTAGGCAATGAGTGCCAATGTTCTCTGTAAAGCAATTTATGAACATTATATTGTAATACTACATACACGGTACAGAAATGTTCAATAACTGGGCAATGAATGCCGCAAACTACTAATGTAATTCTCAGTTAAGACTAGTATGTGACTTAATGTCCTTCACCTTCTGGCCTAACTACCCTGAATTACTGCAATATCCGTTTGTCCTGTATATCCTCTTGATCATGGAGCACTATATTTGGTTTTTGCACTAATTCTACGTTGGTGTACCTTACAAGGACGTGGTGTTGACACGACATGCTGTCCACCACCTTGAGCGATGGAGATGTTATTATGGTCCCACTGTTTGGTGTACCTAATGCACTGCCAAAATGATAACATGGAATATTACTACGACATTTCAGTGTCTTGGCTACGCTGATAAATACATCTGGGAAAAGAACTTCAGATTTTTTCACTTGGTGTTGTGCTTCTCTAGAAAGATATGGACCTTCAGTGCAGCTGTGTGCAACCTAAATTGCTACAACCATGATGCAATCCTTCCCTTTCCTATCCTAATTCTTGTAACATAGTGAAAATCAATTTTTTTGCTAATATGATTTGCATTCATGACCAATACATTTTTTTTTGATTTGCTGATATGTTCTGAGCTACAGACTGTGTGCACTTCTGCCATTTGTTAATATGTTTTGTACTGAACTTCAGTGCCTGTGCACTTTTGTCATTTCTCAATATGATTTGTACTCGTTGCCTATACATTTGTGATTTCCTGATATGTTCACTACTTCAGTGTGTGTGCACTTTTGTCATTTCTCAATTTGATTTGTACTCGTTGCCTATACATTTGTGATTTCCTGATATGTTCACTACTTCAGTGCCTGTGCACTTTTGTCATTTCTCAATATGATTTGTACTCGTTGCCTATACATTTGTGATTTCCTGATATGTTCACTACTTCAGTGAGTGTGCACTTTTGTCATTTATCAATATGATTTGTATATACATTTTTTGTGATTTGCTGATATGTTCTGTACTCATTGTATATGTATTTTTTGTCATTGTGTGATATGTTGTGTACTCGGTACATGTGCACTACATTTACTTCATGTTCTACACCTATATACTTATATTTTGTGATTGTAAAGTAATTAGTTAAGAAAAAATTTGTTGCTCTTGGCAAGTCCAAATGACTCACTATCGCTGCCAAATTTTTGCCCCCCCCCCCCCAGTGGAGGGTTATGAAACGCGTACGTTTCATATGTATTCATTACCAGCGATGGCGATGCATGACAGAATCTCTGACCAGAGAGTTATTTATCATTGCTAGTCTGCGCTTGACCGCGCAAGAGTTCAGTTGCGAGTTGCACTCTGTCGGCAGTAGTTGTAGTGAGTGGACAGTTGTACTGAGCGAGCGTCAGCATGCGTCGGCGGCGTGCTCTTCTTCCATCTCTGGTCACGATTCAGGACGAGGTATATTGTTTTAGAAGGTAATGAAGCAGCATTGCGCTCAGCTAATAACATATGTTAATTGTAATTAATTTGTTCAACAATTGCCCCAATAATATTTTTTTTATAATGTAACTGTTTTTAAGAAAAAGATTCATTTCAAGTTGGGTAATATTTCCCATGCATTCCCTCCAAGAATCAAAATTAAATATGGGCCAGCATTGCACGGAGCTGTGCCATAAAATAAGAGCAGATATGATGCAGTTTACTGAGGTAAGAATTTTGGTTTTTGTGTTCAGGTTTAATTATTTCACAGGGCCGAAGGTCAGTGCCGCTGCCCTTATAAAATTTATCGGGTTTAATTATTGCTGTTGAGATGTTACATTCAGTTCATAGATCATTATTTAATTAATATTATTGTGGGTTTAACGGTCAATTATTATTCTTTAACTTTTGTGTGGAGTTTACATTTGAGCCATTGTTATTCTTTAATTTTGCAAGCAGGTTACGCTTGGCTCATTTTTCACTCAACATTGACTTTCATATTCTTGCTGGGAGGTTACAATTTCACTATTATTAATGACTTTTAAAATTTTGCTGGGAGGTTACAAGATGATGGTATCCGTGCGGTGGTATAATGGAAGCGAGTCTCTGTTGTACCTGCATCTTCTGTGCTTGCTACGAATGCAACATCTTTAAATATGAACTGTCTACGCTCATCATCATAGAAACCCTGATCGCCTGCAGTGACGGTCATACGTTGAGATGCTACTGTGGATTGCTGAGGGTATGGCGCAGCACCTGTTCATTTATATAGCGCATTGCAAAACACTGGTGAGTGGACAGTAGTTAATCACACAGTCATGTAGAACTGCAGCATATGAGGCAGTGTTTTCTAGGAAATTTGCTGAAGATTCACATTCAATTTGTATAGGTCAGGATTTAATTATCTCAATCTGTTTTGAGAAGTCTATTACTGTTATTGGCGCCATCTCTTGGGCTTCCATTGACTGAGTAGACATCCTTCCTCTGCACAGTATGAAGCATGGAGCTGCATATATTTTTCGTATATTAGACTGTATACATTTTCGTCTCACTGCAGGTGTAAATTGTCATATGGGTAGAATTCGGAGTTCAGGTAGACTATGGCATTAGTTAACTTGCAGTTATCAAATTTGGTGGAATCATTTGCTGTATTTCCTCTCAGCATCCTAGGATGCTGAACCTGATCATCTCCAGTTGTGTGGAGGTTTCAACAGACCACGTCTGTTTGCTTGCTGTCAGTAGTAATGGGTACTCGAAAACCTCCCATGAACAGAGGAATAACGGTAGAAATAAACCCGCATTCAGAATTTTTAAAGCTTCAAATGCTGCTCATCTGATGCTGTTATGTGTGGCATTTTCCATACTATTTTATTGATGGTGATCTCATCCTTGTCTTGAGCTCCTTGAATGTATGAGTTGTTATCAATTGCACTCCATACCAGAATAAGATTGTATTTGGCATTCAGAACAATTCATAACATGTACTCAAAGTTTTAAAGGTACACATGCAGTAAACTTCTTGTACTCTTCCATTGTTCTAACCACTGTTCGTCAATGAGCAATCCAGAATTTTCTAAAGCGTTCAAATCCGAGGGAGAAGCAGAGACATTTATGTTAAGAGCTGATGTTGTGCCAACGTTGTGTGCACGATCAATCTCGACTCCATGAATTTCATGTCTTATCTCATGAAAGAGGAAAACTAAAGCATTATGTGTGTGATTCGACAGCACTGTAGTAGTACCATCCCTTTTCGTAAATGATCCATCAAGATATATGAAAGTCTTGCATTCTAGGGTTAAAGTGTCTTGGTGTTGGATGACAACCCTAATTTCATCGTTCTTGTTAAATGTGGTTGGTGCATAAGGTTTACGCATAAGTATTTCTGGCATATAATAGTCTTGTCATACTGGTTATACTGAACGACGTCATTGCGCGGCTTCAGACATACTGATTTGAGAACTCATAGATTGCACCTGTTATCACCTCGCTGTTCTGGTGTGAAGTGTCATGCTCAGTTTTGTGCACTTTGGTTTTTACCTTACACCCACCTTGTCAATACAGGGAAGCTGTGATCCTGGCTGGTTGAAGTTTGCCGCTGATGCTTCCGGTCTGGCAAGTTAAAGGTCGTCGCTTCTGCTTCCACGCATTTAAGGTCATTGCTGGTTATGCTTTAGATGTAGCCGTACAATGATTTCCTCACCACAAAAGTATACAAGTTGATTATCCTGGTCCATAATAGGCAGCTCCAAATAGTCCACTGCCTGAACTGTTACTGGGAGGTAATTTGCGTTAGTAGGGGTCTCAGCGATCTTATACCTTGTTCCCACTTACGGGAAGAATCCATAAATTGTATGAATCAATCTGTTGTTGAGATAAGTGTTTGTTGCAATGTTGCACTCGACACGGATTGAACCGACAGGAAGCATATCGACTCACTGGTAGGATCTACAGAATTTATTAGGATTCTTCTGCAAAACCTATCCTTTTGTGAAACCCAGTAGCCGTCCTATTGATCCTTTCTCGTTAAAGTCAATCGTTGGACTTGTTGTTTTTATTTCAGATTGCGCACAATTTCTTTTCCACCAGTAATCTCCAGATGAAGTTTGTTGTTAACCTCTGAGATATTCGGAATGCTGTTATAAGTCTATAGTCCAATCAGTGCAATACCCCATGTCCCGTTGCTTAACTCAGTTCTTGGGGAGGGGGGGGGGAGGAGGTAAATTCGCACATACTGAACCTCAACTGAGAAGTGGGAACTTGGTGCATCTCCTTATATATATGCTGCTTTATAAACATTAGGAGGAACACGATGCAAAGGTGGCCGCATAATTAGGTATCAAAGTCTTGGCTGTGATGAAATTAGCCGGCCGAAGTGGCCGTGCGGTTAAAGGCGCTGCAGTCTGGAACCGCAAGACCGCTACGGTCGCAGGTTCGAATCCTGCCTCGGACATGGATGTTTGTGATGTCCTTAGGTTAGTTAGGTTTAACTAGTTCTAAGTTCTAGGGGACTAATGACCTCAGCAGTTGAGTCCCATAGTGCTCAGAGCCATTTTTTGTGATGAAATTGTAGAACACAAGCCTTCAAGTCTTCTGTCGGTGAAGTATCGTTGTAACTCTTTCGGCGGCTGTAAGCCGCTCCCCTCCCCCACCTCCCCCCCCCCCCCCCCCCCCCCCGCAAATTCACAATTTCTGATTCTCCAGATTTCCACATAGTCTAATTCAATGTATTCCCTGTAACCTCCCCACAGAAATTAAAGAAAATTATTATATTTTAAATGTTAATCTGAATACAGCCAAGTGTAACCTCCCCACAAAAATGGTGGAAAATAATTAAATTTGAATGGACATCGTGCTGTAAAACGTAACCTCCCAGCAGAAATAAAGAAAATTCTATGATAATGAAAACGAGCCAAATGTTTGCTCCCCACAAAAATTATAGAGTAATAATGACCCAAATGTTGTTGACCTCCCACAAAACATCGTTAAATTGAAATAAAAGTGACTGTAACTTCGCTACAAAAATATTGAAAAATAATCGCCCAATGTAAACTCGACACAAAAATTGCGAAATGAACATTGATCATTAAACCCACAATAATAGGGCAGCATCGCTGACCTTAGGCCCTGTGCAATAATTAATCTGATAAATTGATTCTGGGAGGAAAAGCATAGGAAATATTGTTTCATTTGGAATGATTTTTTTTTTAAAAAAAAAAAAAACGATTGCTTTGAAAACAGAATTATTATTGGGGCATTTCTTGAACAAATTAATTACAATTAACATACATTACATTATCAGATTGCACAATGCTGCTTCATTACCTCATTTTACAATATACCTCGTCCCGAACCGTGACCAGAGACCCATGTCGACGACCGCCGACTCCTCACACACAACTCCGACTGAGTACAACTCGCAACTACAACTCGCGACTCCCTACACGCAACTGAACATTCGCGCGGTCAAGCGCAGACTACCAATGATAAACAACTCTCTGGTCAGAGATTCTGTCATGCCTCGCCATCGCTGGTACTGAGTACGTACGCGTTTCATCCCCACAAACACACCACAGAATCTTGGAATGCTGATTTTTTTCCTGAAAAACTTGAGCAGATTTGTGTTTGTAAGTGGTGTATCTGGCAGGATAGCAAATGGGCTTTTTTTATTTATGAAGAGACCTAGGATTCAGGTATACGTCTTTACCAATGGCAGCTGCTTCCATCAAGTTGTTTTTGTCTCCTTGCTTCCTCTGGCTGCTCCAGAGAGTTCTGTGCATTCTTCATTGTTCTGGCAGTAGCCAGTAAACCCATCGCTGAGAGATCTGCAAGGGCAGGAATGAGGAAGGGGATAATTCAACCTGATGTCTTGGATATTGGCAGAACCCTGGGTGCTTTAAACGGATGTTTATGCCTCAGGGCACTTTTAGCTGGATACATCGCTGTCAGTATGCAGTTTCTGAAACATCCCTCCTTCTTCTTCAAAGTTTTCTTCTTCTTCTTCTTCAGTGCACAACATGCTGCATTTATAACTTGCTAGAAATTCACACCCAAATCCAACTTAATTTCACCATACATGGTTTTTAGCAGGTTACCTTCCATTGGGAAGTAGTCTTCAAAGAACTGTGACAGAAGCCCGAACAAAAGAGGACGGACATATTAAAACATGCATTGATACGATGAAATGGTGCGTTGATAATAACTAGGCACTAGCGGAAATCTAGATTTGCCGAAAAAAATCTGCAAGAAAAGGGCGATTGAATGCTGTGCTCTATCATTTGATACATGGTTTTATCAGCAACAAACGCTGCAACACGCTCTTCTACACCAGTATCCTTTCACGCATGTAATGCCTTGGCTTTATCAACTAAATTTCGATTTGCAGTGTGATGTCCTTGGAGGTCTTTATGGTTTGTGCATGCAATGTCGTGTTCCAAACATGCCTCGTCAAGCAGATTAATTACATTATCATCACAAGCCAAACGTTTTTGAAATTTTGTTCCACGTCCTTAGTAATTAAACCCCAGAATGTGCAATTCGAGAGGAAGTTTGTTGAGAATACCACCACCTCCTATAATGCTTATCCTTTCATGTATGTTATGCTATTGTGCTGGTTGTGCTCTGTGCGCATAATTATGTAGCAAATAGTCAGCGTCAATCGTGCTGTTTTGTGTTGCAGGAAAATCAAGCCATTTTGACTAGCGCTCTAGCTCCTCGATGTCCATGAGAAACACTTGTTGTTCTGAGCTCTTCTGCATTTTTTCAGCGTAGAAGCATCCAGAAATTTCAGTTCCACTACTATCCTTTTAGATGTAAGTTCTGGGATTTGTCCTCTGCACTTTGGAAACTGTGAATATCACACTTGAACAGTTTGGGAGGTATGATTTCTCAAATTCTGTCTTGTGTTTTGAGATTTGTATCAAACCACCCACATTAAATTTCTGCTTATGTGGATAGAGCATTTTAATATGATAATACATCGTAGCCTTGAGTCCATCATCACAAACATCTATTGGTCTCATTTTTATGGTGCTGTGTTTGTTTCGACCACACTGTGCGATTGTTTCTGGGAGGATATCTATCCAGTTGTATGAGCCGCGAAGGTAAAAGGACTCCACATTTGATCTTTTATTGTCCTGTTGAGAGGTTCCACGATATCCACCTTCAGGTTGGTGAATGTTGAGTACTGATGTATTCTACACCACTGAGTCACGGTGTTGAAATACCTATTGTATAACTCTCCAACGTAATGGTTTGAAGGTTACAGGGAATTGATTCATCCCTGTCTGCAAAAAACGCTCAAACACCTCCGTGGCATTTCCCCCAATTTTTGGTTTAACAGGTAATGCCCAGTAAATTTGGAGTATGCATCAATAACCATTAAAGTATATTTGAAGCTATTATTCTCATGTGAACATCATACCTAAGATCAGCCTGCTATAAGTCATCCAAACCTTTAATCGTAATGTGGCTACGAGGGTATGTTTTGCGTGCTGGTTTGTGCCGTTCTCGAACTATTGTCTCCATATTTATTCGATTATACCTCTTTCTCTGAGCTCTGAAATTATTGAGACAACTTCATTTGCGTGGGCGTTACTGCCCACTGCAGCTGATGCCATGAGCAGTTGTAGTCGATGTATTATCCCACTGGAGTTGTTGCAATATATATACTGAGGGGGCTGATTGCCGACACTTTTATGCTGAATGTCAATACATCATCACTGCTATACCGACAGGCTAATAATAATGGCTTTATAATGTCTCTGTATTTCCCATTGTCTTGGTTTCCTGCTTTCCTGTGTACACCAGTCAATCGTTAATATTTGACCATACGTCTCCAGATCATTGGGTGAAAATTTTACTTTTTTGAGGGTTTTAGGAGAATGAGGTTCAGTAGACCTAGTGTTCTTTGAAATTCCTTACCCCCTATCTATATTGTTTCTTCATTTAAACTTGTAGGCTGAGTGCCCAACGTGTCTGGTTTTTCACAATTGACACCAAATGCTTTGTCTATCATAGCGTTGCTTTGATGGTTAATGAAAGTGGCATCATCATCATCATCATTGTGTAATTTCGCTCAGAGTTCATCGAGAGATTCAGTAACTGGTTTAAACGATTCTTGCAGTGTCTGTTCTCCATCCAAATGCCCTACCGTTAGCAACCGTAACTTCTGTAAACTATCTTCCGTTCAGTTATGACCTTATACTTAGTTGAAATCTTGCTATATACTAAGCGAGCTGCTTGACAGGTTGCACCTTATACACGTTTCGCTCGACCTTTACAGTTAAGTCGTGTACTTTCTTTTCAATTCCACCAACCTTTACAGCCTTACAGTTACCTACTTTCTTTCTCAGAATGATGCGGGTGAACGTCTCCAGTTCCTTAACCCTAGCATCTAATTCGTTGATCACTCTCAGAAGAGTCTGAGAGAGGGAAAACTTCTACCAGTGAACAAATGCGCCTCCTCCTCCTCCCATCTTTCCCTGCATTCGGCAATAAAATCCTGGAGTTGCCCTGTAACAAGAGAAAAGAAACGGAACTATTGACGAGAATTCTTTTAACACAAAATTCTTTTACGATTTCTTCACTATAACCTTACATTTACAAAAACAAATTATTATTTACTTACATGGTAGTTTGTATCCTTCAATTCTATGTTGCTTGCTCTGGCGTTGATGCTACTATAGGTACGCTTCATAGTTCCTGCAAAAAAAAAAAAAAAAAAAAAAATGCAAATGAACACACAGGCGAACTGATAGTGGCAGAATGAGAGTGAATGCACCACGACAAGTGTTTGTATAACATGTGCCCCCTCCAGCCACCATTTCAACCAGTGAGCCAATAGGAGTGCGGTATTCTTCCCCACCTGCTGATGAATACTGGTTGAGCACACAGGACAAGTTGGTGCTGGTCTGTTGGCCACAGATTTCGCGCGCTTTTGTATGTTCGTTCTGGTGCACTCTGGAAATACCCACGAAATATAGCCTATGCCACAGTGTTATACAGGATTTTCACAAGTAACGATACTTTAGCGATGTGAAAATGCGTGTGTGGTCTGATTTCTTCAGCATTCGAAAATAACTCGAATAAAAGGAAGGAATCTACATTTCGCATGAGAAAATCGAGGTGTGTTGACAAAACAACATCACATTTCGGATGATACGGTAAAAGTAATCAAAGTTTTTTATATTTATATCTCCAGTGTCACCAATTCCAAGAAAATGCGATGTAGTTGTCCAGCTGAAATTTATAGAGACTACATCTCTCTTAAAGTCATGGTCAGATGTTGGTCATCTCCCTTAATACCATTATCAAACGTTGGTCGCCCTAGTTCATAATTCATCCCGTTTACATGGGTTTCCAGAACCGGATTTCGTAAACTGATTTTCTAATACCGCTTCTGGGTGGTCATGCGAAGACGTCAAAATCTATTCTGGAAATCTGCTTCTGGTTGCCGGTTTTAATTACGAAATCGATTTTCGTTCCCATGTAAACGCAATGGGTTTCGGAACGTGCTTGGGCTATCAGGTTTCGTACTGTTTTGAAAAAAGTTCGGTTGATATGGACGGAGTGGCTTTTCGTACAGCAAAGGATAAGTAGAAATATTAGACTGAAGCTTCGTCTAACTGAAGGTAAATAGCGATTGTGCTGACTGAATCATAAACTGTAACAGCTGTTTTGCAGGCGCCATATTTAATTGCGCTGGCAAATCCGCTTCAGATCTTAACACGTAAACACGAGAGCGAAAAACGATTTACGAATTTTATTTTTCGTGTTTCGGAAGACGTGTCGCATGTAAACGTAGTGACTGTCACTGTACCAACAAACGATAGTACTTTGTGATGTGTCGACAGAAGTGCCGACACAGTGTGATTTGAGGGGACCGCAATGCACGCTATAAACACACGAAGGATGACGTGAGGTCTGAAACAGGATACGTAATGAATGCTATAAAGAAAAGTACGTAGCTTTTGGAATACTTAACTTTAATCCATCCTTGTTGTATACATCGTTCTTGATGAGACATGCTTTATACGATAAGTATCAATTGCTATGTAAGGCTAATGGCGCCTTGCTAGGTCGTAGCCATGGACTTAGCTGAAGGCTATTCTAACTATCTGCTCGGCAAAGGAGCGAGGCTTCGTCAGTGTAGTCGCTAGCAAAGTCGTCCGTACAACTGGGGCGAGTGCTAGTCCGTCTCTCGAGACCTGCCGT
The DNA here is from genome assembly GCF_021461395.2 of Schistocerca americana. Classification (NCBI taxonomy): domain Eukaryota; kingdom Metazoa; phylum Arthropoda; class Insecta; order Orthoptera; family Acrididae; genus Schistocerca; species Schistocerca americana. Next base: position 253,815,373 of record NC_060126.1, read on the forward strand.
GTGGTGGCGCTCGGTCTGCGATCCCTGACAGTGGCGACACGCGGGTCCTACATGTACTAATGGACCGCGGCCGATTTAAAGCCACCACCTAGCAAGTGTGGTGTCTGGCGGTGACACCACACTTTGTTCGTCAGGTCAAAGTGTGCGGCTTCTAATCTGTAACTGGTGCCTGAGATCTCTTTGCTTTAAACACTTTAATGATGCAAGAAATTAATGAAATGACTGAGTGAGTCGTTAAAGAAGTAGCGTAGTGCTGTTTAATTATTAAAATCGCTGCTGTGCTTTTTTTAGTGACTCGCATGACTAAATTAGTAATTTCGTTTTATAAGACTTCTTCAGTTTCTTAGATTTATTCAGTTTGATTTTCACGTTTATAAACAAAATTATACAGTGATGACCCAAAACATTGTTATCACCAGCTTAACAGCCTGTTTGTCCGTCTTTGGAACGAAATTCATCACTGATTCAGGGATACGACAGTTGGTGGGTAGGTTTGTGGAGGTAGGTGGCATTAGATATCTACGCACAGGTAATGTAATTCGCATAAGTAACGGGTCGCTGATTTGCGTAAGCGGAAATAGCGACCCAGACGGATTCCATAGGATTTACATGAGGCGAATTTGGTCACGGAGACATCAATGTGAGTTCATTATAATGCTCCTCAAACCACTGGAGCGCGATTCTGGCTCAGAGGCACGGACAATTATACTGCTGAAAGAAGACAATTGTCGGGAAAATGACCGAGCATGATAGATGCAAGTGGCTCACAGCTGGAAGCGTGTCTTCGATTACTACCACAGGTCCCATGCAAGCGCAGGAGAATTTCTCCTGTGGCTTAATATTGCTCCCACCATGCTGCATCCGTGGCCCGCTGCACGTTTCGAGTTGCCGTTCACTTCGATGACGACGTTTGTGGAGACGACTGTCGACCTAGTTGGCAAAAATGTGAATCACCCGAAGAGCCGACAAGTTTCCATTGATCGACGGACGAATTTTGATGGTCCCGTGCCCACTGCAAACGTAATTGTTGATGTCGTTGCGTCAACATGCGAACCCGTAGGGGTAGTCTGCTGCGGAGCTCCATGTTCAAAATGTACGATGGACGGTGTGCCCCGAAACACTTGTGCATGCAGCAGCATTGTGCTCTTTCGACAATGATGCCACAGATCACCGTGTATCCTATTTTACACAGCAGACAAGCCTCCGAACCCCACGGTCAGTGAAGAATCATGAACATCAGACCATTTAGCGCCTAGTGGTAGTTTCCCTGTCCTTTTACCTCTTTCCATAGATGCTTACGACAGTAGCACGTGAATATTCGAGTAGTTTCTCGCGGTTTCGAGATACTCGTTCACAGGCGGTGCGTAATAATGACCTGCCCTTTCTGAAAGTCGGTTATCTCAATGGATTTACCTATTTGCAGCCCGTATCTTCGCTAGGGTAATTCCACGTCCGTGTCTGCTCGATTTACATAATTTCACTATCGCGTCACGTGCCCACAACACCACCAGCTGGCGCCCAATATCGCAGTGGACAGTGCTCATAATGTTTTGGCTTATCGGTTGTAAGGTGGCTGTAATTTCGCACCTTACAAGCACTCATCCACATACTTTGCCATGATCTACAACCACATTAGGTATTATTTGATAGTAGTACATCGTATATATGGATATTTAAAGGAGACTGACATTGTCACGTACGCCTTGTAAATAATTGTTAACACTTATTGCATGAAAGGTGACGGAGTGTCTTTACTATCATACTAGTAGAGGTTGGAAAGACAGTGGAAATGAAACGGCAGACGGAACTCTATCCCTGGGTGGATGGCTCACACAGGTTTGTTGGTCCTGCTTAAACACAGGAAGCAGGAGACGGACGTCGTAGCACCTAAGCGCTGGAGCACAAAAGAGTCGCGACCGGCCGGTTTTGTAGCACAACCGGAAGGATTACACTTCGGAAACTACGGAAATCTTGGACGCAGGCGAGAGGAACGAACATGGAGGTAGAATAAGGGGAGATGGCGCTACAGACTTACGCAGTACGTTGTTTTGAAGCCAGTGGGTGGGGCCTGCGGCCATCTTGGGTCCCCCAAAACATTAGCAGACGACTGTTTACAATTGCTTCTTCTTCGTTATTTCTGTCGTGTGCACGCGATATTTATGTTATATAGTAAATGTTACATTGTTTTAGTGAACAACACAGCATAAAGAATGCAACTTCAAACGTTTTTCTGGTCTTAAATGCGTATTCGATAAAGTAATACGACACGAAAATATCACGCTTCTGCCCTCAGTACTGGACTTCCGTGCCGCGCGGGATTAGCCGAGCGACCTAAGGCGCTGCAGTCGTAAACTGTGCGGCTGTTCCCGGTGGAGGTTGGAGGCTTCCCTCGGGTATGGGTGTGTGTGTTTGTCCTTAGGACAATTTAGGTTAAGTAGTTTGTAAGCTTAGGGACTGATGACCTTAGCAGTTAAGTCCAATAAGATTCCACACACATTTTAACATTTTTGTAATTCCTTTTTGTTTATACACTTCGAATAACTGAGAAGAGAAATATGTGCTATGAAAAGCATGCTTTCGTAATCCATTTCTGTTCACTTTCATTGTTTTTGTGTCGATAATTGATAAAGCCAGAACTCCAAAAGCAATGATTGATAGTTTAGAGGCACCGATTTGTATTCGTTGCATTTTCAAGTCAAATGCAAATTTTAAATGTTCAAGTTAGCAAGAAATTTACCTTATTTCCTTTGGTGTCCCATAGATGTATGCAGGGATGATATCAACAAGCCAGCTGTCATGTCAACAAAGTGATAGAGTCGTTAAATTACGAAGACTGAATTTAAGATTGTCAGGCCTATTGTAGTTCACACATCTGCTTTGTTTTTAAATTGTACCTACCAAGCAACATTCATTGTTGCAAATAACAGCAATTTACGGGGTAACACGTCAACATAGTGATTAACGTAATGATCTAAATAGCCTGGACCTAGATAGGGAACTTTGCTTTAACAAATATGTAACCCTTTAAGTAGTTATGATTTAACCACTGTAACAGGTGTTCCACACATTTGACTGAAGATTTAATTAACTACATGTAGTTACATTACTTTTATATTAAATTATTGCATTTTAAAACATTAGTCCCCATTTCCAGGATATTTCTTGCCAGGACTTTTCAGTTACTTGGGAATGACCAAACAATGAAAACCAAGTGTATTGCTCACATGTAGAGAGCTCTTCGCGTTGGATTGATAGGATATCTAAAGTCAAATCACAGAAATAACCGTAAAACTTTACAGTGCATCAGAATTTCAAGTATATATAAGAAAATAGCGCTTAAATAAGTCCACTTACGAATGAAATGTGATTTGTTTAAACTTTAGACTACAATCAGAACGATTAGTACACCCGTAAGCGACGCAAGCCGACAATTTTTATAAAAACACTTCACGACTACACGGAATCAAACCATCAGAAGCGAATGTTTTGGGGTAGCTAACATGGCGGATCTTCGTTTGGGTCGGCTTCAAGTTTGTGACGTCATGACAACTTCTCTTATTTTTATCTCCATGGGAACGAAAAAGCGGCACCTCGGAAACCACGCAGGCTGGGTTATTTGCAAGGATTCTTTCTCAGAAGCGCACCATTGTGCGAGTACAGGTTTTTCCTCGCAAACTTTCCGCACTGGACGACAAAAGACTAAAATACGGCTGGTCGGCGTTCGGAAGAATCTGTGGAGAGGGAAAATATTCCGTGGTTTCGGGGAGATGATCCGTTTTCGGAATTACGATGGTGGGGAGCTGAGCCTTGCTGGGAGGCCGGCAGTGGAGAGATGACGTCTTCTGTTGAGAGCGCCCGTGTGTGACGGTCGCACAGTATCAGCTTTGTTGATACAGACGGACTTGCTGTCTTTGTCCTCAGGAGAGTTTATTGTTAGATCAGTTGGGCACTGTACTGTTGCGAACCTATACTATTCTGGACTTCACCTCCGGGTTGGAAGTCGTCGTTGAGTATGCAGCGTTCAGTAATTGAGAGCACTTCCTCTGCCTATATTTACGTTGAGACGTTATCTAAACTCTGTCCTCGTGGCTGGGAGTTCGCGTTTCTCTTCTGTAGAACACAGAGAGGAGAAGACAGTATTAGAGTATATTAGTCAGAGGACCGCCTTCTGCCGTCCTAGTGTTTGAGTTTATTTGTGGGCAGAGTTCTTCCAACGTCGCAGACGAGTACGAGAACCATCACTTCAGTTGCTTCGGCTTATTAGGGCTATAAAGCTAAACATCTATGATCATGTTAGTTTATTTGCACTGACGTTCCACATCACCGTAGATCATCTTTGAAAGTAGTGTCTTCTAGTGTTTGGTACGTAGACGATATCAGTCATTTCGCGTTATTGATATTAGATCGCGCAACCATAATAAGGGGCAGAGTTGAGCAACTGATTAGTAATTTTACTTAGGGAATGTAAACTTTGTAATATAAGGGCTTTTTTAATCTAGAATAAATATATAAGCAGGAACAAGGTTTATCATTTAGTAGGATGAGTTGCCTTCATCATTCATTTATGTTTCGATTGTAATTTATAGAATTAAGAGATCCTATGATCTGCTTCAGAGGGTAGTCAGACAGGGCCAAATCTTCATTTTAGCGTTTATTATTCTTCGTTGCACACATTCATTTTAAACATGCCTGGAGTAGCGTCTTGGACGGTGTAAACTGCTGTAGAATGTCCTTACTGGAATATTGTTAAAATAATATTGAATGTAAGACAATTGTCATTTATTGTTTCGTCTCAGTAGCACATTTTTAGTCAGATTATATATTTCGATTACTGTAGATCATCTTCAGATCTAAGCCAAAGTAAAACTAAATATGTGCCATCTAGTACTTTACAATAAGTAGAAAAAAAATTGTACATAAATATAGAATTTACCTAAGTAGTTTCTCAGCAACCCGTCTCGTCTACTCAGAACTGCAAATCACAGTACTGAGTTTTGTAACTGCGGTCAGTGTTTTCAAAAGGTATATGTGGGAGGCAGGGAAGAGGGGGAGTGGAAGGGGAAATTGAGTGAGGCTGGTTGCGACGGGGAAAGGAAACAGGGAGGGGGTGGTGGGGATGTCATGAGTTTAATAAGAGATGTGCAAAAATCATAGAACGTATAATTATGTAAAAGTTCTCATTGAAACACTAATAGTGTAGAACAATGGGTATGTAAAAAGTAAACAGCATAAAATAATGAAATTATAAGATGGAGCTAGAGGGATTGAGAGCAGCCAAAGGACGCAAGGGAGGGGAGGGTGAGGAAGGGGTAATAGTGGTGGGGATCCTATGAGTTTTACAAGAGAGAGTCTTATATTAAAATCCATAAAGTCAATTATGTAAAAAACGTTCCGTTAAAATACCAGAATGGATGTGTAAAACTGTAACAGGCGGATTAAACAGTAGATTGTAAAAGTGAAAATAAAGTAGTGAAAAGTGAATCAGTATCTTGCGGGCCGGTCAACTGCGCGGTTATCAGCGCCCGTACAAATTCCCAATATTTGCACAGTTTAGTCTCACCACTCTCAAGAATGATGACGAAATGATGACAACACAATCACGGAGTCCGCGCGCAGAGAAAATCTCCAACCCGGCCCTGGAATCGAAACCGGGACCCCGTGATCTAGAGGCAGCAATGCTAGCCTTTGTTTTCTTGTATTTTGTTCGGAATTGTTCGTTGCGTTTGGTCTGGGCGGACGTCACAAGACATCCGTTCAAGTTGATCGTTGATTCCTTTACTCCGTTTTCTATTACAGAGGACGAGCAGCCCTCTGACCGAACACGCTGAGTTACCGTGCCGGCAACGTTAGACTACGAGCTGCGGACGTAAAAATCGCCGAACTGAAGTTATGAAGTATCATTAAGTACCATGGATTTAAAAAAAAAATGTTGTGCCGTAGCAAGACAGCCACGCCACGGAAGTAGCCGAAAGGCACGCGTTTAGTTCACGCAGGCAAGAGATAGGTCTGTAACAGGATACGTAATGAATGCTATAAAGAAAAGTACGTAGCTTCTGGAATACTTAACTTTAATCCATCCTTGTTGTATACATCGCTCTTGACGATACAAGTGAGACTCTTTAGATACAAGCTATGTAAGGCTAATGGCGCCTTGCTAGGTCGTAGCCATGGACTTAGCTGAAGGCTATTCTATCTGCTCGGCAAAGGAGCGAGGCTTCGTCAGTGTAGTCGCTAGCTACGTCGTCCGTACAACTGGGGCGAGTGCTAGTCAGTCTCTCGAGACCTGCCTTGTGGTGGCGCTCGGTCTGCGATCCCTGACAGTGGCGACACGCGGGTCCGACATGTACTAATGGACCGCGGCCGATTTAAAGCTACCACCTAGCAAGTGTGGTGTCTGGCGGTGACACCACAAAAAACATTGAGAATATAAAACCATAAAAATATAAAATAAATTATAAAAGTGAAATTATGTGCAGTAACTAAGGTTGCAGATAATAGGATGTGACAGTTACGGTTAATTGCATTTGCTTCTGCTTGATGACGTTGAACGACGCGCTGATGTCCCTTAGGTTCCCTGTGCAGACCTTCCAAATGCATATCAATAGTTCCAACAGCATGCTCCGATGTTAGAAGATGCTCACCAAACGCTGTTTTATTACTGTGGATTGAAGTGTACCCTTTGAAGTGTGTTTCAAACGTTCTGCCTATCTGACGTATGTGAACTCTTAGACAGTTTCCACACTTTAGTTTACATACACCTGCTGCAGTGAATTTCGAGGCTTTCCTCTCCATGCGGCGTCTCAGTCTGAAGTGAATGTCACTAGTCTTAAACCCTACATGCAAATTGGTGTTGCGAAATTGTCGAACTATACTTCCTGAAACTCGTACTTTTAACTTAAGGGCATGTACACGACTTTCCTGTCTTCCTATTCGCCTGTTAGTCTGCTGACTGATTTTACGCTATTGTTGTCTTTTCATTTTCTGCAGTAACTTTTAGTTACTGTTGAGACTAAATAACCGTTGCTTACTGCAGCTTAATGGAATTATTAATAACCTATTAATCACGGATCGAAAATGTTTTACGCGTATCTTGATTCTTTCAGGGTGCCAGGACTTAGACTCAATAGTAATGTCTGCACAGGTCGATTTTCTGAACATGCTAAAACGGTGTTTACACGCCTCTCTTGTAACTGTAATGTTGAGATTGTTGAGGGCTCCTTTATTGTCGAGTTCAACTGTAAACCTAATTTTTGCGTGAATAGTAGTCATTCTCTCTGCTATGTCATTAATATCGCTTTGATCTTCTTTAACTAACAAACTAGCATGATCAGCATAGTAATACTAATAGTAAAGAACTTGGCTGGCTACTGCAGGGCTGTTAGCGACAAATTTATCTATAAACCTGCTTTCATTATTACAGTTACTTTTTAACTGAAACTGTTTTTTAACGCATTGGTGATTTTGACGGGAAGGCCTTTCTGTTTATGAGTGGGAAGCTTTGCTACATTACTAGCGCTTTTGATCTCTGCTGTAATTTTCTTTATGTCTTTCTGTCCTAATGTTGGTTTGGGATTATGGTTCGCACCTTTTGATATAAGAGGTATCTCTTCAGCTGTAAGAGGAATATCCGTAAGATTAACAAGCTTGTCGAAGAACTCGTATATTTTAGGTGCAGTATTGTCTCCTTCCACCTGTCATACATAATATTTTCTTATGATACCTTGCAGCTATTTTTGTTGTTTCATTGTCGACTCTATTGTCAATAAGTGCGCGTAGGCCGTCAAATTGTACAAGAGATAATGTTCCGGCTATCTGTAAGTGCAATAAGTGTAACTCTTCATTTAGTGCGTCCTCGTTCTTGTAGGCCTCCCTGGTTGCTGCTTTTATCCACATATTATTTTTCTTCTTTTTTGCGCAAGCTGTTACTTTTGTATTATAGATTTTAGATTTTGCATGCCTTTGGATTACATTTTGATATAAGCATTTCTTGCTAATTTTAATTTTACAACAGTTTTTCATTAATTTTAGTTTCATGTTCAGTAAAGTAAAAGTCTCTCTCAGCCTGACCGGGCATCATTTTCGCTACAGCCTACATAATCGTCTTGACAGATACAGATAGAGATATTTAAGATAATTTTCATTTATTTTCCGTCTCCCCTACCTCCAACATAGACCCTGTTTAAAACATTGACCGCAATTGCAAAACGCAGTACCCTGATTTGTGGTTCTGAGTGGACAAGACGGGTTGCTGAGATAAGTATTTAGGTAAATTCTTCATTTTTGTACAGTTCTTTTCTTTTCTCTTTACTGCAAAATAGTAGGAGCGTTCAAAAAGTAATGCAACACTTTTTTCTGAAAGTAAATTGGTTTTATTCAGGGCTGCAGTGCCGTTTTTTCCAAAGAAAATTTTGCACTGGCTGTATGAATGATTTTTATGAAATCTGCGACCGATTTCGTACCACTTATCGGTGAATCCTCAGGCAATCTGTACAAAATATTGGCCACCTAGTATGGTATTAAACTTTAAAAAAAATAGACATAAGGAATTGTTTATCAATGTTCAGCACCCCCCACTCTTCACACCTTGTACACGTCATCCGGCCTCTGGCGATTCTCGCGCCACTGCGTGAGCGCTTTCCGGGTTTCGGCCAGTCAGGCCGTGTCCGTTGCCGCGCGGATCCTCTCAACTTGCACGGTATGTTCTGATATGTTTACATGGCCATAATTCCGCTGTTTGTTCATGCCAATGTTCCGCTCTTCTTCGTTCGTGTTTAGGGGAGTTTTATCAGCATCGTATTTTATTTCTATTTTCTAGGTCATTGCCGCTCCCATCATTAAAAAAATTTGTAAAAAAGATTTTTAAATTTTAGCCACCGTTTTCTCCAGATGACAGTATATTGTACGTGAATGGTGGGGAGTGGCTACAGGGCAATGTTCAACAATACTATGTTATAAATCGTGTATGTGAGCACTTTCTTGTTTCAATCAAAAAAACTGGCTATTGAAAAGTTTAATTTACACCTCAGAATTGGGGGATCGAATAGTTTACATGAGCTCTAATTATATTATTTTTTGTACAGATTGCCTGAGGATGCACCGATAGGTGGTGCGAAACCTGTCGCAGCTTTAATAAAAATCATTCATACAGCCAGTGCGGAATTTTCTTTGGAAAAAATGTCGAAAGCTTGGCTGTGGTTGCCCGCCCTACAAAACATGTTCAGTGTTGTTATTGAGGTCTTCAGTCCGAAGATTGGTTTCATGGAGCTCTGCATGTTACTCTGTCCTGTGCAAGTCTCTTCATCTCCCAATAACCACTACAACCTACATCCTTCTCAATCTGCTTACTATATTCATCTCTGGTCTCTCCCTACGATTGTTACCACCACACTTCCATCCAGTACTAAATCCGCGATCTCTTGATTTCTCAGAACGTGTCCTACCAACCGATCCCTTCCTCTAGTCAGGCCGTGCCACAACTTTCTTTTCTCATCAATTCTATTAAGTACCTCCTCATTAGTTACGTGACCTGACCACCTAATGTTCGCATTTCAAAGCTTCTATTCTCTTCTTGTCTTAACCGTTTATCGTCCACGTTCCACTTCCATACATGGCTACACTCCAGACAAATACCTTCACAAAAGATTTCCTCATACTTAAATCTGTATTCGACCTTAACATATTTCTCTTCTTCAGAAACGCTTTTATTGGCATTGCCCGTCTACATTTCATATTCTTTCTACTTCGGTCATCATCAGTTATTTTGCTGCCTAAATAGCAAAACTCATCTGCTACTTTAATATCTAATTTCCTAATCTACTTCCCTCAACATCACCTGATTTAATTCGACTACATTCCATTATCCTTGTATTTCTTTTGTTGATGTTCCTCTTATATCCTCCTTTCAAGACACTACCTATTCCATTTAAACGCTCTTGCAAGCCTTTTGTTGTTTCTGAGAGCATTATAATGTCATTGGCAAACATCAAAGTTTTTGTTTCTCTGAACTTTAATTCCTATTCCAAATTTTTCTTTGATTTCCTTTCCTGTTTACCCCATATTATTCCCCACTCTTTTGACTACAAGGTCCTACTTTTCCACATAATCTCCGTTCAAAGTGACGGCCTTACACCACCTTACTGGGAGGGCCTGTATGCCTGCATGGTACTGAAACAGAGGAGACAGACTAAATGCCGAAATACTAAATGTCTTTTTCCAAAGCTGTTTCACAGAGGAAGACTGCACTGTACTTCCTTCTCTAAATTGTCACACAGATGACAAAACGGTATACATAGAAATAGATGACAGAGGGATAGAGAAGCAATTAAAATTGCTCAAAAGAGGAAAAGTCGCTGGACCTGATGGGATACCAGTTCGATTTTACACAGAGTACGTGAAGGAACTTGCCCCTCTTCTTGCAGCGTTGTACCGTAGGTATCTAGAAGAGCGTAGCGTTCCAAAGGATTGGAAAAGGGCACAGGTCATCCCCGTTTTCAAGAAGGGACGTCGAACAGATGTGCAGAACTATAGACCTATATCTCTAACGTCGATCAGTTGTACAATTTTGGAACACGTATTATGTTCGAGTATAATGTCTTTTCTGGAGATTAGAAATCTACTCTTTAGAAATCAGCATGGGTTTCGAAAAAGACGATCGTGTGAAACCCAGCTCGCACTATTCGTCCACGAGACTCAGAGGGCCATAGACACGGGTTGCCAGGTAGATGCCGTGTTTCTTGACTTCCGCAAGTCGTTCGATACAGTTCCCCACACTCGTTTAATGAACAAAGTAAGAGTATATGGACAATCAGACCAATTGTCTGATTGGATTGAGGATTTCCTAGGTAACAGAACGCAGCATGTCATTCTCAATGGAGAGAAGTCTTCCAAAGTAAGAGTCATTTCAGGTGTGCTGCAGGGGAGTGTCGTGGGATCGTTGCTGTTCACAATATACAGAAATGACATTGTGGATAACATTGGAAGTTCACTGAGGCTTTTTACGGATGAGATGCTGAGGTATATCGAGAGGTTGTAACGATGGAAAATTGTACTGAAATGCAGGAGGATCTGCAACGAATTGACGCATGGTGCAGAGAATGGCTATTGAATCTCAATGTAGACAAGTGTAATGTGCTGCGAATACATAGAAAGAAAGATCCTTTATCATTTAGCTACAACATAGCAGGTCAGCAACTGGCAGCAGTTAATTCCATAAATTATCTGGGAGTAGGCATTAGGAGTGATTTAAAATAGAATGAGCATATAAAGTTGATCGTCGGTAAAGCAGATGCCAGACTGAGATTCATTGGAAGAATCCTAAGGAAATGCAATCCGAAAACAAAGAAAGTAGGTTACAGTACACTTGTTCGCCCACTGCTTGAATATTGCTCACTAGTGTGGGATCCGTACCAGATAGGGTTGATAGAGGAGATAGAGAAGATCCAACGGAGAGCAGTGCGCTTCGTTACAGGATCATTTAGTAATCGCGAAAGCGTTACGGAGATGATAAACTCCAGTGGAAGACTCTGCAGGAGAGACGCTCAGCAACTCGGTACGGGCTTTTGTTGAAGTTTCGAGAACATACCTTCACCGAGGAGTCAAGCAGTATATTGCTTCCTACTAGGTATATTTCGCGAAGAGACCATGAGGATAAAATCAGAGAGATTAGAGCCCACACAGAGGCATACCGACAATCTTTATTTCCACGAACAATACGAGACTGGGATAGAAGGGAGAACCGATAGAGTTACTCAAAGTACCCTCCGCCACACACCGTCAGGTGGCTTGCGCAGTATGGATGTAGATGTGGATGGTTCCACTCTTACGGTCGACGTCGGATCCAATGTCTTGCTGCATCAATAGCCTCCCCATCATCCATGTACTGTTTCGCGCGGAGTGCATCCTTCATTGGGCCAGACAGACTGAAGTCGGAAGGTGAGAGGTCCGAATGGATGAGGAAGAACAGCTCAATGAAGTTTTGTGAGCTCCTCTCGTGTGTGCAACTTGTATGAGGCCTTGCATTGTCATGGAGAAGGAGGTTTGCATTTTTGTGGCGACGAACACGCTGAAGTCGTTTCTTCAGTTCACTGAGTGTAGCGCAGACGTGTGCGGACGGTGGGCACGCGGGAGGTTGGACAAATTTGAGCCACCTTGCTGCGATGATAACAGACGCTTCCCCCTACAAACTCAGCGTGCTTTTTTCACTGCCAGGTCTCCGTAGACATTCCGCAAAGCGCTGGTTTTCCTCCAAAAGAAATTCAGTGACAGGTCTGTACTCGGTACGCACCTCCGTTACAGACGACATTTTGAAGCTTACGTACAGTGTCGCCATCTGTCGGAACGTCACTAAACTATAGAGGGTCAAACGGGAATAATCCATGATATCCCACAACCCCCCCCCTCCCCCCCCCTGAACCATGGACCTTGCCGTTGGTGGGGAGGCTTGCGTGCCTCAGCGATACAGATAGCCGTACCGTAGGTGCAGCCACAACGGCGGGGTATCTGTTGAGAGGCCAGACAAACGTGTGGTTCCTGAAGAGGTGCAGCAGCCTTTTTAGTAGTTGCAAGGGCAACAGTCTGGATGATTGACTGATCTAGCCTTGTAACAATAACCAAAACGGCCTTGCTGTGCTGGTACTGCGAACGGCTGAAAGCAAGGGGAAACTACATCTGTAATTTTTCCCGAGGGCATGCAGCTATACTGTATGGTTAAATGGTGATGGCGTCCTCTTGGGTAAAATATTCCGGAGGTAAAATAGTCCCCCATTCGGATCTCCGGGCGGGGACTACTCAAGAGGATGTCGTTATCAGGAGAAAGAAAACTGGCGTTCTACGGATCGGAGCGTGGAATGTCAGATCCCTTAATCGGGCAGGTAGGTTAGAAAATTTAAAAAGGGAAATGGATAGGTTGAAGTTAGATATAGTGGGAATTAGTGAAGTTCGGTGGCAGGAGGAACAAGACTTCTGGTCAGGTGACTACAGGGTTATAAACACAAAATCAAATAGGGGTAATGCAGGAGTAGGTTTAATAATGAATAAAAAAATAGGAGTACAGGTTAGCTACCACAAACAGCATAGTGAACGCATTATTGTAGCCAAGATAGATACGAAGCCCACACCTACTACAGTAGTACAAGTTTATATGCCAACTAGCTCTGCAGATGACGAAGAAATTGAAGAAATGTATGATGAAATAAAAGAAATTATTCAGATTGTGAAGGGAGACGAAAATTTAATAGTCATGGGTGACTGGAATTCGAGTGTAGGAAAAGGGAGAGGAAACATAGTAAGTGAATATGGATTGGGGCTAAGAAATGAAAGAGGAAGCCGCTTGGTAGAATTTTGCACAGAGCACAACATAATCATAGCTAACACATGGTTTAAGAATCATGAAAGAAGGTTGTATACATGGAAGAACTCTGGAGATACTAAAAGGTATCAGATAGATTATATACTGGTAAGACAGAGATTTAGGAACCAGGTTTTAAATTGTATGACATTTCCAGGGGCAGATGTGGACTCTGACCACAATCTATTGGTTATGACCTGTAGATTAAAACTGAAGAAACTGCAAAAAGGTGGGAATTTAAGGAGATGGGACCTGGATAAACTGAAAGAACCAGAGATTGTACAGAGTTTCAGGGAGAGCATAAGGGAACAATTGACAGGAATGAGGGAAAGAAATACAGTAGAAGAAGAATGGGTAGCTTTGAGGGATGAAGTAGCGAAGGCAGCAGAGGATCAAGTAGGTAAAAAGACGAAGGCTAGTAGAAATCCTTGGGTAACAGAAGAAATATTGAATTTAATTGATGAAAGGAGAAAATATAAAAATGCAGTAAATGAAGCAGGCAAAAAGGAATACAAACGTCTCAAAAATGAGATCTACAGGAAGTGCAAAATGGCTAAGCAGGGATGGCTAGAGGACAAATGTAAGGATGTAGAGGCCTATCTCACTAGGGGTAAGATAGATACTGCCTACAGGAAAATTAAAGAGACCTTTGGAGATAAGAGAACGACTTGTATGAATATCAAGAGCTCAGATGGAAACCCAGTTCTAAGCAAAGAAGGGAAAGCAGAAAGGTGGAAGGAGTATATAGAGGATCTATACAAGAGCGATGTACTTGAGGACAATATTATGGAAATGGAAGAGGATATAGATGAAGATGAAATGGGAGATATGATACTGCGTGAAGAGTTTGACAGTGCACTGAAAGACCTGAGTCGAAACAAGGCCCCCGGAGTAGACAACGTTCCATTGGAACTACTGACGGCCTTGGGAGAGCCAGTCCTGACAAAACTCTACCATCTGGTGAGCAAGATGTATGAAACAGGCGAAATACCCTCAGACTTCAAGAAGAATATAATAATTCCAATCCCAAAGAAAGCAGGTGTTGACAGAGGTGAAAATTACCGAACAATCAGTTTAATAAGTCACAGCTGCAAAATACTAACACGAATTCTTTACAGACGAATGGAAAAACTAGTAGAAGCCAACCTCGGGGAAGATCAGTTTGGATTCCGTAGAAACACTGGAACACGTGAGGCAATACTGACCTTACGACTTATCTTAAAAGAAAGATTAAGGAAAATCAAGCCTACATTTCTAGCACTTGTAGACTTAGAGAAAGCTTTTGACAATGTTGACTGGAATACTCTCTTTCAAATTCTAAAGGTGGCAGGGGTAAAATACAGGGAGCGAAAGGCTATTTACAATTTGTACAGAAACCAGATGGCAGTTATAAGAGTCGAGGGACATGAAAGGGAAGCAGTGGTTGGGAAAGGAGTAAGACAGGGTTGTAGCTTCTCCCCAATGTTGTTCAATCTGTATATTGAGCAAGCAGTAAAGGAAACAAAAGAAAAATTCGGAGTAGGTATTAAAATCCATGGAGAAGAAATAAAAACTTTGAGGTTCGCCGATGACATTGTAATTCCGTCAGAGACAGCAAAGGACTTGGAAGAGCAGTTGAATGGAATGGACAGTGTCTTGAAAGGAGGATATAAGATGAACATCAACAAAAGCAAAACAAGGATAATGGAATGTAGTCTAATTAAGTCGGGTGATGCTGAGGGAATTAGATTAGGAAGTGAGACACTTAAAGTAATAAAGGAGTTTTGCTATTTGGAGAGCAAAATAACTGATGATGGTCAAAGTAGAGAGGATATAAAATATAAACTGGCAATGGCAAGGAAAGCGTTTCTGAAGAAGAGAAATTTGTTAACATCGAGTATAGATTTAAGTGTCAGGAAGTCATTTCTGAAAGTATTTGTATGGAGTGTAGCCATGTATGGAAGTGAAACATGGACGATAAATAGTTTGGACAAGAAGAGAATAGAAGCTTTCGAAATGTGGTGCTACAGAAGAATGCTGAAGATTAGACGGGTAGATCACATAACTAATGAGGAAGTATTGAATAGGATTGGGGAGAAGAGAAGTTTGTGATGCAACTTGACCAAAAGAAGGGATCGGTTGGTAGGACATGTTCTGAGGCATCAAGGGATCACCAATTTAGTATTGGAGGGCAGCGTGGAGGGTAAAAATCGTAGAGGGAGACCAAGAGATGAATACACTAAGCAGATTCAGAAGGATGTAGGTTGCAGTAGGTACTGGGAGATGAAAAACCTTGCACAGGATAGAGTAGCATGGAGAGCTGCATCAAACCAGTCTCAGGACTGAAGACCACAACAACAACAACATCCCACAACAAGTTCCGCATATTTTCAACCAAAATTAGCCGACAAAAAAAATGTGTTTCAGTACTATTTGAACGTCTCTCGTATTATATAGTACATATTTAATGTAACTTGTTTTAAAGTTTATCTTTAAAGGTTATCGAGAGTGATGGAAACATGTAATTTCATTAAAAATGTGCAACTGAGATGGAATAATAAAAGAGAGTTATCTTAAATATGAATACAGTTGCTGAACTGCTCAAGACAATAATGTCGGTTATAGTCAATATTGAGTCTATATGAGCATGAGGTTGACATACCGTATTATGTACTCATATTAACTACCTGTTTTTCGACTAAAATAACACGTGTTCTCGAATTTAGTTGTGGTAGTAGTAGCTTTATTCATCCGTAGATCTCTTTTTTACAAGAACATAGGACATGCCGAAGTATTTACAACTTAAGACCACTTTAATATAAGCTAATTTGTATACACATACATTTACAGACTTCTAGTTAGAGACAATCATTAGATTTAATCCTGGTATACAATACATTATTTTACAAATAACTTATTAAATAATGTAATGCCACACTGTTCACTCATATCTCACTGTCAGTCACTGCACACACTAGGCACACGTTGTTTCGTAACACACACGCACACACACACGCACACACACACACACACACACACACACTGGTGATCTCTGGGCCATTTTCTGTACTACAACTTCCCATTTGCTATCCTAAAAAACTGAGTCAGCATCCCTCTATAATGAGTGAGATGTTGAGCTCAGAAAGAGGAAGAGGTGTTAGTGTTGTGCTATGCACAGCTTGGGGATAAGTATTTCTAGAAAGGTAAACACCCCACCCGTTGCTTGTCCGATTTTTGCGTGTGTTCGCCCCTGACAAACAACTTACAGAGAAATTGGAACTGTACGCAAAAATGTATAACGCTAGATTTAAATGTGGCCCTGTCACCCCTAATTAATCTGCGGTGGTAGCGTTGACGATAAATCACACCTATTTTTACTTCCAAACATGAACGATCACGAACACTTAGGGTGTTCAATGACATCAAACACATACACAAAAATAAAATAAAGCAAAAGGGTGAATTCAGGATCAACTACTCAAAGTAAAGGCTCTACTGAATCACAATAATTTTATTGTAACCTTCGGATCAATGCTGAATAAAACACAATGCACAATTTACAAATTATCCTCCTAACTGGCATTGGCAGTAACTGTGTTAAAATCGGTCCAAAACGCGATCTCTTATGACATATATACGAAGAACCACTACAAAAATGGTTCTGAGCGATATGCGACTTAACTTCGAAGGTCATCAGTCGCCTAGAACTTGGAACTAATTAAACGTAACTAACCTAAGCACATCACACACATCCATGCCCGAGGCAGGATTCGAACCTGCGACCGTAGCGGTCGCTCGGCTCCAGACTGTAGCGCCTAGAACCGTACGGCCACTCCGGCCGGCGAAGAACCATTACACTTCAAAGTACTGTGAAACCTCTGTGGAAAAACCAGTTGCTATTGATCCAACTATTTAACGTTAGTCCTAACACAGGCCGAAGCGGGAGCGATCTCACCGTAATATTCCTGTTGTAGCGGGGGTCTCCGACGGCGCCGGCGCGGCCGTGCGATCGGCGTGTGGCGTCTCGGAAAGTACAATCTTACAGTATTCGAACACCAAACTGCTGTCCGTAAACTTCTCTAATTGCGACAATGTTTCCGTCAGCAATGAGCTGGCGCGGCTATTGTCCCCTCAGAACGAAAGACCAAGAGGGGAGACGACTTGGCTAACGTCCTCTCAGTACGAGAGCCCAGAACAGAAGACCTCTACCGAGAGTCCAGCAAGATCGCTCTTCACCTTTCTTTTCTCACCTCAACTTTACCAAGCGAATCACATCAGTAGAAGCTCTCAAAATACCCAGTTTGCCAGTGCCGACCAATGTACGGCCTGGGAATAGAACTCTTTTCCACAATTCTTTTATTTCCACAAAGTTTCACAAGTAAACTCCGCCCTCGCCGGCTGGGAAGCACCACAGCTGTGGGCAATAACACGTTTACTGGAAGTTTTCTCCCAAGAGGTCACTCGAGATTTTCCCGGCAGGATTCCCGTCGTAGCGAACACAGCTTCTTGCATTGAAAGTTTGTTAATCGGAACTCCTGGCGTGCCCCACTTCAGTTACTCGAAGGCGTAAAATTAGAGGGATATAGGCGAGAGCACGCACTGGAAAGCCCGTCCAGCTATCCACTGCTCTGTTTTGGTAAACACTTGAACACCTGCAGCCGCATGTTCTTCAGAGGTTGGCGACCGTTGTAGCCTCTCTAAACGGATTACAAAAATCCCCCAGTTCACCGTTCATATCGTTAGGCTGTGGTCTTCGGCAACTAGGCAGGGACGTAGCCGAGTCCTGTCTCGCGTACTGCCTTTCCGCAAAATCTTATAATTACAAAATCGCGGAACTCTCGCGTGCCGATGTGTTTCCACATAGATTTCCTACACCGTAATTTAGAGTAAGACTCCAACAAAACCTAAAATGTTACGTTAAATGGAGTCATGTAAGGTGCAAGACCGTTGCCACCTTACAAAGGAAAAAAACAAGGAAGAAAAACATAATGTGAAGGTGTTATATGGAATGCTGGATGTTTTATAATCATTATTATTACTATTTATTTGTATAACATTTTTTATCAAACCCTTACTCTTTTTTATCTAAGTAATCCTTCAATGTATAAAATGTATTACATAGCAGGTACATTTTAGCTTCCTTTTTAAATAAGTGTATTTTTTTCAATGTCTTTAATCTTGTTTGGTGATTTATTGTACAGTTTTAATCCTTGGTAGAAAATGCTGTTTTGAGTTTTATGTTTATTTTTTCTTGGTAAATGTAAGTTGAATCTAGCTCTTGTTCCATGGTCATGTACAGAGCTGTTTGTGCAGTAATTACCAATGTTATTTTTGATGTATACAACAAGTGTTTTGAACAGATCTTTACTATGAGCTTAATTACTATTTTTGGTTATTATTCTTATGACTCTTTTCTGGAATTTGACAATTGTGTTCATATTTTGTGCATTTGTTCTACAAAACAGAATGCCATAGCTAAGAATTGAGTGTACATATGAATAGTATGTAACTAAAAGACACTGCATGTTACACACTGATGATAGGACTCTAAGGGCATAACATGCTGATGATATTCTGTTTGCAAGTACCTTTGTGTGTTCACACCACTGCAACTGAGAATCAATATTCATTCCTAGAAATTTTGCATTTGTCACACAGAGGTGCCATCTACATTTAATTTCACATTGTCGTTTTCCCTCAAACTGAAATTCATGTCATTAGTTTTCTTTATGTTCAATGTCGCTTTATTGCTTATTGACCAATCGTGTACTTCCTTGAGAGGTTCATTTGGTTTCTCGGCAAGGAGTTTTAAAACAAGGTTCCGAGAACACATGAACAGCTGTGAAGACAGTCCATCAGTATTCAGTACATATTTGAGACAATAAAATGACAAAACGATATTCATATCACATTGCATGTCAATTTTACATTTGCTTTCTCTGCGAGGAGTTCTCTTTCAAAACACGCTGGTCAAATATGACGCTTCCCCCTCCTCTTCCCTGGCCTTCAGTGTACCGCGAATAGACAAAGAATCGGTGTACGCCAGTGTTTAAAAGCTGCACATTCAGAAGGTCATAACTGCTTACAATCAAATTTATGGCCCAAATTTTCGCTCGGATGATGATGGTGGTTTATGGGGCGCTCAACATCATGGTTATCAGCGGCCGTACAAGTTCCAAATCTTTCCATTTCCAGTCTGGCACTTCTCGAATGATGATGCGTACATCACAAACAATCAGTCCCTGGGCGGAGAAAATCCCTGACACGGCCGGGAATCGAACCTGGGACTCCGTGATACAGAGGCAGCAACGCTAGCCAGTAGACCACAAGCTGCGGACTTTTCACACGGCATCGATAGCTGGGGCTGATATCTTGCTAGAGTCCCTTTTCCTCTTTGAAATCTGAGGTCAAGTTGGTAGATTTCTCTTTTCAGGGACAAGCACTGAAGAAGAAATGTTTTTCCCTTAGACACGGAGCACGAATTCGGGTTGGGGAAGGATGGCGAATGAAAAGTCCCAAGCGACTGAAAAAAGCGCAGGTGACTCGTGTATCAAAAAAAGTGTAAAAGCGCGGGAGACTCCTGTATCAAAAAAAGTGTTAAAGAACGGACCGCAAAATTACAGTTCAGTCTCCCTAACATAGGTTTACTGCAGAATTCTAGAAAGTATTCTGGTTTCGAATGTAATAAATTTCTTGAAGACCGTAAAGTTTATGTCCACGAATAAGCCGAGTTCTAGAAAGCATCGCTCGTGCGAAACCCAGCTTGTCCTTTTCTCACATGATATACTGCAAACTACGGATGAAGGGCAACAGGCAGGTGTCCATATTTATAGACTTCAGAAAAGCATTTGAAACAGTAGGCCACTGGAGACTGTTAACGAAGGTACGAGCATGTGGAATAGATTCCAAAATATGTGAGTTGCTCGAAGGCTTCTTGTGTAATAGAAGCCAGTACGTTGTCCTCGACGGTGTGTGTTCATCAGAGACAAGGATATTGTGATGTGTTGGCAGAAGAGCCAACACCGTGTTGCTAGAGGAGGCCGAAATGCACGCGTTTAAGCTCACGCAAACTGGCGTGAGGTCTGGAACAGGACAATGTAATTAATATAGCCAATAAGGTACGTTGCTGCTGGAATACTTAACTTTAATCCATAATTGGTGTACATCGCTCTTGATGATACATTAATAACAATCTCAATATAAACTGGTAATGGCGCCTTGGTAGGTCGTAGCAAATGACGTAGCTGAAGGCTATGCTAACTATCGTCTCGGCAAATGAGAGCGTAGTTTGTCAGTATAGCATCGCTAGCAAAGTCGTCTGTACAACTGGGGCGAGTGTTAGGAAGTCTCTCTAGACCTGCCGTGTGGCGGCGCTCGGTCTGCAATCACTGACAGTGGCGACACGCGGGTCCGACGTATACTAACGGACCGCGGCCGATTTAAAGGCTACCACCTAGCAAGTGTGGTGTCTGGCGGTGACACCACAGACATCATCAAGAGTGCTACAGGGAATGATAGGGCTCCTGTAGTTTCTGCATCCACATATGAACTGTCGGGCAGGGTGAGCAGCAGTCTGCGGCCGTTACCTAATGATGCTGTGGTGTACAAGAAGTTGTCGAAGATGGGTGACTGTAGGATGATACAAGATCATCTAGACAAAATTTATAGTTGGTCTGATGAATGACAGCTGATCTAAACGTAGAAAAATGTAAGTTTATGTGGATGAGTAGCAAAAACAAACCTGTAATGTTTGGATACAGCATTAGTAGTGATCTGCTTGACGTAGCTGAGTGGTTTAAACATCTGGGTGTAACATTGCAAAGCAATACGAAATAGAATGAACATGTGAGGACTAGCATAAAGGACGCTCCTGTGATCCATTCTGGAATACTATTCGAGTGTTTGGGATCCGCACCAGGACGGATTAACGGAAGACATCGAAGCTAGATTTATTACCGGTAGTTTACAGCACACAAGTGTTACAGAGATGCTCCGGGAACTGAAATGGGAGTCCCTGGAGGGAAAGCGATGTTCTTTTTGAGAAAATTTAGAGATTCGGCATTTGAAACTGACAGCAGAATAATTTTACTGGCTTCAACATTTCGCGGAAGGACCACGTAGATAAGATACGAGAAGTTAGGGTTCTTGCGGAGGCATATAGATAGTCGATTTTCCCTCGATTTATCTGCGAGTGGAACAGGAAAGAAAACGACTAGTATGGTACAGGGTATTCTCCGCCACGTACTGTACGTATGAAGATGTAGACGTAGTAACTGCTGTATTCTTTTTCCAGGGAACCATCCTGGCATTTTCTTCCAGAGATTTAAGAAAACGACAGAAAATCTAACTTTAACTGGTCTGTGTGTCAGAATCGCCATCCTGCCGAAACGGGTACACTGCCACACCACTGTGGTACCCTGGTAGGCTACAGCACTAGAGAAATGGTCAAAGACTTATAACTGTTTTTTATTCCGGCCACCTTGCACCCTCCATACAGTTGATAAACGACGTTTTTTATTTATGTATAAAGACAATGCTGCTTGATTTTTATTTTGTGTTTAAAATTTATCGGAGCGATATCAACCACATTCATATATCATCAGTGATGATGTTGTTCAGTTCTGAGACTGGTTTGATGCAGCTCTCCATGCTACTCTATCCTGTGCAAGCTTCTTCATCTTCCAGTACCTACTGCAACCTACAACCTTCTGAATCTGCTTAGTGTATTCGTCTCTTGGTCTCCCTCTACGATTTTTACCCTCCACGCTGCCCTCCAATACTAAATTTGTGATCCCTTGATGCCTCAGAACATGTCCTACAAACCGGTCCCTCCTTCTAGTCAAGTTGTGCCACAAACTCCTCTTCTCCCCAATTCTATTCAGTACCTCCTCATTAGTTATGTGATCTACCCATCTAATCTTCAGCATTCTTCTGTAGCACCACATTTCGAAAGCTTCTATTCTCTTCTTGTCTAAACTAGTTATCGTCCATGTTTCACTTCCATACATGGCTACACTCCATAGAAATACTTTCAGAAACGACTTCCTGACACTTAAATCTATACTCGATGTTAATAAATTTCTCTTCTTCAGAAACGCTTTCCTTGCTATTGCCAGTCTACATTTTATATCCTCTCTACTTCGACCATCAGTTATTTTGCTCCCCAAATAGCAAAACTCCTTTACTACTTTGTGTCTCATTTCCTAATCTAATTCCCTCAGCATCACCCGACTTAATTAGACTACATTCCATTATCCTCGTTTTGCTTTTGTTGATGTTCATCTTATACCCTCCTTTCAAGACGCTGTCCATTCCGTTCAATTGCTCTTCCAAGTCCTTTGCTGTCTCTGACAGAATTACAATGTCATTGGCGAACCTCAAAGTTTTTATTTCTTCTCCATGCATTTTAATACCTACTCCGAATTTTTCTTTTGTTTCCTTTACAGCTTGCTCAATATACAGATTGAATAACATCAGGGAGAGGCTACAGCCCTGTCTCACTCCCTTCCCAACCACTGCTTCTCTTTCATGCCCCTCAACTCTTATAACTGCCATCTGCTTTCTGTAAAAATTGTAAATAGCCTTTCGCTCCCTGTATTTTACCCCTACCATCTTCAGAATTTGAAAGAGAGTATTTCAGTCAACATTGTCCAAAACTTTCTCTAAGTGTACAAATGCTAGAAACGGAGGTTTGCCTCTCCTTAATCTTTCTTCTAAGATAAGTCGTAGGGTCAGTATTGGCTCACGTGTTCCAACATTTCCATGGAATCCAAACTGATCTTCCCCGAGGTCGGCTTCTACCAGTTTTTCCATTCATCTGTAAAGAATTCGTGTTAGTATTTTGCAACTGTGACTTATTAAACTGACAGTTCGGTAATTTTCACATCTGTCAACACCTGCTTTCTTTGGGATTGGAATTATTATATTCTTCTTGAAGTGAGAGGGAATTTCGCCTGGTGATGCATAATATATATAAAAATAATACTTAGTATATGCTACAAACTGTATGCTATGGGCGTTGAAATTTATAATTTTGTGTTAACCTGTTTATTACGTACTTATAAGAGGGTGTGCTGAAAAGTAATGTCTCCTGATTTTTTATGCGATAACTCTTATAGCCTTTTAAATAAAACAAACGTTATCAATACACCTTGATTCTTCGTGTCTACATATTTATTTCTCAACAAAGCCACCTGGGCGACGAACACATTTCTTCCCATGAGAGATCAGTTTGTTGACACCGTTGCTGCAGAATGCTTGGCTTTATTGACGAAGCCACAACTTCACCTCTGCTTGTATCGCTTCATCACTAGCAAAGTGAAGTCCTCTGAAGGCATCAAAGTGTTTTAGATGTCGCAGCGCCGCTGTATGGTCTGGCATTGTCATTCTGAAGGAGAAAGTAGTTAGTTAGTTAGTTACCTGTTCCATACATAATTTGAACTATTCTTTTACCTAAATGATGCGAAATTAGTCACTTTACAGGATATGTGTACATGATCAGTGTTAACATTAATCATTAGTTTTAGTCCAACACACACAACTACACTTACTTTGTTTTCTTTCGTTTTGTTAAGAGTAGAAATTCGTCAATGGAGTCCAGCGATATGATTTTAAATTAGACTTAAAACTCACTGGGTATGTATATGTGATTAGTGTTTACATTAATAAACGCATCATTATTTCTGTCCTACTCACGCAACTACATTGAAAAACAAGGGTTTGTTTTCTGGCTACCAGTTTTTAAGTGCAAATTTGTGAACAGAGCAGAAGGAATTATGCATGCGAAATGGTTTTTACACACATCAAAAAAAGTTTTGCATCATTTCGGTACCGAGAGTTCCGGAGCCTGTACCGAAAATTGGAACAGAGATCAACATAAACATCATTCCATACAACGAAATTTTCAGAGCGGTGCTGTACACACCGGTACCTCTGATACCCAGTAGCACGTCCTCTTGCATTGATAGATGCCTGTATTTGTCGTGGCATACTATCCACAAGTTCATCAAGGCACTGTGGGTCTAGATTGTCCCACCCCTCAACGGCGATTCGCCGTAGATCCCTGAGTGGTTGGTGGGTCACGTCGTCCATAAACAACCATCTATCCCAGGCATGTTCGATAAGGTTAATGTCTGGTGTACAGGTGCTAGCAGATTGAGTACGGGAGTCCTTTATTTTCAATAAATGAAAAGGGAATTTTTTTTAAATGCGTGAGCTATGGATGGCAATGGATCTTCACAAAACCGTGCACGGCCCTGGGTTGGCGACACATCAGATTTTTCCAGTATGTGCCGCTATCCCACGGTTTGTTGACGTGCACGACGAACAAACAACCTTTCTGCCGACGGGGTGACGCTTAGGGAAGCGTCGCTTGCCTAGGCAGAGCTCCTACAGCAGCCAATCAGAAAGGTCCAGGAGATCACGTGTGAGCGCCCACCGCGCCGAGCTGCGCGGACGAGGCGTGTGGATCGCCCTATTTACTGACAGGCCCTCGACGAGATCAGACGCGTTGGCCGGTTGCCTCCGTGCACTTTTTGAGCCCCGGCTCAATCTGTTTGCGCCTTAGGGCCACTAAACTCACATAATGTACCCTGGCTAGGTCAGTCAGCAAATGCTTTCTCAATAAACGGGAGGCAGTTTGCCGACCGGAGTTGAAAAATTAACACTTGTTCTTTTTTAGACCCCACTTCCACCTCAGCCACATCCTGACATGCACACTGGAGAACATGCTAGCCACTCTAGTCGAGAGATGTCGTTATCCTGAAGGAACTCATTCACAGGATGTGCACAAAGGGGGCGCGAACTGTCGTCCATTAAAGACGAATGCCTCGGCAATATGCTGCCGATATGGTTGCACTATCGCTCGGAGGATGGCATTCACGTATCGTACTCCTGTTACCGCGCCTTCCATGACCACCAGCGGCGTACGTCGGCCCCACATAATGGCACCCCAAAACAGCAGCGGACCTCCACCTTGCTGCACTCGCTGGACAGTGTGTCTAAAGGTGCGTCCACACTACTGGTGTGGCTCGTGCACTTGTGAGACTTGCGAGCCTTACGAGTAATGTGGACGGAGGTAGGCTTCGAGGGCTCGCCGCGGAACAGGCTTGCGAGCCGCCCGAGCTTACGGCTTGTCTGGCTCCGGACGTTGTCGGTACATCAAAGAGATGCGCGGCGAGCTGCGCGAGTGGTGTGGACGGCAACAAAGCACTTACCAGTTGGCTCGCTGCACTCGTACACTTTGGTCTTGGTATTATTCTTGTTCGGTGTTGTGGACATCGGTTTCTCTTTGAGTGGACCGACGATTTTGTCATTAAATTCATAATTACTTATGAACAATACCCTGTGCTGTGGGATGCAACAAACTCCCAATATAAAATAAAATTTAAAAAAAAGTGAAGCGTGGGATTCCATCGCGACAGACCTCGGCGTGGATGTGGCCTAATTAAAAAAAAAAAAAAAAAGAACAGCTTATTAGCCACTTACAGGAAAGTCCGTCAGAAGAAGACTGAGCTTGGGAAGTCTGGCGCTGGGTTTGAGGAAGTGAACGCTCCAAACTGGTTCACATTCAAAGCATTTGAATTTCTGCACCGCAAATATCAGCCGCAGAAGATAATCAATACAGATGTAAGTAAAATGTATTTATTTTTGGAAATGTATAAACAAACTATTAACAAATGGGGTTCAGTCCCTTTTTAGTTCTGTCTCCACTGATTTGTCTAAAACTAGAGACGAGTTTGACGCCTATGGAGAGTACATAGCGAACGTTCTACGGTCCATGGATAACAGAACACGTGCTTATGTTAAAAAAGAATTTTCCGACATAATTTTCAGAGCAGAAAGCGGCTGTTTCGAACATTCAGGACCGAGTTCAACCAACAGCGACTACAGTTGCTCGTCGCATTTACCGATTCCTTCAACTCAACAAGTTCATGCCCATGAGCAGATGCAAAGCAACTTCCAACAGGCATCTACTTCTACTTCTGACAACACCGAACAAGGCTCTCCACATTTTCTGGATCTGCTTGATTTATAATTAAAAATAATAATATTTGCGTTTATCTGTTTCTCATTCTTTAAATCTAAATGTTTTTATTTCTTTTGCTTATTACCTGGTGAATAAAAGTGCATTAATAACAGATGTTCAGATGTGTGTGAAAGCTTATGGGACTTAACTGCTAAGGTGCCTAAGCTTACACACTACTTAACCTAAATTATCCTAAGGACACACACACCCATGCCCGAGGGAGGACTCGAACCTCCGCCGGGATCAGCCACATAGTGCATGACTGCAGCGCCTTAGACCGCTCGGCTAATCCCGCGCGGCTGCATTAATAACAAAATTTGTATAATTTATTAACTTACCTTTACAAACTCCTTCAAGCTGCCAGTAAGAGCTGCACATACTTCAGGAACAATGTTTGATATCACTTGCTTGGAGACTTTAAATAAAAAACTGAGGCTGGTGTAGGAATCGCCAGTTGCTAGGTATTTGAGCGTAAGTGCCAACCGCTCAGCAACTGGTATAGCTTTCCGAAATTTGCTGTCAGCCTTTGATATTTTCGGTCCTACCAACTTTATCAGATATTCAAAATGTGATGCGGACATACGACAAAATGTCCTGAAATGTATGTTTTCAACATCCAAGTCATCCATCAAATCACTCCCACTATATCTTCTTCTGCTTCTGAAAACTGTGGTCATCCACCACCTGCGTTTTCTTGGGACTTCGTAGCGTTTTCTTCTATCCTTTTCCTCAGCTAAAAGGCGCATCACAAGGAAGCTGGCACTTGCTATAACCACTTCGTCCATTTTTAAATTAGGAAACTGGCACTTGTCACGCCTGCTAAAGTGCGCGTCATTTATGTTGGCGGCCGAGTTTAGTTCGTTCTGCGCATCTGACGTCACAAAACACAGTCAGCCAATGAACAGCGAACGACGTTGCCAGATCTCGACTGCAGTGCAGAGCATGGACGAGTGTCTTCAGTTTTAGAAACGTTCAGTCATAAATAAAGTAATAGAACAAAAGCAATGTCTTGGTAGCAGACTTTCTTTTATACTGCTTTTTCGCAATAAACAACAGCGGTAATTGTTTATTTCCTATTGTACTTCGACGAAGCGTGAGTAATTCATAGTTATACCAACAGTGTTTGCCAGTATTTTGCGTGACGTGTTAGAGTCCTCATGGCATCCTCTAGGTGGACGAGCTGCAATAGCGTATCGGTTAAGGTGTTTGGCTTCTATGTAGAAGGTTATGAGTTCAAACCTTGTGTGGTGCTTAATATTTTCATTATTTAAAAACAATGTCGAAGTGCCTTACTTCACGAATTATATTCGTTTGAATGCAATTTTTTGAAATTTCTAGTGCTTTGTCTCTTCACTAACCCTTTTGCTGCTGCAGACACGTGCTCCCCGCATTCCGCGCTGTGGGCGATTTTGTCATCATTGCACTGCTCGTCTGTGCAGACGCATGGTGTTCCCACTGCTTTGACACGCTTATCATTCGATTTCACAAAAACTATTTGGCCCAAAAATTAGATTTTTACACGTCTTTTTGACTGATACCTTCCCCCCATAAATGACTTAATTTTGTTTCGATGTTCAACGCAGTTATTATGCAGCATTAAATGTAGTAAACCATTGCACGAAATTTTGAAGAGTTTGCAGAGGTAGAAGTCCATAGCGTATACTTTCCGTATGGTCGATTTTAGTTGCCACAATGTTGAGAATGAAATGTGGACAAGATACTTAAATTTCATATAAAATTTACTGTATAACAATATCTCATTTAATTTAAGTACCACATAGGTGTCGTATGTAATATTGAGAAATATTCCGCCTTTTGTGACTGTAATAAAAGTTTGATTTACACCGGACGCGTTTGGCTTTATTTTAAAGCACTTCAATCAATGAAAGGTATGGCACATACACAATGGTACTCATGTTCTCTTTCTTGTTTTTGGTCCACAGTCGCAGTTTTACCAATGGTACTGAAATATATTCCTCTTCTGCAACTGTAATAAGCGACTTATTTAGACCAGACGCGTTTTTCTCTTTTGAAGCATCTTCAGT
This sequence comes from Schistocerca americana, assembly GCF_021461395.2. Lineage (NCBI taxonomy): Eukaryota > Metazoa > Arthropoda > Insecta > Orthoptera > Acrididae > Schistocerca > Schistocerca americana. The sequence goes on from NC_060126.1 coordinate 253,843,769, forward strand.
GGACAGTATTTTGTCTCCTCCATTGCCAAGTCACCTTTCGTAGTTTTGTGCTGCGGTAACACAATATTCAACGTTTGTGTTGGCTGATCAGTGTTTTAGCAAATAAATGATGTTTGTGTGTGCCACACACAAAAATTATATTTGACATAGCTCAGAGCACTTCACTGATAGACGGTATATTGAAGTCCTAATGTTTTTGTAAGTCCACAGTTTTGTTTAATGTATATTGTTTACTTCCTTTTGATTGATTGAAGTGCTTTAAAATAAAGCCAAACGTGCTCAGTGTAAATAAAACTTTTGTTACAGTCGCGAAAGACGGAATATTTCTCAATATTACATACGACACCTATGTGGTACTTAAATGAGATATTGTTATACAGTAAATTTTGTATGAAATTTAGGTATCTTGTCCACATTTCATTCTCAACATTGTGGCAACTAAAATCGACCATACGGAAAGTATACTCTATGGACTTTTACCTCTGCAAACTCTTCAAAATTTCGTGCAATGGTTTACTATATTTAGTGCTGCATAATAACTGCGTTGAACATCGAAACAAAATGTAGTCATTTATGGGGGGAAGGTATCAGTCGAGAAGATGTGTAAAAATCTAATTTTTGGGGCAAATAGTTTTTGTGGAATCGATTGATAAGAGTGTGAAAGCAGTCGGAACACGATGTGTCTGCACAGGCGAGCAGTGCAGTGACAAAATCGCGCACAGCGCTGAATGCAGGGAGCACGTCTTTGTAGCTGCGAAAGGGTTAATGCGGCCGTGGTGGCTTTACTTCATGAACTGCGCGCTCCCCCCTAAACGTAAGCTTGCGAAATATGCTATACTATGGCGCTGCTTCTATTGGCGCGTGAGTCGTGTGCAACTGGCAACGCAGCAATCTCCCGCGTCTGGGCGGGCATGCGCGAGCCGTCAAGATAAAAGAATTGAACTATAGTACGGTGTGGATCCTCACGAGCTAAAGCCTGGCAAGCAACTGGAGTAGTGTGGATGAAGATATAAGCAGCACGAGCGCAAGTCAGAGAGGTATGACAAGTATGACAAGTATGATGAGCACAAGTCTGGCGAGCACGAGTACTGTGGACGCACCTTAGAGTTCTGCCTGACCGGGTTGCCTTCAACCACATCCCCGACGATTGTTTGGTTGAAACCAAAGACAGTGAAGTGAAAATCATGCAAATCCTGAGAGATCCATTCGGCATGTTGGGCCCGACTGTACCGTGCTGCATGGTGTCGTGGTTGGCAAAGTTGGATCTCGCCATGGGCGTCTGGAGTAAAGTTGCGCATCGTGCAGCCTATTTCGAACAGTTTGAGTCGTGAAACGACGTCCTGTGACTGCACGAAAAGCATTATTACATGGTGGCGTTGCTGTCAGGGTGCCTCCGAGCCATAATCCGTAGGTAGCGGCCATCCACTGCAATAGTAGCACTTGGGCGGCCTAAGCGAGGCATGTCGTCGACAGTTCCTCTCTCTTTATCTCCTCCATGTCCGAACAACATCGCTTTGATTCACTCCGCGACACCTAGACACTTCCCTTGTTTACAGCCCTTCCTGGCACAAAGTAACAATGCGGAAGCGATCTAACCGCGGCATTGACTGTCTAGGCATAGTTGAACTGCAGACAACACGAGCCGTGTACCTCCTTCCTGGTGGAATGACGAACAGATCTGGCTTCGGACGCCGTCCGTCTAATAGGCACTGCTCGTGCATGGTTGTTTAATCTTTGGGTGGGTTTAGTGACTTCTCTGAACAGTCAAAGGGGCCGTGTCTGTGATACAATATCCACAGTCGTCTGCAGCTCGTGGTCGTGCGGTAGCGTTCTCGCTTCCCACGCCCGGGTTCCCGGGTTCGATTCCCGGCGGCGTCAGGGATTTTTTCTGCCTCGTGATGATGGGGTGTTTTGTGCTGTCCTTAGGTTAGTTAGGTTTAAGTAGTTCTAAGTTCTAGGGGACTGATGACCATAGATGTTAAGTCCCATAGTGCTCAGAGCCATTTGAACCATTTTTTTTATCCACAGTCAACGTCTATCTTCAGGAGTTCTGGGAACCGGAGTGATGGAAAACTTTTTTTGATGCGTGTAGTTAGATTTAAATCTGCCACGAGTCAGACTCTTATTATTGGGCCAATGGTCAAAAATTTTTTGTTCCTGCGTACTGAACTGCTTTCTGAGCCACTGAAAGCTTTAACAATGATTAATAATTTTTCCTTCTAGTGGTATAGGTATGGACATCACTGTTCTCCCCAAACTCTGATGGAATCTCGTTACCGAATAGTGCACTGTGACCGCGCATTTAAAATGCCCAGCTTCTTCTAGAGATACCTATATGACGTCTGTGGGCAGGCATCACATTTATTCTTTCTTCTCGCATTTGTACAATCAGTACTTGTATGCGGGCGAAATCTTCAATTCGAAACTCGATTACAGCACGCTGTTCCTCACTCACCGACGTTGTTACGTTAGACATCGCCATGTTACATGCTATAATTCGGAGTTCTCTAGCGGTAGGACGCTACAAATATGTAGATATGAAGAATGGATGTATAATACTAATAATGTTTGTTTTCTTTAAAAAAATCGGAGATATTACTTTCAGTATGCAATCGCGTTTTACGTCGAGGCCTTCACAGAAGTTTTTGGTGATGTTCTGTTAATTTTGTATGGTTTCTAAGACTCCCTCAAATTAACATAAATGAGATTAATCGGGGTTTATAATGTATATGACATATTATGTTGTTGTCAAAGATGTCAAAAATGGTTCAAATGGCTCTGAGGACTATGGGACTTAACATCTGTGGTCATCAGTCCCCTAGAACTTAGAACTACTTAAACCGAACTAACCTAAAACATCACACACATCCATGCCCGAGGCAGGATTCGAACCTGCGACCGTAGCGGTCACGGGGTTCCAGACTGAAGCGCCTAGAACCGCACGGCTACACCGGCCGGCCGTCAAAGATGTTAACCAATACTGCAGCCAAGACAGGTGTTGCAATGGGAATTTGTCTTGCTGGCAATCTAGTAAATATACAGGTTGAGCACAAAGTCTTGCCCTGATTATAAAATTTTATAACAGAACAACCGTTTAACGTAATAAGTTACATTTGATGCCGTTGCATAGGTTAGTGTTACTAATTGTTGTGACCAATAGATGGCGCTAGTGCTCCACAACGCCGACACGGTCTGTTAGGTCACGTTAGTTGCTGGCGAAATGGCGTTGAAGCAGGAGAAAGCGCAATGTGTGCTTTGGTTTCACGAAACGAAATCGCCCATCAGTATTCAGCGTAAATTTCAGGCTTCTTATGGATGCAGCCCTCCTAACGTTAAATCAGTAAAGTGATGGTATGCAAAGTTTTACGAAACAGGCAGCGTTGAAACTTCCTGGCAGATTAAAACTGTGTGCCCGACCGAGACTCGAACTCGGGACCTTTGCCTTTCGCGGGCAAGTGCTCTACCATCTGAGCTACCAAAGCACGACTCACGCCCGGCCCTCACAGCTTTACTTCTGCCAGTATCTCGCTTCCTACCTTCCAAACTTTACAGAAGCTTCTTTGCGCGCGAAAGGCAAAGGTCCCGAGTTCGAGTCTCGGTCGGGCACACAGTTTTAATCTGCCAGGAAGTTTCATATCAGCGCACACTCCGCTGCAGAGTGAAAATCTCATTCTGGAGGCAGCGTTGAAGATTGTTCTCGGAGTGGCAGGCCTCGTGTGAGTGATGCAACTGTTGAGCGTTTCAACGGAGTCCGTCTAAATCAACTAGTCAAGCATCACGTAAACTTCACATACCGCAAGCAAGTGTGGTGAAGATTCTTCAGGAAAGGCTTAGGTTGCACGCTTACAAAGTGCAAATCGTGCAGGCCTTGCAACCGAATGATTTTCAGACACGTGCTGAATTTGCAACTGAGATTCTCAACAGGGTTGATGGCGCTAACGATTACTTAAATCGAATATGCGTTAGCGATGAATCCACCTTTCATCTCTGTAGAATGGTAAATAGGCAAAATGTCCGTATATGGGGTTCAGAGTCTCCTCATGCTACCGTACAGCGAGATAGCGAAAAAGTTAATGTCTGGTGCGGCCTCACGCATAACAAGGTTTTTCTTCGCGGAAAAATCCATTACCGCAAACATTTACTTACACGAGTTGCAACAGTTCATTGCCCCACAGTTAGAAGAATATCAACCATGGATAATTTTCCAGCAAGATGGAGCAACCTCCCCCCCCCTCCCCCTCTCGATCACTGGGCTTTTACAGTGCGTGATTTCCCGGATGAAACATTTCCCGATCCCGATCGGTGGATTGGAAGGAACGGTCCAACACCATGGCCACCCCGCTCTCGAGACATTACGCCCCTTAACTTTTTTTTTTATGGGGATTTATCAATATATCACAGAATTTGTGGTACCACTTGACTAGAGGAAAGGATCGGTTGGCAGGACATATTCTGAGGCATCAAGGGATCACCAATTTAGTACTGGAGGGCAGCGTGGAGGGCAAAAATCGTAGAGGGAGACCAAGAGATGAATACACTAAGCAGATTCAGAAGGATGTAGGTCGCAGTAGGTACTGGGAGATGAAGCTTGTACAGGATAGAGTAGCATTAAGAGCTGCATCAAACCAATCTCTGGACTGAAGACCACAACAACAACAACATCAAGGACAAAGTCTTCGTCACACCAGTTGCTGACGTCGACGAACTGAAGGCTAGGATACAAGCTGCTGTGGGTACTGTGACAGAACACATGTTACGAAACACCTGGCGGGAACTGGAATACCGCCTCGACGTTCTCCGAGCTACCAAGGGAGCACACGTTGAGGTTTACTAACGTAAGTGGTCTTAAAAAATAACTAATAACACTAACCTATGTAACGGCATCAAATGTAAATTATGTCAAACGGTTATTCTGTAATAAATTGCTATAATCAGGGCAAGACTTGGTGCTCACCCTGTACTTCTTGACAAAATTTGAGAATGATTTCTTCAATAAGCACAATAAGGGGAATGATAATACGCCAAAGATATATTGATGACTGGTGATATGTTGATATAGTTCTAATCAATGGATAGATACATTCCATTCACAATTCAGCTAACTTCAACCCATCCATCACATTCACAGCAAAACGTGAGGAGAACAACAAAATAAATTCTATATCTAAAAATTGGACAATAATATTCAGCACATGCCTTTAACATTTTCAGGAAACCTGCAATTGCGAATACGGTGAAACACAACAACTATCATAGTAGCAACAAAGAAGCCTATTTTAGAGCTTGCATTAAGAGAATGTAGCCCACAAATATACACTAAGTCTAAGTCAAGAAAATATTAAATAAGAAACGGCCACATTTTAACTCATGACACACAACAATGGATATAATCCTACAAATCTGACAAAATTCTTTGCAAAATAAACAAAACAAATAAAAGTAAATTAAGAAATAGAAATTACATATACAACGGGAGGCCACAATATTCGGCTGACGGATTTGCTTCAAACGTTGTAAACTTTTAATAGTCCTTTAGGGTAACAAAATGTGCAAGTAGTTAGGTGTACTACTTAGGCGATTTCGAGAAAATCGCAAGAGAAATTTTAGGCGTCAGTGATGTGCCGATGACTTGCGACCATGAGCACGAAATGGCGGCGGTCATGTTAGCGGTCAATCTGTGAATCGCTTGATTGCGTCTTGCTCATGTTTTTTTTTAATTTATAAGTTTATTCAATACTAGTCATATTATTTTATACATATTACTTTTGGAAGGTAACATGATGGAAAGACACATGAATTTTTTATTGAATTTCCAATTTTATTTTGCTGTTTATTAATTTTTATTATTAGAAAAAATATTTGCAACTTTTATTTCTATAGATATTTTATTAAGTGCCTGCAAATCTGTTCATATTTGGCTTATTAGCGAAAGAGAATTTGTTGCTTGTGAAGATGATATTAAAATACATTCAATCGTACATCTCCAATTTTTGGCTCCGATGTTTACGAAATCGTTGCGTTACGCTTGGTTTGCATCCAAATTGTCAGAAGGATGAGAAATTTTTCAAAATGTCAACGAGCTTTGTTTTCCTTAGGAAACCTGGAGATTCCTTGTGGATCCGGGAAAACTGCACTCATTCGATGTAGTATATGACGTTTTAATTTATGTTTTCCGTGTCTGGATGAAAAATATAATCCTGCGACTTATTATTATTATTCTCGTGTCAGAAACATACAAGTACATGTAAATACTTTCTACACAGTTATGATTAAATTACTTTTGACCAATACATGGCCACTTCCAGTGCGTTTTATGTTGCTCGTTGAAGGTCATCTTCTGTACAGGAGACTGCACACAATCGACAACGAAGCATGTGCCGGACTGTCTGTTCTTCTCCACAGTCACACCGAATATCATTTGGATCAGTGTATCCCCATTTTGCCAGGTTAACTTTTGATCTTTCAACTCCGAATGTCAGTCTTTTCAGGGACTTCCAAGTCGTCCATTCCTGTGGGGTACACGAAAGGAGCCTCCGAGAAGAATGCGATGGTCTGCGATCAGAATGATAAAAGCAATAGGGCGTACTCTGGTCAACGTGAGAATATGATTCAAAATAATCTGACGGCTCATCCTTTTACACCAGAAACATATATACCCGAGCCCTTTTCAGGGCCACAGTTAACGATTATATCCTGCGACTTGTAACGCCGAAAGAACATCCGACGATTAATCGTACATTGCCCTCATCCTCCGGCATATTGTAACTCATTGTGTTATTGAATAAAGTTATTTGTACCTTTAATTATCGATGTTTGACTGGAACTTTCCAAGCTTGTCCCTCGTCCTTGAAACCTATGTCTACAGATCGAAGTGTCCAGAGGCAAAGCAGCCCTCGGTGCCTTACCCGATTGCAAGTATAAGGGAGTTCGGAAATCACGACAGGAATATGTTTTCAAGAAAGCTTTATGCATTTGATTATTTACTGGTCGACAGTTATAAATGTAGTATTTTTTGTCGATAGGAAAAATTAGCATACAGCCAAATAACATAGCAAATTCAATAAATTTCATGCAAATACACATCTCTCTTCATCATATTACCTTTGAAATGTAATTTGCATGAAATAATATGACTAGTGCTGCAATAATAATACAAATTAAAAAAATTCAGCGAGTATGGGAAATTGAATGCTAATTACATCACAGCCGTCATCTAGTGCTCAGGGTCGCAACGCAAGTGTACCTCACTTGACGCGTGAAACTTCTCTTGCAATTTTCTCGAATTCGCCTATGTACTACGCCTTACTAATTGCACATTATGTCGTCCTAATGGGCTACTAAATGTGTACAAAGTTTGAATTAAATCCGTGATCCGAGCGTCGAGGCCTCTCCTTGACAGACGAATTCAAAATAAAGAGACAGCCAAATACATTGTTTTACCGTACTGGGGACGAATATCACATAAATTCAGCAACCAATCTAAACCTTGGATTCAAATCAGAGAATACAGAAGAATATGAGCACACCAGTAACTAGAACAACAAAAAAATTTACAGATCTGGAATTTATAAATAAAATATAATAAAAAACATACGTACATCAGCCAAACAGGGAGGCATTTTAGTAGTAGTAGTAGCAGTAGTAGTAGTGGTAGTAGTAGCTTTATTCATCTGTAGATCTCTTTTTACAAGGATATAGTACATGTCAAAGTATTTACAAATTTAGATCAATTTAAAATAAGCTAATTCGTGTACACATATATTTACAGGCTTCTAGTTAGAGATAATCATTAGACTTACTCCTGGTATACAATACTTTTTTTTACAAATAACTTATTAAATAATGTAATGCCACACTGTTCACTCATATCTCACTATCAGTCACTGCAGACACTATACACATATCGTTTTATAACACTTCACTCACTACACACACACACACACACACACACACACACACACACACACACACACACACACACACTGGTGATTTCTGGGCCATTTTCTGTACCGCAACTTCCCATTTGCTATCCTGAAAAACTGAATCAGCATCCCTCCATAATGAGTGAGATGTTGAGCACAGAAAGAGGAAGAGGTGTTAGTATTGAGCTACGCATAGCTTGGGAGAAGGTATTTCTAGAAAGGATAAAAGAAGGAAAAAAACATAAAGTGATGCATTATATGGAATGTTGGTTATTTTATAATCATTATTATTAATTTGTATAACATTTTTTATCAAACCCATACTCTGTTTTAGCTAAGTAATCCTTTAATGTATAAAATGTATTGCATAACAGGTACTTTTTAGCTGTCTTTTTAAATAAGTGTATTTTTGCAGTTACTTTAATTTCTTTTGGTAATTTATTGTACAGTTTTAGACCTTGGTAGAAAATGCTGTTTTGAGTTTTATGTTTATTTTTTCTTGGTAAATGTAAGTTGAGTCTATCACTTGTTGCATGGTCATGGACAGAGCTGTATGTGCTGTAATTAGCAATGTTATTTTTTATGTGTACAGCTGACTGATAAATGTATTCACATGGAGCAATTAAAATCCCCAGTGTTTTGAACAGATCTTTACAATGAGCTCGATTACTATTTTTGGTTATTATTCTTATGGCTCTTTTCTGGAGTTTGGAAATTGCCTTCATATTTTGTGCATTTGTTACCCCCCCCCCCCCCCCCCCCACACACACATACAAAAATGCCGTAGCTAAGAATCGAATGTACATACGAATAATATGTAACTAAAAGACAATGCATGTTACATACCAATGGTAGGATTCTAAGGGTATAACATGCTGATGGCATTCTGTTTGCAAGTACCTTTGTGTGTTCACACCACTGCAACTGAGAATCAATATTCATTCCTAGAAATTTTGCATTTGTTACACAGTCTATAGAGGTGCCATCTACATTTAATTTAACATTGTCATTTTTCCTCTTCAAACTGGAATTCATCGCATTAGTTTTCTTCATGTTCAATGTCACTTTATTGCTTATTGACCAATCATAAACTTCCTTGAGAGTTTCATTTGGTTTCTCGGCGAGGTGTTTAAAAAGAAGGTTCCGAGGACACATGAACAACAGTGAAAACAATCCATCAGTATTCAGTACATATTTGAGAGAGTAAAATCACGAAACGATATTCATATCACATTACACGTAAATTTTACAAACGGTCGATAATAGCAAATATGTAAACAATACTGAGGAACTAGTAATTTTAATTGACATGAAAAAAGATCCGAATAATATTTTAAACGACCAAACCGACCTAAAAAGCAAACATTTTATCTAAAAGTTTACAAATACGCTATTTGAAAGAGAGAGCAACGTTCTAAACAAAATGTAAAAGGCCTATGGTATTGATATTTACAAGTTTTGCGTTAGCATTAACTCCTGGTTGTAGGGCCGTATGGCGGACGGCTGTCAAGTTGTTATCCCGTCGCTGTCTGGGGCCTCTCCAGATACCTCGTCGGCTTGGAATCTCATAGACTGGAGTAGAATTGTCTTCAGTGATGAGTGCCGCTTCGAACTGAACTGCGATGACCAGTAAAGACGTCTAGAAACAGAGGTGGCATACCAATCTGACAGTCGCCCGCAATACGTCCTCACAGCCAGGAGTGGTGATCTGGGGTGCCATTTCTTTTCATAGCAGGACCGCTTTGTTTATCACCCGCGGCACCCTGCCAGCACAGCGGTATGCCCACGATATTCTACGCCCCGTTTTGTTGCCCTTCATTGCAAACCAGCCTGGACTTACATTTCAGCAAGATAATGCCCTCCCGCAAACAGCGAGAGTTTTTACTGGTTCTTGCCAAACCGTACTTTGACCGGAAATGCTGGATCTCGACGATCAAACGCGATGATTGGGCAGTATTTGGCACGATATCCCTCAGAAGGGCAACCAACAACTCTGTCAATCAGTGCCAAGCCGAATAACTGATTGTATAAGCACAACATGTAGAACAACGCGTTATTTACTTTCTAAATTTGTGAAGCGGTTCCTCTTGCATAAAGCATCCAATTTTTTTGAAATTATAATCATTTGTTTGTCTCTATTCGTACATCACGTGTGCCGATATCCACCCCATTCGCGTAATTCCTTTGTGGTACGTCATATATATTCTTCTTTTGCCTTAGAGCCGGCCGAGGTGGCCGAGCGGTTCTAGGCGCTACAGTCTGGAACCGCACGAACGCTACGGTCGCAGGTTCGAATACTGCCTCGGGCGTGGATGTGTGTGATGTCCTTAGGTTAGTTAGGTTTAAGTAGTTCTAAGTTCTAGGGGACTGATGACCTCAGCAGTTAAGTCCCATAGTGCTCAGAGCTATTTTTTGCCTAACTTTCTAAAAAAATTGTATTCAAGCAACTTCATCTAGCAGCTCATTATTTTCGTGTGCGTGTTTGCTCCTACAGCGTTTCGCTTAGCAATCGAATCACACTTTCCACACAGGTGCAGAAAATTAAGAACGAAAGTAATTTTCGCGTGATATGCGCTCCCAAGTAACATGTCTCTATGAAACATGGATCATATACAGAAGGAACTGCTAGAGCACAATGCAGTACAGTACAGAAGGTAACTGAGGAAAAAGTATGCAATGAGACAAGCAAGAATAGCATTTCTATTCAAAGACAGTAATCACACTGAAGTCATTGCGATTTATGTCGGTCCATTGGACATTTCAAAAGGTAGGACATAGTTCTTAACAGGGTGTACGTTCACCACGTACATGCTCCTATGCTGACTACAAGGTTGGTAAAAAGCTCTTGTGGTAGGGCACCCCAATCTTCCAACATCGCGGCTGACGACTGCTGAATGGTCGGTGGTGCACATGAAGGAGCTGCAATACGTCCAGTCAACGCATTCCACACGTGCGTTAGGATCAACGTCGGGGGACGATATCCTCTCGTTCCAAGAACTCTTCCACTTCCTCTGTATTTCAATCAGTTACCTTCTACATTATACAGTGTGTCTGGAAAAGGACTTCCTAGTTTTAATGTGTCCCACAATCTGTACAAAGTGACAAACACTACTCTAGTTTGTGGTGTTTGATTAATCAGCTCTCCAAATTTGGCTCCCCTGCTGTTGGCAGGTCTGCTTGACGGCATCAATGCTGTTTCATTTCCTCTGTTCCCTCAGTTCAGTCCAGGCGTACACAGGTCTGCGTTGTCATCCGTATAAATGAAATCATGGCCGAATGCGTCTCTGAAAAGATGCACTGACCTCCAAATTTTTGGAAACAGTACACTCACCGATCGACATTATTTTGACACTCCTTCCCGTTGCATGTCTTTTTAACGTTGAGTTCGACCCTGACTTCATTCTTATGGGTGATAATTCCGCGGCGCCCATCTCCCAAGTTTAATCTTATCGAGCACGTATGGAATGCATTGGTAAGACATACTGTTGCACGTCCACATGCACAAACGGCCATCCTAGAGTTGTGGTGGAGGAGCAGAACTTCTTACTAAGCTAAAGGCCAACACTGAAGCACGCAGCAAGGCACGGAATGTCGTCTGTGGTGATCACTCACGCTATTAAGATTAAGTTGATTCATCAACTCTCCAAATTCGGCTCCCCTGCTGTTGGCAGGTCTGCTTGACCTTGAGACGGCATCAATGCTGTTTCTTTTCCTCGGTTCCCTCAGTTCAGTCCAGACGTGCGCGCAGTGCAGTGCAGAGCAACACATCAACAATGTGTACTCCGCAACAGAAAGCGCAGTGTGTTATTTGCCTAGTGAAAACTGAGTCAGTTATAACAGTGTAACGTAATTTTAGACGTCAGTATGGTGGTGAAGCACCTACTGCAAAAACTATCCGTCATTGGTTAAAGTCTCTCAAGGAAACTGGTAGTGTTCCAACAGCAAAATCGCCAGGGAGACCGAAACTTCTGAAGATGTTATTGAAGAGAGCCGTGTTTCGTGTGTTCGGAGCCTGAAGTCATTGACCAGAGGTAGTCTACAGTTAGGAGTGCGTAAAGGTACTGTGTAAGATGCTGTGCATAAAAGACTTAAGTTGCGTGCCTAAAAGTTGAAGCTGTTACATGAAATAAAACTTACTGATAAAATCGAAAGCTGTGGGTTTGCTGTGGACTTTCTACACAGATTGATGATGATGTAATTTTTTCAAAAAAAGATTGTTTTGTGGTGACACCACATTTCATGTCAGTGGAACAGTTAATCGTCGTAACTGCATAATTTAGGATCATCGGTTCTTACACACTGCTTAATCTAACTTAAACTCTAACTTACGATAAGGGCGACACACACACACCCACGCCCGAGAGAGGATTCGAACCTGCGGTCGTAGCGGTCGCGCGGTGCCAGACTGAAGCGCCTAGAAGCGCTCGGCCACCAGCGCCCGGCAGCTCTTTTTCGCACACCCTGTACTGTAGCAGCTCTTTCTATGTATGGACCAAATCTGATAGAGCTATATTACCTGGCAGTGACACGTTATGCGAAAGTTACTTTCTTCTTAAGTTTTCGACACCAGTGTAGTATATTGTTCTCGAGCTGGGGCTGCTTGGTGGCAACAAGCTACATGTTGTTGTTGTTGTTGTGGTCTTCAGTCCAAAGACTTTATTGATGCAGCTGTCCATGCTACTCTATCCTGTGCAAGCTTTTTCATCTCCAAATAACTACTGCAACCTACATCCCACTGAATATGCTTACTGTATTCCTCTCTTGATCTCCTTCTACGATTTTTATCCCCCAAGCTTCCCTTCAGTACCAAATTCGTGATCCCTTGGTGCCTCAGAATATTTCCTACCAACCGATCACTTCTTACCGTGGGTAAACGAATCATTGATGTCAATGCTGAAGTTCAGTCTGCAACCACAAAACACTGCAGGTCCATCCAGTAGAGAGTGTGCAGCGACAGATTTGATGGTATTCTTTTTCTTGTCGGCGACAGATGTGGTCATTTCGACGTCTTCAATAGTTCTATATATTGTCTGTCTTGCACGACGACGGGATCTTCTGAATGGCATCTTGGCAGCGTTCAATGCAGTTGCCTGTGTTTGCAGCAGCAGCGCGAATGATCCGCTCCGCGGGCAGCGCTCGCTTCTATAGCCGCGCACTGGCGCGACGCTGATAAGGGACTTAGAATATTTCCAGTGCCAGCCGAGAGTTCTCCCGGACGCGGGCACTAGCACTGGAAAGTCCCTTATCAGCGTCAGTGCGCGGCTATAGAAGCGAGCGCTGGCCGCGGAGCGGATCATTCGCGCTGCTGCTGCTGCACAGGCAACTGCATTGAACGCTGCCAAGATGCCATACAGAAGATCCCGTCGTCGTGCAAGACAGACAATATATAAAACTATTGAAGACGTCGAAATGACCACATCTGTCGCCGACAAGAAAAAGAATACCATCAAATCTGTCGCTGCACACTCTCTACTATATACACGTAGTATACGTGTATACACGTAGTAGACGTAAGATATCAGTTAATGAAACTGTTTTTATATGGATTAAAGGTAAAGGTACCTGTGAATATGTTAAATTTGTTGGAGATTGTACATTGTATTTTCACAAATAAAGTGATCTGTAGCGTAGCTTAAAAACGGACAAGGGTACATCTAGGATCTGTCGACATAGAGTATGCAACAGCATGTTACGTCAGCTCTCTGAGCGCGTGACCTTTGACCCCGCCGATAAGGCGGCTCAAAGCCATCTTGGCAGCGCGCCAGCTTACCATGAATTTCTCTTCTCCCCAATCTTTTTCAGTACCTCCTTCTTAGTTACATGATCTACCCATCTACTCTTCAGCATTCCTCTGTAGCACCACATCTGAAAAGCTTCTGTTCTTTTCTTGTCGAAACTGTTCATCATTCTCTACAAGTACTCTGAGAAACGACTCCCTGACACTTAAATCTATACTCGATGTTACCAAATTTCTCTTCTTCAGAAACGCTTTTCTTACCATTGCCAGTCTACATTTTTTATCCTCCCTACTCTGACTGTCATCAGTTATTTTGATTCCCAAATAGTAAAACTCATCTACAAGCGTTTCATTTCCTAATCTAATTCCCTCAGCATGACCTGATTTAACATTCCATTATCCTCGTTTTGCTTTTCTTGATGCTGATTTTATATCCTCCTTTCACGCACTGTCCGTTCCATTCAACTACTCTTCTAACTCCTTTGCTGTCACTGGCAGAATTAGTATGTCCTCGGCAAACCTCAAAGTATTTATTTCTTCTACCTGAACTTTAATTCCTACTCCACATTTTTCTTTTGTTTCCTTTACTGCTTACTCAATGTACAGATTGAATAACACTGAGGATAGGTTACAACCCTGCCGCACTCCCTTCTCAACCACTGCTTCCATTTCGTGCCCCACGCCTCTTATGACTGCCATCTGGTTTCTGTACAAATTGTAAATAGCCTTTCGCTCCCTGTATTTTACCCCTGCCACCTTTAGAATTTGAAAGAGAGTATTCCATAAGGGAGTAGCTATTTGAAGAACTCTCTAAACAAGTTTCTAGAGTGGACACATCTGTTACACTGGTTGCACACTTCTACGTAATGTTACTGTACGACGTCGCACAGTGGTACGACAATGGTCTCATTCTGGCTGACGGCTGCGATTCAGATTTGTGTTTCAAAGTGATTTCCCTACATGACATAGCCAGCCGCTGTGGCCGAGCGGTTCTAGACGCTTCAGTTTGGATCCGCACTGCTGCTACGGTCGCATGTTCGAATCCTGCCTCGGGCATGGATGTGTGTGATAGCCTTAGTTAGGTTTAAGTAGTTCTTAGGGGATTGATGACCTCCGATGTTAAGTCCCATAGTGCTTACAAGGGAACCTCCCCATCGCATCCCCCTCAGATTTAGTTATAAATTGACACAGTGGATAGGCCTTGAAAAACTGAACACAGATCAATCGAGAAAACAGGAAAAAGTTGTGTGGAACTATGAAAAAATAAGCAAAATACACAAACTGAGTAGTCCATGTGCAAGATAGGCAACATAAAGGACAATGATAGCTGATGAGCGCCGTGGTCTCGTGGTTAGAGTGAGCAACTGCGGAACGAAACGTCCGTGGTTCGACTCCTCCCTCGAGCGAAAATTTTACTTTCTTTATTTTCGCAAAGTTACGATCTGTCCGTTCATTCATTGACGTCTCTGTTCACTGTAATAAGTTTAGTGTCTGTGTTTTGCGACCGCACCGCAAAACCGTGCGATTGGTAGACGAAAGGACGTGCCACTCCAATAGGAACCGAAAACATTTGATCGCAAGGTCATAGGTCAACCGATTCCTCCACAGGAAAACACGTCTGATATATTCTATACGTCACTGGTGACGGCATGTGCGTCACATGACAGGAATATGTTGTCGACCCACCTAACTTGCACACTTGGCGAATGGGTAAAAAGATTCTTCTACCTTGCCCGATTTAGGTTTTCTTGTGGATGTGATAATCACTCCAAAAAAAGTGATGAAAACATAAGAGTTTGTCACATAAACTGCATCAAATGAATGCAACAGTTTCAGAGTCGCACAGTTTTCCCTGTGCTCTGTCAAAACACGTGCGTAGACCGTCAAATTCTGTATATGTCCAAGCAAATATGAACATGTCCTGGAATTTTGGAGAGCGAAGTTGATTATGTGTGAGTGCCTGAACTTTGATAATTATCTGAAAATAAAAAATTAAAATTTTCACCCGATAGAAGATTTGAACGAAGGACCTGTCGTTCTACAGCTGCTCACGCTAACCACGGGACCACGGCACTCCTGAGCTTACACTTTCCTTGATGTTGCATATCTTGCGCATGGACTACTCAGTTTTAATATTTTGCTTATTTTTTTCATAGTTCCACACAACTTCTTCCTGTTTTCTCGATTGATCCGTGTTCAGTTTTTCAAGACCTATCCCTGTGCCAACTTATAACTAAATCTGAGGGGGGTGCGATGGGGAGGTTCCCTTGTTAGAGCCATTTGGACCTACATGACTTAATCCAAATTTCGTGATGGTTGCTGCGACAAGGACATGGCCGATTTCCTTCCACATACATTATGTTTTCAATATTTCTTTCCTCGCCCTTCTATCAGACTTAGGTAATCTTCCAATAATATTCTTGAAAGAAATTAATTTTAAATGGTGGATCCTACTGGATTTGAACCAGTGACCATCTGGCTAATAGCCAGATGACCGTTCAGCCCTAATGACCTTGTTATCGACGGGGCGTTAAACATCAATCATCCGTCCCTCCTTCTATCACAGGATTAGTTTCTTCCGAAATGTTGACCTGCCCCAGTAGATAATACCGTAAGACGTTAGTGGGTGAGAATACAGTCTTTTTGACGGTGTCATCTCCGAATTAACGCAAAACTTGCAGATTTTTTCGTCGGTTAAGCTGTTGTTCAGCGTAGCGCGCATACGCTCAACCAGACTGCTGGGGTTTTCGCCTGTTAGGAGACGGTAATTAAGCAGCGAGCGCTGGGGCGCGAGTATCGACCGTTGCGCCGACGCTGCGGCGCGACGGTGTAACTTTCAGGCGACAGACCGCACGCAAAGGTTTCTTATGGCGCAGGTGTCTATCGATCGTGACCTCGACGAATACAGCTGCTCTTCAATGTCAACAAAGAATTCGACCGCTTTTCCGAGCCGTTCCATTCCCCAATTTTGTACGATAGACAGGACTGTCAATGTGGCTCACAGCTTGTAGGGCCGTGATTAACTTTGTTCCTTAGCGTTGCGAAACTCTACAGCGATGTTCTCAGTGTGTTTCAACGTACAGATTCGATTAATACGCTCAGTTTTTTTCTTTATTGTCATTTTCACACCTGATACAGGTAGGCCAGCAGCGGCATACTACGCCGCTCTTCGGCCACAGATATAACTAATGATACAAAAGGAGACAATCGAAAAACAGGCATGGCGGACATACAAATGTAAACATACAAAATTAAATCACACGGAGCCGTTCACGGGCGCAGTGTCCAAACTAAAAACTTTCAGAAACGTGGACACGCACAGAGATGACACATGCAAAAAAATGGTTCAAATGGCTCTGAGCACTATGGGACTTAACATCGATGGTCATCAGTCCCCTAGAACTTAGAACTACTTAAACCTAACTAACCTAAGGACAGCACACACATGCAAAAGATGGAGCAGAAACGATGAAACATTGGAACACGAACATAACGGCACACACAAACACTAGGCGATGATCTCCGGCGCGCGAAATTTCACTATACGTGTACGAGCCTGGGGACACGCCAAAAACGGGAAAAGGTGGGGGAGGAGGGAGAGGGGAGAGTGTAGATGCCAATGGCAGTGGAGATAGAAGGGGGAGGAAAGAAGGTAGGGGGGTAGGGGAAGCCTGGGGGGAGGAAGGAGGAAGGAAGGGAGAGGGGAGAGAGGGTGCCTGTGGGAAAAAGACACAGGGTGTGGTAGAGGAGGATTAAAGTTGGTAGGAGGGGTAGATGGAGGGGAGGAGGGCATCATCAGGGAGGGGGAGTTGGTGGAAGCCACCTTGGGCAAGGATATCGAGTGCGGAGAGATGGGATGTGGGAATGCAGGCATGGTAGTGGACAGGGGTGGGAGAGGATGGGAGAGACAAGCGGGTGAGGGGGATCAAGTTTGCGGGATATGTCGTGGATCCGTATCCTTTCGAGGAAAAGGAGGAGGCGTGGGAACGGGATGAGGTCATATAGGATCCGCATGGGGGTTGGGAGGCGGATGCGATAGGCGAGGCAGAGTGCATGGCATTCTAGAATTTGAATGGATTTGTAGAAGGTAGGAGGGGCGGAGATCCAGGCAGGATGAGCATAGAAGAGGATAGGGTGGATAAGGGATTTATAGATGTGGTGGAGAGGTCCAGACCCCATGTGTGACCAGAAAGGAGCTTGAGGAGATGGAGTTGGGAGCGTGCCTTGGCTTGGATAGTCCAGAGATGGGAGGTCTAGGAGAAGCGATGGGCAAGGGTGACGCCAAGATACTTGAGGATGGGAGTGAGGGTGATAGGATGTCCATAAATTGTGATATAGAAGTCGAGGAGACGGAAGGAAGGGGTGGTTTTGCCTACAATGATCTCCTGAACACACTCAGTCCTGAGCTTACATTTTATGAATGAAAAGTTTATACTTCCTGGCAGATTAAAACTGTGTGCCCGACCGAGACTCGAACTCGGGACCTTTGCCTTTCGCGGGCACACAGTTTTAATCTGCCAGGAAGTTTCATATCAGCGCACACTCCGCTGCAGAGTGAAAATCTCATTCTGAAAAGTTTATACTGTTGGTCAATGCGTTGTTATGGGACAAAATATGACCAAAATGCTAAATTTCAAAAAATTGCCTTGATTCACCAAAATAGCGGTCGGTTACAATTAAAGTGCATCTGTTAACGGAGGTGGAGAGTGGGCAGTAATTACCGTATGGCAGCGAAACGTTCTAGATATGCTAATACATCAATTTGGAACCGATTTACGCTGGAAAAAAATTAATTCCAGCTTTGGCCACCAGGTTCAATTCTGACACTGCACAGCATCTCGTCAATGCCTCCAGCGCTCATATTGAGCAAATTGTGTAATCAGCGCTTAATCATAAAATTAACTTTATGTCTTCTGACTTGTTTGACCTCTTCTGCCCAAGTCCTGTTCCTAACCCACTACATATGTCTTTCTTGCATTCACAGCACCTGATTTGCACTGGGTACTCAAATTGGAACTAATTTCTATTCAACAAAAATCAGTTCCACATTAACGCACAATATGTGCCAATTTTCGCAGACATACGATAATTGCAGTCCATGCTGGACCTCTGTGAATAGCTGCACTTTGATTATAACCACCCGGTATTAGGACATGTCGCATATATGCTACATCTGGACTCAACTGTGTATTTTATCCTAGGAATGAAATGTTTTCAGGGGTTGCTTTGATGGATTTTATTTATACACTTGCCGCGCGGGATTAGCCAAGCGATCTAAGGCGCTGCAGTCATAGACTGTGCGGCTGGTCCCGGCGTAGGTTCGAGTCCTCCCTCGGGCATGGTTGTGTGTGTTTGTCCTTACGATAATTTAGGTTAATAGTGTGTACGCTTAGGGACTGATGACCTTAGCAGTTAAGTCCCATTAGATTTCACACACATTTGAACATTTATATACTTACAAGAAAAATACATAAATACGGATGCAGCAGCATAGCTTCCTGATTTCTCTCCGATTTTGTCCCTTTGCCATTTTTTGTAGAGATTTTTGAAATCCCGCATTTATGTGAACCGTCTAAGGAACCTACAAGACCTGAAGGCAAACATCCGAGTAGAAATTGCCAACGTCCCCTCTCCTATGCTGGTAAGGGTCATGAGAATGCCGGAAATCGGCTTATTCAGTGTGTGGGCAATTGAGGGCGTCATCTACCTATAAGATTTTCAGAACTGTGTAAACCAAAACCTTAGATATGTACCCACATTATTTAAAAAATTAAAAAAAATCTGATTAATAAAATGGGTTTTATTTCGTTTTGAAATCATGAAATTATGCTGTCGCACCTTGCATATTTATGTAACTGTCACAAAATGTTGTTTTATTATTATGCGTGAAAATATGGCCAGAAAATAACTTGTAATTCTACAATTTTTATGGAGTTGCAAATAACCGTTCCTGTTTTCGGTGAGACGGAGAGGTATTTTGCGTCTGGTGCACACCACAATTATGAAACCCTTACATGCAGGCAACATAGGTGTGAAAAGAGTTTTTGGGTATTATTCATCATCTTAGCTAGGTGATGGCATGGAACATCTTTGCTGCTGGTGAGGGCACAGTCTTTGGTATTCGGGGGTGCTTCCTCAATGGGACTGCAACATATTTGTCGTTACATTCCTCCTCTTCTTCCTCTTGCATTCCTCCACTGAATGTGAAAGTATAGGTAGTTGCCGAATGTACACTTACGGTTACACAAAAAAAAAAGCGATGGAATAAGCAATCACTTATTCGATACTGTAGAGTGTATTAGTATATTACAGCAATTCTAAACAACATTCTCGTTCAAAATTACAAAAAACGGAATTACCTTTCCAGAAAGAGATTTTCACTCTGCAGTGGATGCGACACTTCCTAGTAGATTAAAACTGTGTGCCTGACCGAGACTCGAACACGGGACCTTCGCCTTTCGCGGGCAAGTGCTGTACCATATGAGCTACCCACGCACGACTCACGCCCCGTCCTCACAGCTTTACTTCCGCCAGTACCTCGTCTCCTACTTTCCAAACTTCACAGAAGCTCTACTGCGAACCTTGCAGAATTAGCACTCCTGGAAGAAAGGATATTGCGGAGACATGGCTTAGCCACATCCTGGGGGATGTTTCCAGAATGAGATTTTCACTCTGAAGCGGAGTGTGCGCTGGTATGAATTCTGCAACGTTCGCAGGAGAGCTTCTGTGAAATTAGGGAAGTAGGAGACAAGGTACTGGCAGAAGTAAAGCTGTGAGGACGGGGCGTGAGTCGTGCTTGGGTAGCTCAGATGGTAGAACACTTGCCCGCAAAATGCAAAGGTCCTGAGTTCGAGTTCCGAAATTACCTTTATTTCTCGAAAAGATGCTGATGCTGTGATAAACAGTTTTCGTCAAGCAGATGCTGAAACTTGCTGTGAGCTTGCAGAAACGTCAACATCTATGTCTACACCATACTCGACAAGCCACAGTCCGGATCTGCCGAGTGCTGTTGGCAAGTGGGATGCATTCAGCACTTGTGAGGCCAATTGAGGAACTACTTGACTGAGAAGTAGCGACATCGGTCACAATAACTGGCAACAGCCGGGAGTGCGGTGTGCTCACCGCATGCCCTCCGTATCCGCATCTGGTGAAACCTACGGGTTGAGGATGACACGGTGGCCGGTCGGTTCCTTTGAGCATTCAAAGCCTATTCGGATGGTGTTTGTTTGTTTTTATTTTATTTGCACCTCAAGTTACGTATGACCAAATTGAGGAGCAAATCTCCAAGGTTGTGGAACGTGTCAGTACATGAAATTACAACACAAGAGTAATAACACATAAAAACAAAATGTTTATGAACCCAAAAAAAAGTCAAGCCATAAGTTTCAGTAAACGCAGTCAACAATATAACACAAGAATGAGCTTAATTTTTTAAGGAACTCCTCAACAGAACAGGAGTGACCGTAAGGAAACTCTTCAGTTTCGATTTGAAAGTGCGTGGATTACTGCTACGATGTTTGAATTCTTGTCGTAACTTATTGAGAAAGGAAGCAGCCCTATGCTGCACACATTTCTGTACAAGAGTTAAGGAAGTCCGATCCAAATGCAAATTGAATTTCTGCCGAGTATTAACTGAGTGAAAGCTGCTTATTCTTGGGAATAAACTGATGTTGTTAACAAGAAACGACAGTAAAGCATACATATATTGAGAGGCCAATGTCAAAATACCAACACTAGTGAACAGTGGTCGACAAGAGGTTCGCGAACTCACACCACTCACACCACCCCAGCCAAAAATATCCTTTTATAATGGGAAGAGTTACCCTGAAACATAATACCAGACGACATAAGTGAATGAAAATAAGCAAAGTAGACTAATTTTCGTGTCAAAAGATCACTCACTTCAGACACCATTCGAATAGCAAAAATTGCAGGATTAAGTCTTTGAACAAGATCCTGAACGTAGGCTTTCCATGACAGTTTACTATCTATCTAAACACCCAGAAATTTGAACTGTTCAGTTTCAGTAATCATATGCCCATTCTGTGAAATTAAAACGTCGGGTTTTGTTGACCTATGTGTTAGAAACTGTAAAAACTGAGTCTTAATGTCATTTAGCGTTAGTTTATTTTCTAAAAGCCACAAACGTAGGTCATGAACCGCACTATTTGAAACCGAGCCAATGTTGCACACAACATCCTTTACTACCAAGCTAGTGTCATCAGCAAACAGTAATATTTTAGAGTTACCTGTAATACTAGAGGGCATATCATTTACACAAATAAGGAACAGGAGTGGTCCCAACACTGATCCCTAGGGCACCCCTCCCCCCTTGACAGTACTCCACTCTGATCCCACATCACAGCCATTCTTAACACTGTGAATAATGACCTTTTGCTATCTGTTGCTAAAGTAAGAGGTGAACCAATTGTGAGTTACTCCCCATACTCCATAATGGTCCAACTTCTGGAGCAATATCTTGGAGTAATATTTTGTGATCACCACAGTCAAACGCCTTAGTTAAATAAAAAAATATCCTTAGCGTTCGAAACCTTCTGTATAACCCATTCAGAAAAAAGAGAATATAGCATTTTCGGTTGTCAAACGACTTCTAAAGCCGAACTGTACATTTAATAGCAAATTATGTGATATAAAATGATCAATTATCCTTACATACATAGCCTTTTCAATAACTTTAGCAAACACCGATGGCATAGAAATATGTCTAAAATTGTCTACCTTATCTCTTTCTCCCTTTTTATAAAGCGGCTTTACTACTGAGTACTTTAATCATTCAGTAAACGGACCATTCCCAAAGGAAACATTACAAATATGGCTGAGTACAGGGCTAACATGTGGAGCACAGTACTTTAATATTCTGCTAGGCACTCCATCATGTCCAAGAGAGTCCTTAGTCTTCAGTGATTTAATTATTGACTCAATCTCCCCCTGTCAGTATCACAGAGGAGTATTTCAGACATCAGTCTCGGAAAGGCATTTTCGAAGAGTGTTATATGACTCCTTGTAGAAATCAAATTTTTATTTAATTCATCAGCAATGCTCAGAAAATGATTGTTAAGTACTGTACATATATCTGATTTATCAGTAACAGAAATATTCTTACTACGAACTGACTTTATATCGTCGACCTTGTGCTGCTGACCAGACACTTCCTTCACAACTGACCATATGGTTTTAATTTTATCCTGTGAATTAGCTATTCTTTTTGCGTACCACATACTCTTCGCCTCCCTAATAACGTTTTTAAGCACCTTACAATACTGTTTGCAATGGGTTACTGTAGCTTGATTGTGACTACTCCTTTCTATGAATCGCTGTCTGGTAACTGCTTTTCCTACTATTTGTTTTACGTACTCATACCACTTAAGGTCACTCTGGATAGTTACTCCAAAATATTTTATGGTGGATACTGTTTCAAGCATACTGTAGTTGTACGGCGATGCGCCGAAAGTACATGGTGTAAAATATACGTTACAGTCTGGCACAGAAAGTTTAACTAATGCCTTTAAAATCGCCATTAGACTTGTTTATTTACAGTGTTACATTTACATTTGCACATTCATGATTTCGGCTTCAAAGTGTTACAAATTGCCTAAGATGGCATACTATCGTATTAAAATACGCTATTAGACACAATGTTCCATTTTAATACGACAGTATGCCATCTTAGGCAATTTATTGCACTTAAAACACTTGATAATGGCACTTTGAAGCAGAAATCATGATTGTGCAAATGTAAATGTAACACTGTAAATAAACAACAGTCTAATGGCGGTATTGACTTTAAAAATGGCTCTGAGCACTATGGGACTTAATATCTGTGGTCATCAGTCCCCTAGAACTTAGAACTACTTAAACCTAACTAACCTAAGGACACGACACGCATCCACGCCCGGGCAGGATTCGAACCTCCGACCGTAGCGGTGGCGCGGTTCCACACTGAAGCGCCTAGATCCGCTCGGCCACGACGGTCGGCTAACATTCACAGACAAACAGAAAAAATCGAATACTAAGCACTGAAACGGGGAAGAAAGCGTGCACTAGTATTCAGTATCAGGTTTGTCACGCCATCAAGTATAAATTAAAATCATCATCATCATTTATCTGCTATATTAGCAGGTCCTTTGCCTCTCCATTTTCTGCGATCCATTGCTTCCTTCTTAAGGCTGCTGTATGTTGTACCGTCCATCATGTCATCCAGTATCTGGAATCTCTTCCTTCCTCGCTTCTTTTTCCCTTCTACATAACCTTCTAAAACTGTTTTTATCAGTCCGTCATTCTTTCTTAATATATGCCCAATCCAATTTCTTTTTCTTCTCTTTATTACATCTAGTAACTGTCTTTTCTCTCCCACTCTTCTCAGTACCTCTTCATGTTTTACTCTGTCCATCCAACTTATTCTTTCCATCTTCCGCCATGTCCAGATCTCAAAAGCCTCCAGCCTTTCTCTGTCTTTTTTCCTCATAGTCCATGTTTCAGCGCCATATAGAAGAACACTCCATACAAGACATTTTATGAGTCTCTTTCTGAGTTCTCTGTCCAGACCTCTGCAGAAGATTCTCCTTTTCTTATAAAACGACTCTTTTGCCATTGCTATCCTTGTTTTAATTTCTGTGGTGCACTTCCAGTCGGTGTCTATCCTGCTTCCAAGATACTTAAAATTTTGCACCTGTTCCTGTGTTTCTCCATTCAGCACAATTTTTATTTCCTTATTTCCTCCTATTGCCAATACTTTTGTTTTATTTGTGTTAATTTTCATTCCATATTTTTTTCCGTTAGTTGCAATGGTGTCCACCAAATCCTGTAATTCTTTTTCCCCTGTGGCTAGAAGGACCATGTCATCAGCAAATCTCAAGCACCCTACTCTTCTTCCTCCAATTTCTACTCCTTTGTCATCTAATGAGCATTGGTCAATCATATTTTCCAAGTACAGGTTGAAAAGAGTAGGTGATAAACAGCATCCTTGTCTTACTCCTTTCCCTAGTCTGATCCAGTTTGTACTTTCTCCTCTCACTTTAACTGAAACTTTTTGATTAAGGTACAATGAGTTTATAAGTCTTCTGGTTTTCCAGTCCACTCTCTTTTCCCTCATAATAGTCGCCAGCTTGTCCCAAACCACATTGTCAAATGCCTTTTCTAAATCGATGAAGCACATATATAGGTCTCTTCCTTTTTCAATAAACCTTTCTCCCAAGATTCGTAGGAGCCCTATTGCATCTCTGGTGCCCGTATTCCGTCTAAAGCCAAACTGATCCTCGCCGAGATTCTCCTCTATTACTTTTTCAAGTATTTTATTAATTATTCTTAACATCACTTTGGCTGCATGTGAAATGAGGCTGATTGTCCTGTGCTCGCTGCATTTCTTGGTTCCTTGTT
The DNA here is from genome assembly GCF_021461395.2 of Schistocerca americana. Lineage (NCBI taxonomy): Eukaryota > Metazoa > Arthropoda > Insecta > Orthoptera > Acrididae > Schistocerca > Schistocerca americana. The sequence continues at coordinate 253,868,825 of NC_060126.1, forward strand.
TTTTCGGTAATGGAATCATTACTGTTGTCAAAAAGTCCTCAGGCCATTCACCACTGTCATATATTTTATTACATAACCTCAATATTTCTCTTATTCCATTGTGGTTCAAGCATTTTAGTATTTCTCCCGGTATTGTATCTGTACCTACTGCTTTGCCATTTTTCATTGCAGCAATGGCAGACTTTACTTCTTCCATTATGATGGTCGGTCCTTTCTCTTCATCACTTACACTGTTGTGTGATTCAAGTTCCAGAGTTTCTGGTTTGCTATTTGTGTCATATAGCTCTTTTATATATTCTTCCCATCTCTGGAGGACATCGTCACGATCTTTGTACACTACCTCTTCGTCTTTACTCAAAATTTCCATAGTAGCACTTCCTGCTCTGTTTTGTTCCCATGTCATAGTCTTTACTCTGTTGTATAGTAAGTCGTATCTTCCCTTCCCGTCCAGTTCTTCAATTTCATCACATTCCTCTTTTAGCCATTTTTTCCTAGCCTGCTCTGTTTCTCTTCGCAGTTCGTTATTTAACCTTCGGTATATCTTTCTTGCATCTTCAGTGTTCTTGTTTTTCAATTTTCTTCTCTCCTCCATCTTGGAAATCATTTCTTGTGTGACCCATGGTTTTTTTGACCTTTTCCCTTTTACATATCCTATATTTTGCTGTCCTGCTTTAATGATTCCTTCTTTCAGCATATTCCAGTACTCGTTGGCATTATCAGGTGCTTCTTTGTCTCGTAATGTGTTTAGAAAGTCCCGAAACAGCATTTCTGTAATTTGTTCTTTGTTGGACCTTATCTTCTCTAGATCCCACTTCTTCATCATTGTCGCCTTTTCAGTTTTTTTATTCTTATTTCTATTTCTGCCATAAGTAAGTTGTGGTCACTATTAATATCTGCACCTGGTAATGTGTGCACCTTCTTGATTCCATTCCTGTATCTTTCTTCTACCAGTATAAAATCGATTTGGTTTTAATTAAATTAAAATACAAGCTGCAAAAGATGTCAAGGAAACAACTATATGGCTGAAATGAAAGAGAGATTATCAATGAGGAGCAACAGCATGATGGCGCGTCAGCCCAATCTGTAGGCCGTAGCATCTCGTCAGATGAAACAGACAACGTCCGGCGGTTGTTTCTTAATCACGTGGATCACTTGCGTCTCGCTAATGGTAAATATCATACCCAATTTTCAAAAAAATTGGAAAAATAAAACGAAGACCGGTTTATTGGTGTGTACTGAGTAATACATTTGACGAAGCATACACACAAGAACGACCATACGCAAGAGTCAGTGGACACACAAGAAATACGACAACTGAACACGTCAAATGACTCACACTCTGACTCAGATGCCAAGCAGACCCGGACAACGATGCGATATGATGGATACACAACGATGTAGAGGTAACATAATATTAAGACATAAGATAATATTAAGGATTATAAATACAGAACAATCAATATTGTATCTATACAGCAACTATATGCATAAAACTAATATGACGTTTGAGAAAGAAGGTACAGTCAGCTTTGCTCAGCATAAAACACGAGGAAGGCACTATAACAATCAGAGGTTTACTTAGGCGTAGGCAAGATTTGATTGGGGGGTGGGGACGGGGAGGTTCAACAAATGGGCATCGTAATAAAGTGCACTTGTAATAGAACGCAAGTACATATGCAGGGTGGTCCATTGATAGTGACAGGGCCAAATATCTCACGAAATAAGCATCAAACAAAAAACTACAAAGAACGAAACACGTCTAGCTTGAAGGGGGAAACCAGATGGCGCTATGGTTGGCCCGCTAGATGGCGCTGCCATAGGTCAAATACATATCAACTGCGTTTTTTTTAAAAATAGGAACCCCCATTTTTTTATTACATATTCGTGTAGTACGTAAAGAAATATCAATATTTTAGTTGACCACTTTTTTCGCGCTGTAAGTCACAAACGTATAAATAAGTACGTGGTGTCACGTAACATTCCGCCTGTGCGGACGGTATTTGCTTCGTGATACATTACCCGTGTTAAAATGGACCGTATCCACCCCCACCGTCCTACCTTACCTCCACAGGCCGTCCTCCTCCTCCGTGAATCCCGCCGTCTCTACCGTGCATTCCTCCGCACGCGTGACCTGGACACACTACGACGCCAACTCCAGAGACACATCCGTAACTTGCTCGCGGCTAAGAAACGCCGGGACTGGAGACAGACATGCACCCATTTAAACGCTACCCTTCCTATCAACTCGTCCAAGTACTGGTCAGCCTTCCGCCGCCTTACCGGATCTAACACCCCCCCTCCCCTACTATCCTCTCCTTCATGACAACCAACCTTCCCTGACAACATTAGTAAGGCCAATCACTTTGCCTCCTACCTCTCCGATGTCTTTACCGTCCCAGACGATCCCCAGTTCGATTACTCCCTCTTCCCAGATGTCCGCGATCGAACTGACACCTCTGTCCCTCCCCTCGCACCTGGTTTTCAGTACTTGGACAACATTGCACGCACAGAACTCAATGCCCCTATCACTACACAGGCTCTCATCGCTACACTCCGCACGAAACGCAACACCGCTCCTGGTGGCTCTGAGCACTATGGGACTTAACATCTATGGTCATCAGTTTCCTAGAACTTAGAACTACTTAAACCTAACTAACCTAAGGACATCACACAACACCCAGTCATCACGAGGCAGACAAAAGCCCTGACCCCGCCGGGAATCGAACCCGGGAACCCGGGCGAGGGAAGCGAGAACGTTACCGCACGACCACGAGCTGCGGACCCGCTCCTGGTCACGATCGTGTCACCTATCGCCACCTTCGTGAAGCTCCTGCCTCTTTCCTCTCCACCCTGGCCAGGCTGTACAATGTAGTCCTGTCCACCGGCTTCTACCCCAACCTGTGGAAAACCTCCCATATCCTGATGTTCCTTAAACCCGGTAAACCGCCATTCGCTGTCTCCTCCTACCATCCCATCAGCCTTACCTCGGTCTTCAGCAAGGTCCTGGAATCCATCCTCACCCGACGCATCCACCAGCATCCCCACCAGCACCGCCTCCTTCCCGTTACCCAGTGTGGCTTTCGGCCGTCCTTCTCTACCGATGACCTTCTCCTTCACCTCATCTCGTCTCCGAGCAGCTAAATTCCCGTCGTTCCGCTATCTTCCTCTCCCTTGCCCTTGAACGAGCCTATGGCCGTGTGTGGCATTCCAGTCTCCTCTTCAAGCTTCAAACCTTCGCCCTTCCTATTAACTACGTCCGTCTGATCGGCTCCTATCTTTCCCAACGTCCTTCCTACGTCACCATCCACAACACGGATTCCTACACCTTTTTCGCCTCCGCCGGTGTGCCCCAGGGTTCCATCCTCTCCCTTCTTCTGTACCTGTTGTATACGGCGGACATGCCACCGCCTTCACCCCCCCCCCCCCCATCCACCTTCTCCAGTACGCCAATGACACCGCCTTCCTTGCCCTTGCCCCCACCCTGCAGCGCTCCCAACACCTTCTCCAATCCCATCTTGATCAGTTCACCGCTTGGTGCAACCAGTAGTTGCTTAAGGTCAATCCTGCCAAAACCCAGGCAATCATAGTAGGTAAAACCACCCCTTCCTTCCGCCTCCTCGATTTCTACATCACCATCTATGGCCATCCTATCACCCTCACCCCTGCCCTTAAGTACCTTGGTGTCACCCTCGACCGTTGCCTCTCCCGGACCCCCCACCTCCGGATGATCCAAGCCATGGCACGCTCCCGAGTATGTCTCCTCAAACTCCTTTCCGGCTGTACTTGGGGTCTGGACCCCTCCACCATCCTCCATACATATAAATCCCTCATTCGCCCTATCCTTTGCTACGCCCACCCTGCCTGGATCTCCGCTCCCCCAACCTTTTACAAATCCCTTCAAATCCTAGAACGCCATGCTCGCATATCGCATCCGTCTCCCCTCCCCCATGCAGATCCCGTACGACCTTATTCCCTTCCCCCACCTCCTCCTTTTCCTCGAACAGATACAGATCTTCTACACCTCCCGCAAACTCGATCCTCCTCACCCGCTGGTCTCTCCCATCCTCTCCCGCCCCCGTCTGCTGTCACACCTGTACTTCCACGTCCCACCTGCTCTCCATCTCTCCGCTCTCCACACCCTCTCCTAAGGTGGCTTCCGCCAGCTCTCCCTCCCTGATGATGCCCTCCTCCCCTCCATCTACCCCTCCTACCAATTTTGATCCTCCCTCCCTCTTCCTATGTTTTTTCCCTTGGGCACCCTCTCTCCCTTCTCTCCCCCCCTCCCTCCCTCCTCCCTTTCTCCTCCCTCCTCCCCCGGGCTTCACCTACCCCCATACCTCCATTCCTCCTCCCATCTCCTCTGCCATTGGCATCTTTGCTCTCCCCTCTCCCCCTCCCCTTCCCCCTACCCCTCTTGGCAGTTCCCCAGACTCGTACATGTTACGTGGACATTCGCGCGCTGGAGATCATCGCCATCCGTTTTCTCGTGTGTGTGCCATCGTGTTTTGTGTTTAGTGTTCGCCGTCACGCTACAACGTTCACTTGTGCCGTTGAAATCATCAGTGTTTGTGCGCCGTGCCCACGTGTTTCAGTGTATTTATCGTCGAGTGTGAACGGCCCCGTGTTATTGTATTTCTGTGTCTACTGTTTTTTGCCCGTCAATTTGTCTATTATCTATCTTCTTTATGTTTTCTCATTGTCGACTCTAAGGCTGAAGAGCAGCGTAGGATGCTGCTGCCAGCCTACCTGATGTAAAGGTATAAAAATTACAATAAAGGAAAAAAATGGACCGTTTACCAATTGCGGAAAAGGTCGATATCGTGTTGATGTATGGCTATTGTGATCAAAATGACCAACGGCCGTGTGCTATGTATGCTGCTCGGTATCCTGGACGACATTATCCAAGTGTCCGTACCATTCGGCGGATAGTTACGTTATTTAAGGAAACAGGAAGTGTTCAGCCACATGTGAAACGTCAACCACGACCTGCAACAAATGATGATGCCCAAGTAGGTTTTTTAGCTGCTGTCGCGGCTAATCCGCACATCAGTAGCAGACAAAATACGCGAGAAGCGGGAATCTCAAAAACGTCGGTGTTGAGAATACTGCATCAACATCGATTGCACACGTACCATATTTCTATGCACCAGGAATTGCATGGCGACGACTTTGAACGTCGTGTACAGATCTGCCACTGAGCACAAGAGAATTTACGGGACGATGTTTTACAGCTAAGGTCATTAGGGATTGAGCTTTACACGGATTTTTATTATTATTATTATCGGAGTAAAAAGAAGCGACGTAGCCTTTTCAAGGAACCATCCTAGCACTCCCTACAGTGAACTGGAAAACCACGAAAAACCGAAATTTGGATGGCTGACTCTAGGGTCGAGCACATGTCTGGCAAATGCGCTTCTAGTGCATTAGGCACTACGTCGCCGCATTCAGTGCTGTGGCAGAGATGGCAGATGAAAATTATAAGGTTTCGTGAAAGTGCAGAATAGGAGCGTTTATGTCCAAACTTTATTAATATTAATGAATATGAAATTAAATTAAGCATGTTGTAACAATGCTAGATTGCTACGGTCGACATGGCCGGCTACTACACGAATTTCACCGACTTTTCCCAGCACAAGGGCCTATTGATTAGGACTATAGCTTGTGAAAGTTTTCTTCGCAGTTCCCCCCCCCCCCCCCCTTTTCGGATCTGTACTTCCTGCTAGAAGTCGTGTTCTGCTTCATTTCTCTTCCAGCCTTAGCAAGCAACTGAATAATTGGAAATTTTTGAAGAGGATTAATTTATTTTCATCCTCATTGCCAAAAATAAGTACTACATCTGAACGTGAATGTATCAATAATGCGCTTTCACGAAACACAGTTGCTTCCTTGCTACATCAGAAAAGACTCGTTTTTCACCTTTCGATAACAACTTCTTTCGTCACTATGAAATATGCAATATCTGATAACTGGCATACGCGTGGAAAAAAATTCTAGAGGAAAAGTTGTATAGCAGTAAAATGTTTAAAAAGTCAAAGAAAGTGTCGAAAAGCCTAGCTGGTTATCAAATGTCACCATTTATCAGTTTTATGGCATTCGCTTTGTTAATGACCATCATTTTTTTAGTTTCCGGCCGATTTTTTTCATTATTCATTCCTGTTGTTTCATTTATTTATCAGTACAATCATTCCGTGGATTTTGTGCCTATGCTGTTGAAAAGGTGCGTTCTGCCAGCTCTCTTTCCGCCATTGCTAAATCTGGCAGTGAAGGAGGAGTCAGGCGCCAACTGACTGCTTTTGAGTTAACGTTCGTCGGTGAAAGTGAGCACGACGTTTGAATTATTTGTGGAGAAAGTGTTATGGATGCGAAGAGTCTAAAGAAGGCTTTCAAACGTTTATTGAAAGGGTTAAGACGAGAAATGATGGGAAACATTGTTTTGGTGTATTGTACCGTTGTTGTAGTTGTTTAAAAAAAGTGCAGGAAATCTTGTTAGACGGATCTTTATGCTAGAACGGGTAAAGTGTAGAATGAGTCCAACATTTATAGACGGTCAATTCAAAAAATTTACATTAAAAGAGACTTTCTTTGGCGGAGATAACGCATCACAGGATTGCAAGAAAAACGAGGTGAAGGAGCTGAATTTTTAGAAAAAATGTTGTTCGTGACGTTACAAAGGCATTTTCAATGTCAGTCACAGACATGGTGACAAAACGGAACAATAACTTGGGAATTCAAGTGAAATTTTGAGTGGTGCACATTGAATATTAACTTTTTTGTCGAAGGTGCAAAAAGGTTTTTGACTCAGATGTTGCAATTCGTCGGATGGCCAAAAGATGATGAGGTAGCTGCCTGGGTGAATTTCATTCGTAAGCGTTTGGAAGTAAATAAAGATGAATGATAGTTCGCACTTTAAGATGTTCTGATGAATTACTGTGGATAATCCTCAAAGATCGTGATCATACAAAAACAGCTGTTTTAAAAGTTCTGTGAAGATTTGTTATTCGTTGGAAAAACAAATCAGAAGAAAACCATGTTATGCTTTCAAAACACAGGGTATTCGTATCTGTCATGTGGTACGAGGCCAGAAGCAAAGACCAATAAAAGGAACACATCTGAATTGCTGAAACTACTGCTGTAATCCTGAAGGATATTAGATCACTAGTTTATAAAGTGGGCCTGTATCTCTCTTAACACACGTTTTTGGATAAAGTTTAAAGTGGCACCAGGAGTCACTTAAATTACTTCTTAGAATGAGCGTTTGTTCAAAAAAGAAGGGAACCGTTCGATGACAAAGACGAAAATCTACTGCCTTTGACATTCTGTTATTTCAGGTGGAAGATCGAGATTCTTCGTTTCTAGTACAGACCTAGGTTTTGAACAAATGATATATAAAAAGTATGGCTCACGAGATCTTCTAAATGTGTTATCAGCTTCTGAATGAACCTTATACTGATATCAGACAGTCTGAAGTACCAAATATAAAAAAAAATATATATATATATAAATCTCTCAAAACAATTCGTTGTCCAGTTGTGTTAAGCTACGTAGACGGCCATATTGACAAAATTAATAATAAACATAACCAGTACCCATGTGAACAAAGTTTTGTACTTTATTTATCATAGTGCACATTAGCCGTTCCTCTCTCCTATATAGCACTACTTAAAAGATTTTAAAAGACGCTCACCACAGAAGGGTAACTCTCACACTGGGACAGTACTATCTGGACTCTCCAGACAAATCACATTTCATTGAGGCTGAGTCTATACATTGATACCAATGTTGTCACAACGCCGTCTCATTGCTGCCGTTTTTCCCTCGCCACACTACGCCATGCTGGCAATAGCCGCGATTTGAAAACGTAGAAATTTTGTAACAATGATTATATTGGAACAGATTTTAAAATCAATTCTCTCTTTTCTTTTTTTAGATTTACCAACATTTCGGGGTACAGGGTGGTGGGGTGAGAGGGTTGAACTCTCAGCTCCCCCCCCCCCCCCGCCCCCCCCCACCCCACCCCCAACCCGTCCCCTATGGCTACGCCCATGAATTACACCATCAGTATAATGGCTGCGTCCTGCATAAAGCTCTCAAAACTTGTAACGAATAGTAATAGTTAACAGATGTTAGAAACATTTACACACATCAGCACACGCTATGATACGCTAGTAAACATAAAAAGGTACCTAACCTAGGTTTAGGATGACGGCATCTGAGGGCGGGCTGAGCTTCTCGCCCGCGGATGGCGGGAGACTCAGTGTCATTCTGAAGTACTACTTCTATAAATCTAAACTATTTCCTATCTTTCGTAATTGCTTATAAGTTTACAAGTACTGAAAGCAGTAATACTCGGTCCCATAAATAGAAGCAGAGTTTCATGGTAGGTCATTACCTTCTATCGCCACGCTGACCATCCCATCTACAAAAAGCTTTACAAGAGAGTTCTGAGGGAACTCTTCAGACTTGCCAGGCTGCCATTACCTGGCTGGCCGGAACCGCCAATTACCCTATTAGGCATCCCTGGGCTCCCGACGTTCTGCTTCAAACCAAGGAGTCTCTCTACTGGTCACTGCCGTCTTGGTGACCACCAATAATTACAAATGACATCAAGACCCTAAGCTCAGATGGATAGAGCATCTGCCATGTAAGCAGGAGATCCCGTGATCGAGTCCCGGTCGGGGCACACGTTTTCAACTGTCTCCATTGATGTATATCAACGCTTGTCGACAGCTTAGGGTCCTGATTTAATAATCATTTCATTCTAAGAAAGCTGCGTGGTCACCGATGGTATCTGTTCTCTCGGAGATGTCCGAATGAACAGATGCAATCTTCATATACCAATAATTACAGATTGAAAGGTGTTACATTAAAATCTCTCTGGCCAAAAACTACCCCAGAACAGAGAGAGAATGGTTGTATCTAATTCCCATCTCACTCTGGTCGCAGGGGCAACTAGAAAATCGGGAGGCAAGGTTTTTATTTTAATTTATAACTCAATTCCCTAATAAAATAAATATAATATTACAAGTTGACAACAACTGGTTGATGGCTAGAAAACGAAATACACGTAATAGTAAAAGTTGCCAGTAGTGCTTTTGATAAGCTAAATAGTTTCCACGTGTCTAAAATGGAAGGTTTTTAATGAGCGTGTATTACATGGGGTTTCAAAAAGAATGAACTTTTTTCAAAACTCCATATTTATTGATAAAAACATACCACAAAGATGAGATTAATTGCAAAATACTTACAAAATCTAAAAAAATTAACTGTGCTGCTACAAATGCTCTTTATGTCCAGCAGCATCAGCTTCTCTTCTGTGTCATGAGGTAATGGGGTGATGAACACCCTTTCATTCACATAACCCCACAAGAAAAAATAGCATGGACTCATGTCTGGCAATCTTGGTGGCCAAAGATGCAGGCCAGTGTCTCCGGATTCCATGCTCCCTATACAGCTCAAGTGGTTCAAATGGCTCTGAGCACTATGGGACTTAACTGCTGTGGTCATCAGTCCCCTAGAACTTAGAACTACTTAAACCTAACTAACCTAAGGACATCACACACATCCATGCCCGAGGCAGGATTCGAATCTGCGACCGTAGCGGTCTTGCGGTTCCAGACTCCAGCGCCTTTAACCGCACGGCCACTTCGGCCGGCCTCGGTGTAGGTATTAGAATCCATGGAGAAGAGGTAAAAACTTAGAGGTTCGCCGATGACATTGTAATTATGTCAGAGACAGCAAAGGACTTGGAAGAGCAGTTGAACAGAATGGATAGTGTCTTGAAAGGAGGATATAAGATGAACATCAACAAAAGCAAAACGAGGATAATGGAATGTAGTCGAATTAAGTCGGGTGATGCTGAGGGAATTAGATTAGGAAATGAGACACTTAAAGTAGTAAAGGTTTTGCTATTTGGGGGGCAAAATAACTGATGATGGTTGAAGCAGAGAGGATATAAAATGTAGACTGGCAATGGCAAGGAAAGCATTTCTGAAGAAGAGAAATTTGTTAACATCGAGTATAGATTTAAGTGTCAGGAAGTCGTTTCTGAAAATATTTGTATGGAGTGTAGCCATGTATGGAAGTGAAACATGGTGATAAATAGTTTAGACAAGACGAGAGTAGAAGCTTTCGAAATGTGGTGCTACAGAAGAATGCTGAAGATTAGATGGGTAGATCACATAACTAATGAGGAGGTACTGAATAGGATTGGGGAGAAGAGAACTTTGTGGCACAACTTGACTAAAAGAAGTGATCGATTGGTATGACATGTTCTGAGGCATCAAGGGATCACCAGTTTAGTATTGGAGGGCAGCGTGGAGGGTAAAAATCGTAGAGGGAAACCAAGAGATGAATGCACTAAACATATTCAGAAAGATGTAGGTTGCAGTAGGTACTGGGAGATGAAGAAGCTTGCACAGGATAGAGTAGCATGGAGAGCTGCATCAAACCAGTCTCAGGACTGAAGACCACAACAACAACAACAGGTGAAGGTTGCCTGTTAGACGCCCAGTGAGATGTCACAGAAACAGAACTAGAGAACCAACCAACTCAAAGTACATCCGGTGCGTCACTGACAGTCCGAAGGGGACGTGAACAGTGGGCACTGTCGAAGAAGGCGCTGGAGTCTGCTCGCGGTGCGTTGCCACCAGTATGTAGCGCGGAGGCGATGCCAGAGCAGTGCAGGTGTGCAGCACCACAGTCTAACATAACAGTCGTGGCACTCACTGCTGCAGAAGTTGTTACCGTTTGACAGATGGAGCGACACTAGCGCTCCACGCGGCGAGTAAGATGAACGTCAGACGTGTCGTAAGCATAAAGTTTGTTTTGCATCCATTTCCTACGTAATTTACAAAATATTTGAGTAATTTTCTTTCCTCTAAGGATTTGTGTAGTATCAGAAGGCATATATGTTTCTAAAAATGATTCTAAAATAAACGCAAGAATGGACAAAAACAGTGAATCGAGTGGCAAGCTACAACACATTCGTGAAGAAACACTTGTGACATTGGATAGAACTGCAGTTTACCACGTTGATATCAAAAGAATATAAACACACAGATTCACACGTAAGAAGCACATACATGTACCTCTACATGCAAAAGCGATCGGCAGCTCATTTATCGTTCTGTAGGTCTACTGTGTTTGTCATTGTTGTCGCCTGTTGCCACAAGTACGACCTTCATCTTTATACAGGGTGTTACAAAAAGGTACGGCCAAACTTTCAGGAAACATTCCTCACACACAAATCAAGAAAAGATGTTATGTGGACATGTGTCCGGAAACGCTTAATTTCCATGTTAGAGATCATTTTTGTTTCGTCAGTATGTACTGTACTTCCTCGGTTCACCGCCAGTTGGCCCAATTGAAGGAAGGTAATGTTGACTTCGGTGCTTGTGTTGACATGCGACTCATTGCTCTACAGTACTAGCATCAAGCACATCAGGACGTAGCATCAACAGGTTAGTGTTCATCACGAACGTGGTTTTGCAGTCAGTGCAATGTTTACAAATGCGGAGTTGGCAGATGCCCATTTGATGTATGGATTAGCACGTGGCAATAGCCATGGCGCGATACGTTTGTATCGAGACAGATTTCCAGAACGAAGGTGTCCCGACAGGAAGACGTTCGAAGCAATTGATCGGCGTCTTAGGGAGCACGGAACATTCCAGCCTATGATTTGCGACTGGGGAAGACCTAGAACGACGAGGACACCTGCAATGGACGAGGTAATTCTTCGTGCAGTTGACGATAACCCTAATGTCAGTGTCAGAGAAGTTGCTGCTGTACAAGGTAGCGTTGACCACGTCACTGTATGGAGAGTGCTACGGAAGAACCAGTTGTTTCCGTACCACGTACAGCGTGTGCAGGCACTATCAGCAACTGATTGGCCGCCACGGGTACACTTCTGCGAATGGTTCATCCAACAATGTGTCAATCCTCATTTCAGTGCAAATGTTCTCTTTAATGAGGCTTCATTCCAACGTGATCAAATTGTAAATTTTCACAATCAACATGTGTGGGCGGACGAGAATCCGCACGCAATTGTGCAATCACGTCATCAACACAGATTTTCTGTGAACGTTTGGGCAGGCATTGTTGGTGATGTCTTGATTGGGCCCCATGTTCTTCCACCTGCGCTCAACGGAGCATGTTCTCATGATTTAATACGGGATACTCTACCTGTACTGCTAGAATATGTGCCTTTACAAGTACGACACAATATGTGTTTCATGCACGTTGGAGATCCTGCACATTTCAGTGGAAGTGTTCGTACGCTTCTCAACAACAGATTCGGTGACCGATGGATTGGTAGAGGCGGACCAATTCCTTGGCCTCCACGCTCTCCTGACCTCAACCCTCTTGACTTTCATTTATGGGGACATTTGAAAGCTCTTGTCTACGCAACCCCGGTACCAAATGTAGACTCTCCGTGCTCGTATTGTGGACGGCTGTGATACAATACGCCATTCTCCAGGGCTTCATCAGCGCATCAGGGATTCCATGCGACGGACGGTGGATGCATGTATCCTCGCTAACGGAGGACATTTTGAACATTTCCTGTAACAAAGTGTTTGAAGACACGCTGGTGCGTTCTGTTGCTGTGTGTTTCCATTCCATGATTAATGTGATTTGAAGAGAAGTAATAAAATGAGCTCTAACATGGAAAGTAAGCGTTTCCGGACACATGTCCACATAACATATTTTCTTTCTTTGTGTGTGCGGAATGTTTCCTTAAAGTTTGGCCGTACCTTTTTGTATTATTCTAAGTGGGACAAGCAACTGTTCATTACTGTCTGCATTCATGAACTGGTTTTGTTCGAAATGTAGCGAACAAAACCTAATATTATTATACAGGTAAACTGGGTCTTTTTTCCTAAGGTCTTCTCATCTGCTACTAACTAACCATTTTCTGGTCCTAAAACGAAACATTAATCGATAGTACACATGTAGTTTGCAAGTGAATCCTGACGATACAGTTTAGTAACATGATGGTATATACCTCTCAGGATTCTTAGGAAATGTAGAAAAGACAGCTGTGGTGTCTTCTTCCTGTTGTTGCTGCAATTTATTGCGCTACAAACGCACCAGCTTGTAAAAACCATTGTAGAAATCAAAATAAACAACCACTATTCGCTTTCTCGATCGCGCCAAACTCACAGTTTAAGTTATTGGCCGCTTGGGGAGCTGCTGGTGCGATAGGCAACAAAATCGAGGCGAAGTGTCGTGACTGTTAGACTGTGGCAGCACCGTGTCAACCACTCTGACGAGAAGCCATTGACAGTTCCAGGGGAGGACGACGAAGGCGAGCATAACCACGCTGGAGACCTGGCGCCAGTGGGGCAGTTCACAACGGAAGAGCCTGCCAAGAGCAGAGGCCAGCAGAAAGAAGTTTGAAGGGCGATGGTGGACGAGGGACTGCACTTCCCCGGATGGGAACCGGTGATCTACAGGGTGGAAGGCGGCATAAGCTAAAGTAGGTCCTCCAGGACAAACTGAGTGTGTATTATTTATTTATTTATTTTATCTATTATTTCCCTTTAGAGGACTGATTGAACTTGAATTCACAATTTTTTTGATGTTTTCCCCCTTCCTCTTCCAGAAACTCTTCATCCTCTCAGAATTTTACCTCTTCCGTTCGTCTGTCCACTGTTTACCAGGTAGTTGCGTTATTCTTTGCTCGAACTTCACATTCATGATTTTACTCCGGCACTCGTTGCGGTCTTCGTGATTTTCTATGTTATAGATGTGTGCAGAATTTTGTTGGGCAGTTCCTGATTTCTTCTGTTATTGTGTTGGTCTTTTGACAGAGTTCGTTCAGAGGTCTCTTCATCCAAATGTCATTGTTGATTGCTCCGTAAATCTTCCTCAGAATTTTTCATTCCTGTTTCTCTATTTCCCTAATTTTGGAGTAACCGCGAATTACCATTGTTTCAGCTGCGTATTTTACTTCTGGAAGAATCACAGTTTTGTAATGTCTCAAATTTGCATCTGTCGAAATGCATTACTTGTTGGAGAAGACTCATATTAATTTATATGCCTTTTGCTGATCCTTTATTCATTGGCGGTTCTGTTTAGCTGGCCGGTGTGGCCGAGCGGTTCTAGGCGTTTCAGTCTGGAACCGCGCCACCGCTATGGTCGCAGGTTCAAATCCTGCCTCGGGCATCGATGTATGTGATGTCCTTAGGTTAGTTAGGTTTAAGTAGTTCTAAGTTCTCGGGGACTGATGACCTCAGATGTTAAGGCCCATAGTGCTCAGAGCCATTTTTTTATTCTGTTTAGTCCTGATGACTCTATAGTTTCGCCAAGATATTTAAAGTGGCTGACTTGTGTGATGTTATCGTGTTTTGTGATTAGCGGAAACTTATTTTCTGGCCGTCTTTCCATATACTGTTTTTTTTCCATACGAAATTTGCAGTCCAGTTTCCTGTGCAATTTTATGTAGTTTTTCAACTGTGTGAATCGCTTGTGTCCTGTTCTTTGTGATGATCGCAGTATCGTCCGCGAAGGCAGGGCATTTTACTTTGTACAGTTTTTTTTTCTGATACCAATTTGGACACTTTTGCATGAGGTTCCCATTCTCTTACGATCTTTTCTAGAACAACGTTGAAAATAATCGGGAATAGTCCGTCACCCTGCCATACTCTCGTTCTAATTTCAAAGAGTTCCGATATCTCACCCATAAATTTCACTTTGGAAGTTGTTCTTGTAAGTGCCTATTCCATGATTTTTCGGGTCTTTCGGTCGATTCCGAATTCTTCCATAGTTTCACACAGGGTTTCGCGGTCTATTGATCTACTCGCTGTTGAGGGGAATGTCGTTACACGTATTGCCAAATGTTGACGGACATAATTTTGAGCATTTATTGCATTAATGTGGTATTTACAGGTAATCACGCTGTAACAGCATGCGCTCTCAGAAATAATAAGTTCACAAAGGTACATGTATCGCATTGGAACAACCGAAATAAAATGTTCAAACGTACCTACGTTCTGTATTTTAATTTAAAAAACCTACCTGTTACCAAGTGTTCGTCTAAAATTGTGAGCCATATGTTTGTGACTATTACAGCGGCATCTATCACAAAGCGAAGAAAGTGGTCCAACTAAAACACTCATATTTCTTTGCGTACTACACGAATATGTAATAAAAAATGGGGGTTCCTATTTTAAAAAAAACGCAGTTGATATCCATTTGACCTATGTCAGCGCCATCTAGCGGGCCAACCGTAGCACCATCTGGTTTCCCCCTTCAAGCTAGACGAGTTTCGTTCTTCGTAGTTTTTTCGTTTGATGCTTATTTCGTGAGATATTTGGCCCGGTCACTATCAATGGACCACTCTGTATACTTTGAGAAAGAGAGTATCCAGAACTAAAGCAAACATGTGCACATTCACATAATCTTTATTACCTTTTTTATTTATTAACTTTCAAGGTGACCCGCCAGCTGGAGGGTGCTAAATCCACAACATCGGACTTCGCATAGACAGCAGAATTACCGCTAGCACAGGCAGAATTTGAAGAGGGTGACTGGTTCAGCCCTGTACACTTGTAGACTCGTAGACACATTGGACCGACTAAGTCCCTCCTCGGGACTGGTGTCTGGAAAACTGCGATATCTTTGTCTAAAAATGAGAAATATTTGTAAGGACTTAACCTGTCTTTGTTTTGCTACCACATCGGTTTTACGCATGTAAACCACAAGTTTGTGGCTTGGATGTGAAGTAAACGGGCCATCACCACTGCACTGGCTCTGCCTTCCTGCTGTCCATTTGATATTTTCACTTTGGCTGCCGGGTTCTATCCATCCAAAACGTTTCTGCTAATGGCGGATAATTAATCCTGGTAGGATGAGCTATATAAAACGGAGCTATGGATTGGGAGGTCTATATAAAATAGAACTATCCTGGCAGGGTAAGCTAACTGGAAAATACCTACTACTTGTGAATAATTAATTCAGACAGGATCAATTAAATGGGAGTAGATTGTAATGGAGAATAATTAAGAAAAGGAATCTGTAGATCCTAATTATGATCGATGCATTTATTACTTCTTATTAACATCACAATTACAAAAGTTTTTAACGTCTTAAATGGAACGTCAGCATATTAATTAACGTCTTTAAAGAAACATAAGAAATGGGCATGGTACCCTACGTTGGGCCACAAGGAAAACCGGCAGGACCTAACGGAAGAAATGAGTTTGGACAAATATCTTCGCTGTGCGACCGTACAAATCCAACTGCTTTGACAATGTTGTACTACATAAATGTTAGTTAAGCATGCATGAGGTGAAATTACATTCGCCGGCAATGGATAAGCAGCTACATATGTAACGTTCACTCATGAGTTAAAGAGAAGCGCCTAATTGAATAAATGGAACGAATCTATGTGGAATACTTGGCTCCGTAAAGCTTGTCAAATTCGGCTCGGACCTAACGCCCTATTTCGCGATGGCACTATTATAAATTACAACGACTGCAGTTGCTGGTGAAGCCAGCACCAGCATCCGTTGGACTCTGCTTGCAGACCACTCAGGATCAGCTTCCAGAATTGATCAACTTCTGCTCCAAGAATGTTGTTCGTGCTTCGCATCTGAGTTTCACTTAGTCTTTCCTAAGAAAAAATGCGTAGCATGCTTCATCCAGTCAAAATCGTACAACAACTGGTCCACAAATCAACGTGAAGTTACTGTCCCTTCTCACATGAAGTTTGGTTGATGGCCAATCAGATTGTACCACCTGTAGATGGGAACTTGACCAAACTATGTGGCACCATCATGCCGTGATGATAACTTATGTAACGGACGTTGTAATCCGACCACTAGCATCCTCCCACCACAATACCGAATGCAGGCATTCCTGCAGCCCTGTTGGCGTCAGAAAGGCATATGGAGACATACACTGTGATCAAAAGTATCCGGACATACCCAAAAACATACACTTTCCATATTAGGTGCATTGTGCTGCCACCTACTGCCAGGTACTCCATATCAGCGACCTCAGTGGTCATTAGACATCGTGAGAGAGCAGAACTGGACGCTTCGCGCCTGCCAGGTACTCCATGTCAGCGACCTCAGTAGTCATTAGATATCGTGAGAGAGCAGAATGGGACGCTTCGCGGAACTCACGGACTTCTAACGTGGTCAGGTGATTGGGTGTCACTTGTGTCATACGTCTGTACGCGAAATTTCTACACTCCTAAACATCCCTAGGTCTACTGTTTCCGATGTGATAATGAAGTGTAAACGTGAAAGGACACGTACAGCACAAAAGCGTACAGACCGATCTCGTATGTTGACTGACAGAGACCGCCTACAGTTCAAGACGGTCGTAATGTGTGATAGGCAGACATCTATCCAGACCATCACAGAGGAATTCCAAGCTGCATCAGGATCCACTGCAAGTACTATGACAGTTAGGCGGGAGGTGAGAGAAATTGGATTTCATTTTCGAGCAGCTGGTCCTAAGCCCCACATCGCGCCGGTAAATGTCAAACGACGCCTAACTTTGTGTAAGAAGCGTAAACAATGGACGATTCAACAGTGGAAAAATGTTGTGTGGGGTGACAAATCACGGTACACAATGTGGCGATCCGATGATATCGTGTGACTATGGCGAATGCCCGGCTAACGTCATCTGCCAGAATGTGTAGTGCCAACAGTAAAATTCGTAGGCGATGGTGTTATGGTGTGGTCGTGTTTTTCATGGAGAGAGCTTGCACCCCTTATTGTTTTGCGTGGTACTATCACAGTACAGGCCTACATTGATGTTCTAAGCACCTTCTTGCTCCCCATTGTTGAAACGCAATTCGGGGATGGCGATTGCATCTTTCAACATGATCGATCACCTTTTCGTAATGTACGGACTGTGGCGGAGTGATTACACGACAATAACATCCCTGTAATGGACTGACCTGCACAGAGTCCTGACCTGAATCCTACAGAACACCTTTGGGATGTTTTGGAACGCCGACTTCGTGCCGGGCCTCACCGAACGACATCGATACCTCTCCTCAGTGCAGGATTCCCTGAAGAATGGGCTGCCATTCCCCAAGAAACCTTCCAGCACCCGATTGAACGTATGGCTGCGAGAGTGGAAGCTGTCATCGAGGCTAAGGGTGGACCAACATCATATCGAATTCCAGCATTACCGATTGAGGGCGCCATGAACTTGTAAGTCATTTTCGGCCAGGTGTCCGGATACTTTTGATCACACAGTGTAACTCCGAGAGAATAATTAAGGCCAGGGAACAAGAGCTCCATTCTCACTCCATGTGTCAGATCGTGACCAAAACGACTGAAGCTAGACAATAGAAAGCACCCCTTGAGAGATTATTACTTTGCGCCAGCCCGGCGCGCCGTTCTTATACAAACATTCGTTCGATAAGTGGCTCCACCACGGAGAGGTAAACAAGTGGGCGTGTTTACTGAGCATCCAGCGACACACGTTGCCGACTCAGCCCGCACGCGCGCTGCAGTCCATTGTCTTTCTAAAGACGCTGTTGTGAACTGACTACGAAAAGGTCCTCCCAGCTGTGTCTTGTCTGTGCCGTTACTCTGCTAGTATGTGCCTCAATACACTTCCTGAAACGTGTACATACGAAAAATTTAACAAAGGGACAAAAACATTTTTCTTTACGTTTCATTTAAATTGTCTAACCATTGCCTTACAACTAAGGTGGGAGAATGCAGGAGGCATTATTCATTTATTCTTACAATCGTTTATGTCGCTTATGATGACTATTCTTATGCCTTCTCTATCAGGGTCACGTAAGTAGTATAATATGAAGCCATTCTGGCAGTTAACTGACAGACTCTAATGGACGGACATGTTTTACGTGTTGATTTCAACTGCTGATACATCATAAAACAGTGGGGAACCCTATTCCGTTAATTGTAATATGTAACTCTGGCGTTAATTCTTGTTGCACCTTTCATAGTCCAGCTAAGAACTAATGTGGTTGCAATTACGTAGGACTCAATTGTCGATGCATCACGTGATGGACTGCCTCCTCCAATGCTTACACCACCACACTTAAGCCGTCTGTCAGTAATCTCAGCAACCTTGCTAAGGCCATTCTCTCATCCAGCAAGTTCAGTCCAGTCTGCACTTTACCAGAATCTTTGTTAACTGTTCCCACATATGTCTTCTATACCCTGTTAACTCTGCAGTCGATTTCCATACGATCCTGGTGTTATTCAGCATATCTCGCACCAAATTTGCTTACTGCATAGTAGTATCCTCTACCCCCTGCACTTGTACAAATGTACTGTTCAACTCATGGACGTCGTCATCATCATTCGTCGTACCAAGCACAGTCCTTAATAAGTCTTCCCCCCTCCCCTCCCCTCCTGCATCTAAGCATAGCCTCTTCCATCATAGCCGGCCGGTGTGGCCGTGCGGTTCTAGGCGCTTCAGTCTGGAACCGCGTGACCGCTACGGTCGCAGGTTCGAATCCTGCCTCGGGCATGGATGTGTGTGATGTCCTTAGGTTAGCAAGGTTTAAGTAGTTCTAAGTTCTAGGGGACTGATGACCACAGATGTTAAGTCCCATAGTGCTCAGAGCCATTTCAACCATTTTTTTCTTCCATCATAACAATGTTTGTGGCGCTAAATCCATTACTTGACGTAAATGATCCCTTAATCTCTTCATACGAAAGTCGCAACCCCTGACATTCTCACAGTGTGCCTCTATTCCTTCCCTCATGGCTTCGAGATGCAGTCCCGCAAAAGTTCATTCCAATCTTCGTATTTCGTTCGACACCTCCGTTGTATTACACGTCACGTTTAACGTCCACTGGTGACTAGTTACAAAGACGTCTTTCTGTCTGGAAAATAACACCCCCGCTTAAAATCGTTGGTGCGTCCACTACGTCACCCTTGAAGAGAATTATCACATCCATTCCGGACATACTCCGTGGTAACACCACCTGGGAGGAAGAAATTTGCACCGTTCTCCCTCCCCCCTAAAAAATTGATAAAACTGGCCTTACAGATTTATTAGTACATTCACACTGCATCACAATAGCAGTTCTGGGGGAGACATCAAAAATATTTTGAGTTCTGTTGAGATTCAAGGGAAAGATGTTTGTAGGGAATATGCCAGGAGAAACAGAAACACTAATTAATGGATCAGCGAACAAACTACATTGGCAGACATAATGACAGCCGTAATGCAAATGAAATGGAGACAGGTTAGATATACAAGGTGAGTCACTAACTACTGCCACCTAGAGTAACTCCGAAAGTATGATGGCAGCTGAAAAGTTTGTGGGACAAATGTTGCATGGGACAGAGGGGGCCATAATGTGACGTTGGTTTTTTGTTGCTAGGTGGGATCGCGTCAGAGATATGAAGGTCAACTTTGTTTTTTTAAGTGGGATGCTATAGTTTGGTATTTACTTTTTGACAGCGGCTATCGAGACAAATCCAATGATGTGTAACAATAAGGTCTTTGAAGGTCAACGGAGGTCAAAAAGGTGGCATGAACGTCCTTTTACAGGTGTTCGAAGTGATGACCATTGGTATCAGTGCAGTGCTGCAATCTTCGTATCATGGATTGAGTGGTATTCCGTATCACTTCGGCACTTATCGAAGCACACGCTCTGACAGTTCTCTGCCGTATATAGCGCAAATAGTAAATATTCACTGAATACGGCGTATGCATCTAACGTGCCATTGACATGTAAGCACCGTTCGACGGTTTCGCAACAGAACACTAACAGGAATGGTAATACTAGTATCGTCGTATCAAGCGAATGTGAATGACGTATTTCTTCGAAGAACGAGTCGATATGCTACTCATTTACGGAGAATGCTAACGAAATTCAGTGAGGACTAGAGACATTTACGCTGAAAGATATCCTCAACCTAATCACCCAAACGTCGTACATTTAAATATGTGTGTGAGAAATTGAGAACAACTAGATCTTTAATGTATCAGAAACATATCCGGCAAGGGAACGTTATTAACGAAGAAAGGGAAATTGGTGCTCTTGCCACTGTGGTTCGAGATTCTTGTATTACTCGCGTCAAATGGCAAGGGAATCTGGCGGGAGCCAGAGTAGTGTTGTTCGTGTTCTTCATCACCATATCAGTCACAACCAAGAATTAACTGGTACGGATTGTATGCGTCCCATTGAATTCTGCCAATGGGCTCAACTTCAGATTAAGAGGGATGACACATTTATTAATCTGATTTTATTTACTGACGAGGCTGCATTCACGAACCATGGAAATGTTAATTTGCATAACATGCGCTATCGGGCAACTGAAAATCCATGTTGGCCGCGGAAAGTTGCACACCAAAAACCGAGGTCGGTGAATGTATGGTGTGGGATTCAAAAAAATGTTCAAATGTGTGTGAAATCTTATGAAACTTAACTGCTAAGGTCATCAGTCCCTAAGCTTTCACACTACTTAACCTAAATTATCCTAAGGACAAACACACACACCCATGCCCGAGGGAGGACTCGAACCTCCGCCGGGACCAGCCGCACAGTCGTGTGGGGTTCTAGAGGACAGAATTATAGGCCTCTATTTCATCGAAGGGAATCTTAATGGTAGGAAGTACACCACATTCCTGCAAGAAACATTAGGTCTGTTATTGCAAGAAATACCTTTAGGAACAAGGAACAGAATGTGGTATCAACACGATGGACGTCCCGCACA
The DNA here is from genome assembly GCF_021461395.2 of Schistocerca americana. Taxonomy (NCBI): domain Eukaryota; kingdom Metazoa; phylum Arthropoda; class Insecta; order Orthoptera; family Acrididae; genus Schistocerca; species Schistocerca americana. The sequence continues at coordinate 253,890,494 of NC_060126.1, forward strand.
TTTTTCGCTGGTGGCTAGAAATGTATCGTAGAGATAATCCCCAAATCGTTGGATTGGACACGATGTGTCGTGGACGGTTGGTTCGTCAGACTTGACGCCTCTGCATTTTTTATTGTGGGGATTCGTAAAAGACATTGTTTATAAAGACGTTCCAACTACACCTGAAGATATGCGAGAGAGAACTGTCAGAGCATGTGCTTCGATAAGTGGCGATGTGATGAGGAATACCACTCAATCCATGATAAGAAGATTGCTGTACTGCATTGACACCAATGGTCATCACTTCGAACACCTTCTATAAATGGACGTTCATGCCACCTTTGTGACCTTCGTTGACCTTCAAAGACCTTACATCATTGGGTTCGTCCCGATAGCCAGTATCAGAAAATAAGTACCAGACTATAGCACCCCATTTAGAAAAACAGAGTTGACCTTCATATCTCTGAAGCGACCCCATCTAGCAACAAAAAACCAACATCATATTATGGCCCCAGTTGTCCCATGCAACTTTTGTTCCACGAACTTTTCAGCTCCTGTCATACTTTGGGAGTTATGCTCGGTGGCAATAGTTAGCGACTCACCCTGTATAGGGTCCATCCCCGGTAGCCGAGTGGTCAGCGAGACAGAATGTCAGTCCTCAGGGCCGGGTTCGATTCCCGACTGGGTTGGAGATTTTCTCCTCTGGGGGACTGGGTGTTGTGTTGTCCTAATCATCATCATTTCATCCCCATCGACGCGCAAGTCACCGAAGTGGCGTCAAATTGAAAGACTTGCACCAGGCGAACGGTCTACCCGACGGGAGGCCCTAGCCACACGACATTTACATTTAACCTGTATAGGCATGCAAATAGTGGTATATGGACCACGGTTTCTGTGAAATAAGAAAAGACGTAAACGATGATCAAATGGAAGGTGAGTAGGTGACATAGGGAAAAAGGCGGCATAAATATTGGTACTTAGCTGAAGACCGCAATACGTGAATATTCTTAAAGGTGGTATTAACACTGTGGCGGATGTAAAAAGGCTGATGCTGATGTTGTTATGCATATGAATATCACGCGCGTAAAAATTTAAGTACTGTATTTGTGAGCAGTTATCTAAAAAGGGAAGTGGACGAAGCTGAGAAGCTCGAAACAATATAAATTAATGAACAGTGTAGAACAAGCTTTTTACGCTATAAAGTAATGTGTGCTGTGATTGGTGCCGAGAAATGAATAAACAGTGGGGTTCTAGATGAGATAACTCCTCTGGAAGAGATTGTAAAAAAGAAAGTCTTTTTTATGTCATCAGTCTTCTGAATGCTTTGGTGCAGCTCGATACGAATTCCTCTCCTGCACCAATCTATTCATTTCAGAGCAGCACTTGCGCCCTACGTCCTCAGTTGTATGCTGGATGTATTCCAATCTCTGTCTTCCCCCACTTGTTTTACGCTCTGAAGTTCCCATCTAGTACCTCGGAGGTTTTTCCCTGATGCCTTAACAAATGTCCTATCGCCTTGTCCCACCTTTCTCTTGTTTTCCGAATGTTCCTTCCTTCGTCGATTCTGCAGAGTGTCAAAAGTCGAGCTGTTTGTCTCCAAAATTACAATAGAGCTTAGTCTGTAAGTCGTTTTAATAAACGTATATGAAATTTAATATTTCAACGGCTTTTTAGAAACACCGTGTGTTAAACTTTTCTTAGCTATTCCAATTTCTAATTATACTCTTTTAGCTGAGTTAAAATAGAACGCCTAAGTAACAGGCCGTGAAAGTTCCGTATCGTAACACGAATTACCACGTAAGAAAGCAGCTGGATGCAAATGAAGTAGTCTAACATAACGAACGTAAGCAGACATTTTCTCGTTGTTTGGGAACACTTTGGTCATTTTCCTAAATTTTCTTTTTGCGAAACGAGTACGTAATTTTTTCTTTTATCTTTCGTTATATTATCAGCTCTTTGTTTCTCCTATGCTAAAGAATACATTAGAATGTTAACGTATGACCATCTTTATTACATTTTGATTTATTTTCTTTAACAAAAAAATGGTATTTCGAGCTGCTGGCTATGAAAGCGACGTCAGTTTTCGTGTTTACTTGCTACTGTCTGAAGGGGTTTTGCTAGACTGATCAAATATTGGGTTTCCGATCGCATGTTGTTTCACGCAAATTGCGTCTGGAAATGAGCTATTCCAGTTTCTGATTTAGTCAACATAGTGGTTGTTTCTCTTCAGTTAAACATTAGTGGCTAACAGCTTCATGCTCAGTCCAATATTTCTTCTTTTGCTTCACTTTACAAGTTATTCCGTCCAGATTAGCCAATTTTTTTTTAAAAAAAACCAAGACGTAACCTCACAACCCGGGCCCGTTTTAAAAATGGTCTGCCTTTCTATGGGAGCGAAAATCAGTTGTGGAAGCGGAAATCCAGCAGATAGAACCGCATTTCAGGAATCAATATCGGAGTGTTTACACGAGCAGCTGGAAACGGTGTAGCGAAATCGGTTTATGAAATCGGTTTTTGGAGCCCCATGTAAACATTCTGAGTGACGTCTTGCAGAGACCAGGTTGAATTATCTCTCCGAGATTTCCCACTTGGTGAAGTTGCTTCTTTAAGCGAAAGCAAGGTGCGATTGCATATTAAAAATTATTATTTCCAGAGAGTAAAAAAAAGAAAAAATAATATGTTAAACTGATCAATATTGCATTTATGGCGATAGTCACTAATGTTTGTAATAATTAAATATTACGAAGACTCTTACATTACAGTCTTCTTCCAGAAGTTCAGATAAGGAAAGGTGTTTAGTTTCTTTTGTTGTGGTAAGAACGAATATCGATAAAGAATGGTTTAGCGCCAATAGTCCATTATAATATTTCTTTATGAGGAAGAACGATTTGATTAGCGGTTTTTTGCGGGCTTCATGTGATTATGAGTAAATCTAAATGTGGTATATTTAACAAAGATATAGCTTACGGTAGGTAGACGCACAAACCTAGACACATATTCGTTCCTATATGTTAAAAGAATCGCCGGCCGAAGTGGCCGTGCGGTTAAAGGCGCTGCAGTCTGGAACCGCAAGACCGCTACGGTCGCTGGTTCGAATCCTGCCTCGGGCATGGATGTTTGTGGTGTCCTTAGGTTAGTTAGGTTTAACTAGTTCTAAGTTCTAGGGGACTAATGACCTCAGCAGTTGAGTCCCATAGTGCTCAGAGCCATTTGAACCGTTTTTTTTTTTTTTTTTTTTTTGTTAAAAGAATCAATAAACGTTTAGAATTATTAATCGCTAATGAGGTGGCATCAATATTTAAATATGCAGTCACAATTATTTATTTTACTGTGCCATGTGGAGTAAACGAATTCTTGCCTATTTGTATAATGCTAGATAGTGGTACATGTTATGAAATATTATAGATTGTTGTTGCTGGTATCTGGTACAGTCGTTATAAGCTTAGAATGAAATCTGTTTTTTACTATACGCTTGTGTTGTTACTATATCACGTAGGTGCTACATATGTTTTAATTCTCAAAAAATTAATAATGAAAGATAGTGCAAAGTCTGTGTTTGACAGTGTCTGTATAGTTCGATGCAAATACCCAGATACTGCTGACAATCTACAGCCATATTCAATTATGAAATGTATTCGCAAATTGGGAATACGGTATTACATCAACTGTATCAGCTGTATGTTATACTATGGACGTATGAAAATTTGTGTCGAACCGGGATCCTAACCTGCATTTGTCGCTTATTACGCACGGATGCTTTAACCACATCGGCTAGCCGCAGACTCTTTGCGGACCGATTCAAACTTTCATATGACGTAGAATCTACAACCCACAGCGCTCTCACACTTTTCGTGTGCTTTCTGCGTAGGGAGAGACAATGTTTTTTCGTCAGTTTGTCTTGGCTTTGGCATGAAATACTGTTAATGAAGAGTCTATGTTTGGCAGTGTCTATATAGTCGATGCAAATGTCCTTCGGACATGCATGAATGTCTGAACGAACAGATACTGCTGTAGATCTACAACAGCATTAAATTATGAAATGTACTCATGTTCGCAAACTGGTAATAGGATATTACATCAGCTGTATGGTTCACTATAGACACATGAAAATTTGTGCCGGACCAGGACTCGAACACTGATTTCCTGTTTATTGCGCGTAGTCGCCTGCATCACTGAAGGGCATTTGCATCGAACCATCCAGACACTGTGAAATACAGACACTGCACTGACTGTATCTGGTGTCAGAACAAGGCGAACCGCCGAGAAAAACATTGTCTCACTCTATGCAGGCATTACACGAGTGGTGTGCGAGCTCTGTGGGACATAGAGAGAGACGAGCTCTATGGGACCTAGAGAGAGACAGTACGACTTAAGGAAGTTCGGACCGATAGCCTAAGTGGTTCGAAGAACTAACTCCCGTCTCTCACGAACCGCCGATTGCAGTGGTGCATATTTCCCCGAAAGTCTCACCTTAAGGAGTTTTTTGTGGCGTTCAGTTAAGTCAACGTCGACTATAGTTCAATTCTTTTATCTCGGCGGCTCGCGCATGCCCGCCCAAACGCGGGAGATTGCTGCGTTGCCAGTTGCACACGATGCACACGCCAAGAGAAGCAGCGCCCTGGTATAGCATAGTTCGCAAGCTTACGTTTAGGGGGTAGCGCTCAGTTCATGAAGTAAAGCCACCACGGCCGCATTAACCCTTTCGCTGCTACAGAGACGTGCTCCCCGCATTCCGCGCTGTGCGCGATTTTGTCACTGCACTGCTCGTTTGTGCTGACACATGGTGTTCCGACTGCTTTGACACTCTTATCATTTCGATTCCACAAAAACTACTTGGCCCAAAAATTAGATTTTTACACATCTTCTTGACTGATACCTTCCCCCCATAAATGACTTAATTTTGTGTCGATGTTCAACCCAGTTATTGTGCTGCATTAAATGTAGTAAACCTTTGCACGAAATTTTGAAGAGTTTGCAGAGGTAAAAGTCCATAGCGTATACTTTCCGTATGGTCAATTTTAGTTGCCACAATGTTGAGAATGAAATGTGGACAAGATACCTAAATTTCATATAAAATTTACTGTATAACAATATCTTATTTAATTTAAGTACCACATAGGTACATGACAAAATCGCGCACAGCGCGGAGTGCGGGGAGCACGTGTCTGCAGTAGCGAAAGGGTTAATGAAGAGACAAACCATTAGAAATTTCAAAAAATTGCATTCAAACGAATAAAATTCGTGAAGTAAGACACTTCGATATTGTTTTTAAATAAAGAAAATATTATGCACCACACAAGGCTTGAACTCTTCACCTTTCACTTACGAACCCAACACCTTAACCGTTACACTAACACACCTCATACTACAATGTAATTTCATGAGAACACTAACAGGTCACGCAAAATACTGACAAGCACTGTTGGTATGATTATGAATTTCTGACACTTCGTCGAAGTACAATAGGAAATAAACAATTACCGCTATTCTTTATTCCGAAAAAGCTGTTCGTCAGATTGATACAAACACCTTTCCTTGCTATCGCCTGAATTAGGAGTCTTATTGCTTGTTTGGTTTAATTAATTAATAGAATATGAAGCAATTGGTATAAAGAATGCTTTTTCCAAACTTTCTATAAAAGAAAATCTGCTATCAAGACATTGCTTTTGTTCTATTACTTTATTTACGACTGAACGTTTCTAAAACTGAAGACACTCGTCGTGCTCTGCTCTGCGTCGAGATCTGGCAACGTCGTTCTCTGTTCATTGGCTGACTGTGTTTTGTGACGTCAGATGCGCAGAACGAACCTGAACTCAGCCGCCAACATAAATGACGCGCACTTTAGCCGAGTGAGCGACTAAAGAGGGTCCGTGACCGATTATTGCCGGATGATGAGAGGTAATACCCGAAATCGGACTGAAAGCCATTCTCGCTTGGTGACTTGGCGGGCAGTCAGTGAACGGCGCTCTCCTCGATTCGGACGCCAGAGCGCCCTGGTATTTGATGGCCCACCACGAATAGACTCCACTCCATACAAATGGGAGACTTTCCGATATGTCTCCAGTCCTGTCTACCGGACACGGATGAATACCAAGTGGAATGTGGTTCCGCCATGGAGGTGTGGATGTTGACGAGACAGATGTTGGCCCAAATTCTGGGAATGACGTCTACAGCAGTGAGGCTGACGTCCCTTCTTTCCCCGGATAAGACATTTTATCCACGTGCATGCAATGACGTGGATGAAGAGTTTGACCATATTGTATCTTTACCAGAATGCTGACAAGCACTTTCTCGATTTTTGGAACTTCCTGTTGGAATGATTCACTCTAAGACTCTCCCCGCAGTTGGGGTGTGCCGGGTATGAGACGTTAACGTTAAGTGCATGTCAGTTTTACGGATCAGAACAAGTGGCAGAACAAAATGGACCACTTCTCTGTGAAGACGTGACCTGTCCAAGTGGTGAATGGGAAGAACCGGCGGACGTCTTTTCGCTAATAGCCGGCGGTGTAATGTCTAATGTCAGTTCCGCTGGAAGGGCGACCTTCGCGTTGTGCTTAGGCTTTAATTTTGCTTTTGCTGTTTAGATACTTTCTTTACCCCTAGAAGGGCACAATTGTACGAATAACTAGTGTTTGTTTAATCCGCTCTCCTGTTCCACAAACGCATATGCACACACACAAAATTGGTTAAGGCGACCGCTCGCGATAATTTTTACGTGTCTATAGAACCACACAGCTGATGTAATACCCTATTCGAGATTTCTGAATATTTCGTAATAATGAAAGGTTACCATCCTCTCTCCCCTCCTCCCCAAAAGCAATCGATACTTCAAAACTGAATCGAGCAAGGTAACGCTCTGGTAGCACAATGCGCTCGTATTCGCGATGACGTCAGTTTTTAAATACTCGTCCGGCTATTCAGTAGGGTTTTAGGACATATACTGTATTCGAACATTATGAAGTACCTCGAAGAAAACGATTTATTGACATATAGTCAGCACGGATTCAGAAAATATCGTTCTTGTGAAACGCAACTAGCTCTTTATACTCATGAAGTAATAAGTGCTATCGACAGGGGATGTCAAATTGCTTCCATATTTTTAGATTTCCAGAAGGCTTTCGACACCGTTCCTCACAAGCTTCTTCTAATCAAACTTCGTGCCTACGGAGTGTCGCCTCAGTTGTGCGACTGGATTCGTGATTTTCTGTCAGAAAGGTCACAGTTCGTGGTGACAGACGGAAAGTCATCGAGTAAAACAGATGTAATATCCGGCGTTCCCCAAGGAATGTTATAGGCACTCTATTGTTTCTGATCTATATTAACGACATAGGGGACAATCTTAGAAGCTGTCTTAGATTGTTTGCAGATGATGCTGTCATTTACAGTCTTGTAAAGTCATCAGATGATCAAAACGAATTGCAAAATGATTTAGATAAGATATCTGTATGGTGTGAAAAGTGGCAATTGACCCTGAATAAAGAAAAGTGAAAAGTTATTCACATGAGTACTAAAAGAAAGCAGCTAAATTTCGATTACGCGATAGGTCACACAAATCTGAGGGCTGTAAATTCAACTAAATACTTAGGGATTACAATTACAAGTAACCTAAATTGGAACGATCACATAGATAATATTGTGGGGAGAGCAAACGAAAGACTGCGATTCACTGGCAGAACACTTAGAAGTTGCAACAGGTCTACCAAAGAGACTGCTTACACTACGCTTGTCCGCCCTATTCTGGAGTACTGCTGTGCAATGTGGGATCAGCATCAGGTGGGACTGACGGATGACATAGGAAAAGTACAAAGAAGGGCAGCTCGTTTTGTATTATAGTGAAATAGGGGAGATAGTGTCACAGACATGATACGTGAATTGGAGTGGCAATCATTAAAACGAAGGCGTTTTTCTTTGCGACGGGATCTTCTCATGAAATTTCAATCACCAGTTTTCTCCTCCGATTGCGAAAACATTCTGTTGGCACCCACCTACAAAGAGAGAACTGATCATCACGATAAAATAAGAGAAATCAGGGCTCGCACGGAAAAATTTAAGTGCTCGTTTTTCCCGCGTGCCGTTCGAGGGTGGAACGGTAGAGAGACAGCATGAACGTCGTTCATTGAACCCTCTGCCAGGCACTTTATTGTGAATAGCAGAGTAATCACGTAGATGTAGATGTAGATGTAGAGTTAGGTTGTGCATGTTTCCGCTGCCCCTTGTTAGTGCGTATTCCCTAGGTCTCCCAGTTGATCTTCTTGCATTCCGGCTCGACACTGGCGGTCATGTAGTTTACCCATGTAGATACGGTATGGACTTCTGTCCATCATTAGGGATGAAGTAGACACAATAGCACCTCCTCAGCACACGGTAGGTTGCGAATTTCCATGATTTTCAATTTTCCCTGTACAGGCAAAGCTCCGCTCTTCAATCATGTGTATAAAACTGAGAGGCCGGAGAAAATGTCGTGCTTATGTAAGAATGCAGCAGTTACGCGACCACTGCGGAAAAACGAGAGCACAACGTCGCGTGCCGCTTCTGGCGATCGGAAATAATTTATTCCACTAGAACCAGCACTGCGCTACGAAGCCGTACACACCACGTGTGTTCTTCAGCGAGAATATGTATTATTTCTTTCCTTTAGCTTATGTCAAATTTTATTTCGTAGCACTAGTATAACTTTGCCACGCGATCATAAACATACAACCACGTCAGATGTATAGCGAATAATAATTAATCACGTCCTCACGGTATTCAAGTAAACGAGATCTGAGAACCATGATGGCAGAATTGTCACATCATAGCCCATATTCTGTCCCATTCATTCCCGAATAAATCTCAAAAGCTTTACAAGACACTAAATCAGATGAAGCTCTGTGTTTTGATGACATACATGTACAGAATTCCTCCTGTACTATGATAAAACATGGCTAGCTTAATTTTTCTCCAACATTATGGAGTCAGTGTTCATTTCAAGAGCCGGCCACTGTCGTCGAGTGGTTCTAGGCGCTTCAGTGCGGAACCGCGCTGCTGCTGCGGCCGCAGGTTCGAATCCTGCCTCGGGCATGGATGTGTGTGGTGTCCTTAAGTTGGTTAGGTTTAAATAGTTCTAAGTCTAGGGGTCTGATGACCTCGGATGTTAAGTCCCATAATGCTTAGAGCCATTTGAAGCATTCATTTCACGAGCTATGAAACAGACGAAGATCACTGCCATCTTCAAACCAGGTAAACCCAACGACAAACCTCAAAGTTATCGTCCTTCTGCCTTTCTCAGTATCATGTACAAATTACTTAAGAGATGGCTGTGTAGCAGAATACGTACCGAGATACTTGGAAAGATTCCTGTTGACTAGGCCGGATTCCGGGCGAACATGACTCTGTCGATCAATTACTTTCACTGACAACTTACATAGAATATGGCTTTCAGAAATACGAGGGCAGTTCAATAAGTAATGCAACACATTTTTTTTCTCGGCCAATTTTCGTTGAAAAAACCGGAAATTTCTTGTGGAATATTTTCAAACATTCCCGCTTCGTCTCGTATAGTTTCATTGACTTCCGACAGGTGGCAGCGCTGTACGGAGCTGTTAAAATGGCGTCTGTAACGGATGTGCGTTGCAAACAACGGGCAGTGATCGAGTTTCTTTTGGCGGAAAACCAGGGCATCTCAGATATTCATAGGCGCTTGCAGAATGTCTACGGTGATCTGGCAGTGGACAAAAGCGCGGTGAGTCGTTGAGCAAAGCGTGTGTCATCATCGCCGCAAGGCCAAGCAAGACTGTCTGATCTCCCGCGTGCGGGCCGGCCGTGCACAGCTGTGACTCCTGCAATGGCGGAGCGTGCGAACACACTCGTTCGAGATGATCGACGGATCACCATCAAACAACTCAGTGCTCAACTTGACATCTCTGTTGGTAGTGCTGTCACAATTATTCACCAGTTGGGATATTCAAAGGTTTGTTCCCGCTGGGTCCCTCGTTGTCTAACCGAACACCATAAAGAGCAAAGGAGAACCATCTGTGCGGAATTGCTTGCTCGTCATGTGGCTGAGGGTGACAATTTCTTGTCAAAGATTGTTACAGGCGATGAAACATGGGTTCATCACTTCGAACCTGAAACAAAACGGCAATCAATGGAGTGGCGCCACGCCCACTCCCGTACCAAGAAAAAGTTTAAAGCCATACCTTCAGCCGGTAAAGTCATGGTTACCGTGTTCTGGGACGCTGAAGGGGTTATTCTGTTCGATGTCCTTCCCCATGGTCAAACGATCAACTCTGAAGTGTATTGTGCTACTGTTCAGAAGTTGAAGAAACGACTTCAGCGTGTTCGTAGGCACAAAAATCTGAACGAACTTCTCCTTCTTCATGACAACGCAAGACCTCACACAAGTCTTCGCACCCGAGAGGAGCTCACAAAACTTCAGTGGACTGTTCTTCCTCATGCACCCTACAGCCCCGATCTCGCACCGTCGGATTTCCATATGTTTGGCCCAATGAAGGACGCAATCCGTGGGAGGCACTACGCGGATGATGAAGAAGTTATTGATGCAGTACGACGCTGGCTCCGGCATCGACCAGTGGAATGGTACCGTGCAGGCATACAGGCCCTCATTTCAAGGTGGCGTAAGGCCGTAGCATTGAATGGAGATTGCGTTGAAAAATAGCGTTGTGTAGCTAAAAGATCGGGGAATAACCTGGTGTATTTCAATGCTGAATAAAACAACCCCTGTTTCAGAAAAAAAGTGTTGCATTACTTATTGAACTGCCCTCGTAGGGCTTCTGATGTATTGATTGACCTGCTAGCAGCATAATATACCGTGTAGGAGCAGGGTGTTGTCTGTCAGCCTTGCTCCGTGCAGTACCCTGCAGAAGAATAGCACAATTTCTTAACAGTATGCTGAGTGACAGATCGTTTCAGGTAATTGTAGGCCAACACCACAAGTGTCCAGAAGACTTTCAACAATGGCCTACCTCAAGGTGTAGCTCTGCTACAATTTAGCTTGTAAGTTGCAGACATGCCATCGTTGTTTGGGAACATGACGTTCATGAATGACCGCAAATAGTCTCCAAGTAGCCGAATACCCAGAGAACTCTCTGCATACCATGTAAACACACCATTATTGAGCCACCACCAGCTTTCACAGTACCTTGTTGACGTCATGAGGTCAGCGCCACACTTGAACCCTACTATAAGCTCTTACAACTGAAATCGGTTTTCAAATCGTATAGGGTCCAACCGATATGGTCATTAGCCCAGGAAAGGCTCTACAGGCGACGTCGTGCTGTTAGCAAAGGCATTAGCTGCGGTCGTCCGCTGATATAGCTCATTAACGCCAAATTTCGCCGCAATGTCTTAACGGAAACGTTCGTTGAACGTCCCGGATTGGTTTCTCGGTTATTTCACACAGTGTTGCGTCTCTGTTAGCAATGACAACTTTACACAAATGCCACTGCTCTCGGTCGTTAAGTGAAGGCCATCGACCATTGCGTTGTCCGTGGTGAGACGTTATGCCTGAAATGTATTCTCCGCACACTCTTGATACTGTGGATCTTCGATTATGGATTTCTTTAACGATTACCGAAATGGAATTTCTCGTGCGCCTAGCACCAGCTACCATTCCAATTTCAAAGTATGTTAATTCCCTTCGTGCGACCATAATCACGTCGGAAACCTTTCCACATGAATTACTTGAGTACAAATGACAGCTCCGCCAATGCACTACCCTTTTATACCTCGTGCACGAGATAATACCGCCATCCGTATATGTGCATATCGCTACACCATCTTATTTGTCCTCTCAGTATAATACTTCACCATAGTTCCATAGCTTTCCCTATGCCAATAACAAACCATGGCTACGTGATCTGTCCCGGAGGACATAGAATACGCTTGACGGGATCCAGACCAACCACAGCAGATGCGATGACATAGTCTACATTTTGGGAAAGACTACCATGCAAAGTACATCCGTGGATTCCCACACATTGTCGAAGAACACTCTCAAAATTCGTAGCAAATGTGATAAATTACATAAATAATATGTCTGTTCATTTGTAAATTATGTATTGTATTATATTTATACTGTATTTTTATTTCTAGAGTGATGTGTATCTGCCATACGATTAATAATAATAATAATAATAATAATAATAATAATAATACAGTGAATTCATGGGAGATCATCAGAAGCATTTCATATCCATACTGGTGTTCGCCAAGGAGATGGAATGTCCCCCCTTCTATTTAACATGGGTCTGGAAAAAATTGTGAGGATGCGGAAAAGAAATAAAAGGAATTCAGCTTGGGATTAAAAAAGAGCGGAGAATCAGGGTGAAGCGTCTGGCTTTCGCGGACGATCTTGCCATTCTAACGAACAATAGAGGGGAAGCCAAACTTGCATTGGAAAAACTACACGAAATCTCACAGAAAACTGGGCTACAAATCTCCTACGAGCGAGCGGTTCTAGGCGCTTCAGTCCGGTACCGCGGTGCTGCTACGGTCGCAGGTTCGAATCCTGCCTCGGGCATGGATGTGTGTGATGTCCTTAGGTTAGTTAGGTTTAAGTAGTTCTAAATCTAGGGGACTGATGACCTCAGATGTTAAGTCCCATAGTGCTTAGACCCATTTGAGCCATTTTTTTCTCCTATGAGAAAACACAGTATATGGAAAACAACCCTGTAGATAATCTCCCCATTACTACCCTGTACGGGAAAGTGGCACAAGTTGCCCACTTCAGATATGTGGGAGAGATAATCCAACTATCAGGACTGAACTCAGTAGCCAATAAAAGAATCTCCAGATTACAAAAAGCATATAAGCTCACTTGGAATCACTATAATAAGAAATCTATTTCTGTCTGCGTCAAACTAAGGCACTACAACACAGTAGTCCTACCAGAAGCCCTTTATGCTGCAGAAACAACAGTGATTCATGGTAATATGAAGACCACAGAGACTGAAAAGCAAGAAAGAAAAATTCGGAGGAAAATATATGGACCAGTGTTTCGAGAAGGAATTTGGATGAAGACACCAACTAGACAGATTTACAAAGACATAGAAACAATAACAGACACCATTAGAAAGAGAAGGGTGCAATTTTATGGACATATCAGTAGGATGAATACAAACAGGCTCACAAGGCAATTCTTTGAGATAGTAAACAAGAGCAAAACCAAGACAAAGTGGATCACTGAAACAGAAGAAGACATTAAAGAACTGGGGATCACACAAGACAACATGAACATTAGAGAACAGTTTAGAAACAACTTGAAGAAACACACACTGAAACAAGAACACACGGAGAACAGAACGGGAAAAAGATGGTCGGAAGGAAACAAGAGAGAACTCAGTGAACGTATGAAGAGAATTTGGGAAGAACGAAGAAAGAAGAAGAAATCATGACTACTCAAGTTCAATCGCTCTCTTAAAAGGGTATAATCGAAAATAATGATACAGTTAATATACTAATAATAACTTCCAGGTGGCTGTAGGCCTTTCGAGATAGCTTGGGTAATGCCTCCTAGATATGGGTGGTACGCGACAAATTAAATAGTCCTCATGGTCCAACAGTCTTACACTAATGGAAGAAAAACCACAATACCAACAAAGAGTTGAGCGACATAAACGAACGTTGGTAAGCGTGTTTCTACATCTGAAAGATGATGTCTGTTAAAATTTCGCGCCCGTCGCAAGAGAAGATATGCAAATCAGATTTGTTTTCAATATGGTCTTAAGCTTTACTTACCTTAGAGATGGGGCGTGGCGAGTTGATGTTAGTCAAGAATGCCTTTAAGGCGAGAAAGACGCTATTATTAACAACCTCAGAGTTTAAACGAGGTTTTGTAATACCAACGAGGAGTTGGATGTTCCTTCTGCGATATTGCAGAGGAACTTAACAGAGGTGTAGCCAGTGTACTTGGTAGCTGCTAGCCGTAGTGATGAGACTGTACAGTCACAAGAAGGCTGGACTCCGGACGGCCACGTGACACTGTCGAGAGGGAAAACAATCTCCTTGCCATTTATGGCCATGTGTTGTTAGAAGAGGAAGTCAGCTGAGGCCTGCTACCAACCTGTTTGCGTTCTACACTCACTGGACCTATGTACATCTGGCGTTATGGCGAGGGCTACGATTTCGTATGAAAGCAGGAATACTCTCAAGTTTATCCCATGCACCCTGATTAAAAATTGTTACGTCAGTCTGGTGCTCCGACCTGTTGGACTACCATTCATGAACAGCATTCCAGGTGGTCCAGAATGAGATTCTCACTCTGCAGCGGAGTGTGCGCTGATATGAAACTTCCTGGCAGATTAAAACTGTGTGCCGGACCGAGACTCGAACACGGGACCTTTGCCTTTCGCGGGCAAGCGCTCTAACATCTGAGCTACCCAAGCACAACTCACGCCCCGTCCTCACAGCTTTACTTCCGCCAGTAACTCGTCTCCTACCTTCCAAACTTTACAGAAACTCTCCAGGACTAGCACTCCTGAAAGAAAGGATATTGCTGAGACATGGCTTAGCCACAGCCTAGGGGATGTTTCCAGAATGAGATTCTCACTCTGCAGCGGAGTGTGCGCTAATATGTAACTTACTGGCAGATTAAAACTGTGTGCCTGACCGAGACTCGAACTCGGGACCTTTCATTCCAGGTGGTATTTTCCAACATGATAACGCTCGCTCACAAGTTGCTGTTGTAGCCCAACATGCTCTACAGAGTGTCGACACATAGCCTTGGCCTACTCGATCACCAGCTCTGTCTCCAAGCGAGCACATACGAGACATCATCGGATGACAACTTCAGCGTCATCTACCAACAGCACTAATCGTCCCTGCATTGACCGACCAAGTGCAAGCAACAGGCATGGAACTCCATCCCACAAACTGAGATCCAGCACCTGTACAACACAATGCATGCACGTAAACATGCTTGCCTTCAACGTTCTGGCGATTACTCCAGTTATTAAACTACTAGCATTTCAAATTTGCAGTGGCTTATCTCGCTCGTACACTAACTTATGATCTTCCAATGTTAATCACTTAATTATATTACCTAGACGAATCTATTCACGAAATTTCATTACTGTACATTAATTATCTTTTGGTGTTGCGATTTTTTCTCCGTCAGTGTATCTGGAGTATCTGTTACGTCCATTTCAATTAGAGACTTCACTGACAATATCTTTTATGAGGTTTTTAATTTGTATGTGTTGAAAAAACTAAGATGCACTGTGTTTTGGAGCCCACGTTTAGGTCAACCTGTAACTGATAACTCAATTTCGAGGTCTGATGAATATAATGGCTACCATACCCATTAAGTCCATGTCTAGTAAAGCAATGTGTGTTCCAACTAAACCGCAGGTTTAGGGCAGCTTCACCTTTAGCTGAAGTTGTAAGTATGTAACTCAGCGTATGGACGATCATCTCATTTCTCGAATTACGCAGTTTTAGATTGCAAATGGGACCTTAAGGGCTGTGTGTAAGTCTAAGAAAACAAGAAAGTTAATCCATAATACGAAGGGGAACCCAACAGATTCACTTGTGCCATGTAACATCAAGAATGAAAGTAAAAATAGACCAAAAGGAACCATAGAAAAACTTCTTTATTGTCGTAACTCAGTTGCCTGGAAAATTTAAACTCCAGCCGAGAGCAGACACATCCATGATTTAAAGGAAGAACAATGATCCAGAGCATGTAACATAGATCCACAAAAGATCTGGTCGTAAGAACAGAGAACTATGAAAAATAGAGGTGATGTACAAGGTGCGTCTGAAAAGTTCAGTGAATGGTCCCAGGAAATAAATAAAACAAGGGTTACAAACGAAATACCTTTCCTGGCCTTCAAAGTGATTACCATTACTTACAAAATACATTTTACTTTGGTTGTAAAGCTGTTGGAAAATGTCAGCGAACTCAGTAGGACAGTGCCTGTATTTTATAGTGTCTCCATAGTTCGATGTAATGTTCCTTCGGACTTACATGCATACACATCCGAAGGAACAGACACTGCTGATGATTGCCGTATTAAATTATCGAGCACATTCGCTAACTGGAAATATGAGTGTACACCGGCTATACGATTTACTAATAGTATATGAAAATGTATTCCGGACCTGGACTCGAACCCGGATTTCCCACTTTAAGCGAGTGGTCAGCTTAAGCACTTTGGCTGTCTGTGCATGACTAGTGCCTAAACCCAAACTTCCATATGTCTAGTTTCAACATACCGTAGTGGTCACATACAAATCGTATGATTTCCGCACAGGGAGAGACATTGTTTTTGCTTGTCGGGTTGTCTTGCTTTGGGATGAAATACAGACACTGCCTTCTCAGTCTCTAACAAAACATCTGCTCACAGACGTCTACCAAAAGGATCCATTGACTGAAGCTGCACCAGCTGTGTCAGGTGTTAGACGATGTCCAAAACTCAATGGATATGGTGTTGTTGTTGTTTTCAAACCAGACTGGTTTGGTACAGCTCTCGATGCTAGTCGATCCTGAACAGGTCTCTTCGTCTCTGCTTAACTAATACACAATGAAGTGACAAAAGCTGCGGGATAGCGATAATCAAATGTACAGATGGCATCGCGTACAGAGGGTATAAAAGCACAGTGCATTGGGGTAACTGTCATTTATACTCAGGCGATCCATAAGGAAAGGTATCCGACGTGATTAAAGCCGCGCGACAGAAACTAACAGACGTTTAACGCGGAATGATAGTTAGAGCTTTGAGTGTAATCCCAAAGGAAGGTCTCCTATTTCTTTATAAGTACAGAACTCTGTTTGTGTGGCAGTTGGTCACACTGTTATGAAGAGTGCTTCACGCGCTGTGTGTAAACATGCGCACGCCGCGCTGAGGCACTCAGTCTTGGCTCGGCAGCCGTTGAGAATGGAGCACCCGTTGGATGTTACCGCCAAATGCGAATTACTCGCAGTTATTCGGTTTTTGAACGCAAAGGGCACTGCGCCGATTAAAATCCATCGCCAATTGACGGAAATGTATGGCGAGTCGTACATAGATGTCAAAAATGTTCGTAAGTGGTGTAGAGAGTTAGCAGCTGGTCGGATCGAAATTCACGACGAACAAAGGAGCTGGAGACCATCAATTTCTGAGACAATGTTGAAGGTTGAGCAAAGCATGCGTGAAGATCGGCGGGTCAACCTGGATGATCTCTGCACGTTGGTTCCTGAGGTTTCCCGAAGCACCGCTCACAGAATTTTTTCGGAAATTGAACTACCGGAAGGTGTGCATAAGATGGGTGCCACGCATGCTGACTGAGGACCACATGCGGCAACGAGTTGATACTTCCCGCGCATTTCTTCACCGCTTTGCAGCCGAACAGGACAACTTTCTGGACTCAATTGTCACGGGTGACGAAACCTGGGCATACCACTTTGGCCGGAAAGCGATTCAGCTCCGACGACGAGGTGAAAGAAGAGGTTCATAACTTTCTGAACACGATGGCAGCGAGCTGGTATGACATGGGCATACAAAAACTGTCACAGCGTCTACAAAAATGCATCGACAGAAAAGGTGCTTATGTCGAAAAACAGCTAAATGTTCAAGCTGTTTACTTATGTAAACCATTGTAGAAACAAACAGGTCTATGTACTTATAGACCATACTTTTGGGATTACCCTCGTAGATGCATAGGACATTCCATTTCGGAAATCATTAGGTAATTCAGTATTCCGAGATCCACAGTGACAAGAGTGTGCCAAGAATACAAAATTTCAGGCATTACCTCTCACCACGGACGATGCAGTTGGCGACGGCTTTCATTTAACGACCGAGAGCAATGGCGATTGTGCAGAATTGTCAGTGTTAACAGACAAGCAACACTGCGTGAAATAACTGCAGAAATCAATGTGGGGCGTACAACAAACGTATACGTCATGACAACGTGTTGAAACTTGGCGTTAATGGGCTATGGCAGCAGACGACCGACGCGAGTACCTTTGCTAACAGCACGACATCGCCTGCAGCGCGTCTCCTGGACTCGTAACCATATCTGTTGGAGCCTAGATGACTGGAATATCGTGGCCTGATCATATGAGTCCCGATTTCAGCTGGTGAGAACTGATAGAAGGGTTCGAGTGTGGCAGAGCTATGTTCTCAACAAGGCACTGTGCAAGCTGATGGTGGCTCCATACATGGGCTGTATTTTCATGGAATGGACTGGGTCTTCTGGTCCAACTGAACAGAACGTTGACTAGGAATGGTTATGTTCGGCTACTTGAAGGCCATTTGCAGCCACTCATGGAATTCATGTTCCCAAACAATGATGGAATTTTTGTGGATGGTAATGCGCCGTGTCACCGAGCCATTCTGGACATTTCGAGTAAATGATTTTGCCACCCAGATCAACCGACATGAATCACATCGAACATTTATAGTACATAATCGAGAGATCAGTTCGTACACAAAATCCTGCACCGGAAACACTTTCGCGGTTACTGACAGCTACAGAGGGTTCATGGCTCAATATTTCAGCAGGGGAATTCAGTGACGTTGAGTCCATGCCAGGTCGAGATGCCTTACTGAGCCGGGCAAAGGGAGGTCCGACCCGATATTTGGAGGTATCCCATGAATTTGGTCACCTCAGCGTAAACCGCATCCATTTGAACCTACTTACTGTACTCAACCTTCATAAAAGGCTACACCCTTAATAAATACTCTCGGAAAATAGTTCTTGAGACGAATTTGTGCTAGATCTTGAAAGTTGTCTTTTATACAGGGTGTCCCAAGAGGAATGGTCAATGTTCAAACGTTTGACAGGAACGATCATTTGAAGCAAAAAATTCTAGTAAATATGGGCTCTAAAACGCTTAACTGAAGAGCTATGAACAATTTTTCAATAGAAGAGACATTTCACAGCAGCGAAGATGAAGTGTTCGTAGCTCTTGAAGCACGCACATTGGAGCCCATGTTTAATGGACAAGTATTTGAGAATGAGAGCACCTAGTGACTTCCGACAAACTTTAAACATAAATTTTAACCTTGATGAAACTTTTTCTCACTGACAACCTTCACAAAATGGTAAGAGGAAAAAGAAAAACTTATCGCTCACTACGTTTTCGCTGTCCTTGCAATAAAACATCAGGCATGGGGTTTTAATTTATAATTTCTTTACTACCCACACTATCTGCAACTCATTTTGCAGACGATACCCTAATATACCACACTTGCAAAATTATAACTTTGTATGATACGTAGTTCACGCGATGAGTGAAAAATTAGCTTTTGCTTAAAATGGAGCACAAATTTCCCAGACTATATTCAACCAGCGTTTTTCGTAATGGGAACACTTAGTGACTTCCAACTAACTTAAAACATAAATTCAAACGCTTTCTAAACTTTTCCCTAGGGTCAAATATTTAACAGAGTGACTCATATGCATGCATACGAATGGAGCTGTTTTAAACATGGCAGTTCGAGTCTAACGAAACGGGGGTTTACTGGTTGAAAACTGAGCCACTAGAATTTGGCTGTAACACGCGGAAACGACAGCTAAGAGCGTCACTGCAACACGAGATTAGGGTCGGGTTGGTCGTTTCTTTGCGATTTCTTTAACATTTCAGTTCTGTATCGGTTACTTGGTTTGAGGAACATATATATATATATATATATATATATATATATATATATATATATATATATATATATATATATAAACTTTTTGTGATTGGTGTTCTCAATCAATTGGAATTTTGGCGAGTAAGACGTCCTTTAAAAATTCATTGATATGTTTCTAAATAATGAGGAACGACCTGATTATTTTACGAACAAAATAATTTAGTTCCTGCCAGATTAAAACTGTGTCCCAGAACGGTTCTCGAACCTGGGTTCTTTGCCTTTTGCAGGCAAGTGCTCTACCGACTGAGATATGTTTTTTTAACAAAATATTTTACGAGCCCTTTAAAAATGTCGGTATACAGCTTAACAATTACTTTTATATCGTTAAAAATGTATGTATTAACCAAAGAGTTAATAAACCAAGCATAGTCCACATTTTACCCTCACAACCGTACCTCTGTCAGTACCTGTCATGTCTTTCCTTCGAAACTTCAGAAAAGTTCTCCCGTATATCCTGCGGGACTAGCACTTACGTAAGAAAGTGTATTGCGAAGACATAGCTTAGCCAGAGCCTAGGGGATTGTTTTCTGAATGAGTTTTCACTTTTCAGCGGAGTGTGTGCTGGTCTGAAACCTCTTGGCGGATTAAGACTTTGTGTCGCAGCAGAGCTCGAAGTTGGGTCTTTCGCCTTTATCCTAGAATTTTTTAAATAAACTTTGCAATGCACAGCCCGAAATTTGTGAAACCGTTTCACCCTAACTTCGGGTGGCTTTGGTCCATGTTTTACTTACCAACTGTATTTAGAGATGATTGTTCTTACCAGAAATAATGTTACGCTTGTCTCAGATACAGCTGGATGAATATTCACTGAAAATATTATGAAACGAACATAGAAATCAAATTCAAAGAATGGTAGAACCTAACTTAAAAAAAGAAAATAACAATAAAACATTTTTTAAAAATAGGGACGATAACCACCTCCTGAAAGCCATTTCTGTTTCTCCTAAAGTTTCCCACGCAGCCTTTTTCCATCAAGTCCTTTTGTGTCATCAGAATATGATTCTTAACAATCCATTGACATGTTTCTCCTTTGTAACTAAGTCACAAAGTCATCAAGACTCTTTTCTTGCAGTGTATAATATAATGATTTATGAGGAAATTTTCCAGTTTCTACGTCACTGACGGATTCAGCCGTCATCAGATCCTAGTTCAATTGCTCCAAGTTCCATTAAATCGTTACCATAAACCAAAACTAAAGCTTTCTCAGACTCTTTCATCAAATCAACAGTAATACGAAAGGAGATTTTATATATGGAAGAGATCTAAAGACACTAGCAGGTGTTAGATAGGTTATATAATGGTAAGACTAAGATTACGGAGCCATATTTTAAAACGAAAACATTTTGTAATGTCTCTTGCAGCAGTCTCTCCGCGATATTTTCAGAAATTTTATAAATTATACACTCCTGGAAATTGAAATAAAAACACCGTGAATTCATTGTCCCAGGAAGGGGAAACTTTATTGACACATTCCTGGGGTCAGATACATCACATGATCGCACTGACAGAACCACAGGCACATAGACACAGGCAACAGAGCATGCACAATGTCGGCACTAGTACAGTGTATATCCACCTTTCGCAGCAATGCAGGCTGCTATTCTCCCATGGAGACGATCGTAGAGATGCTGGATGTAGTCCTGTGGAACGGCTTGCCATGCCATTTCCACCTGGCGCCTCAGTTGGACCAGAGTTCGTGCTGGACGTGCAGACCGCGTGAGACGACGCTTCATCCAGTCCCAAACATGCTCAATGGGGGACAGATCCGGAGATCTTGCTGGCCAGGGTAGTTGACTTACACCTTCTAGAGCACGTTGGGTGGCACGGGATACATGCGGACGTGCATTGTCCTGTTGGAACAGCAAGTTCCCTTGCCGGTCTAGGAATGGTAGAACGATGGGTTCGATGACGGTTTGGATGTACCGTGCACTATTCAGTGTCCCCTCGACGATCACCAGTGGTGTACGGACAGTGTAGGAGATCGCTCCCCACACCATGATGCCGGGTGTTGGCCCTGTGTGCCTCGGTCGTATGCCGTCCTGATTGTGGCGCTCACCTGCAGGGCGCCAAACACGCATACGACCATCATTGGCACCAAGGCAGAAGCGACTCTCATCGCTGAAGACGACACGTCTCCATTCGTCCCTCCATTCACGCCTGTCGCGACACCACTGGAGGCGGGCTGCACGATGTTGGGGCGTGAGCGGAAGACGGCCTAACGGTGTGCGGGACCGTAGCCCAGCTTCATGGAGACGGTTGCGAATGGTCCTCGCCGATACCCCAGGAGCAACAGTGTCCGTAATTTGCTGGGAAGTGGCGGTGCGGTCCCCTACGGCACTGCGTAGGATCCTACGGTCTTGGCGTGCATCCGTGCGTCGCTGCGGTCCGGTCCCAGGTCGACGGGCACGTACACCTTCCGCCGACCACTGGCGACAACATCGATGTACTGTGGAGACCTCACGCCCCACGTGTTGAGCAATTCGGCGGTACGTCCACCCGGCCTCCCGCATGCCCACTATACGCCCTCACTCAAAGTCCGTCAACTGCACATACGGTTCACGTCCACGCTGTCGCGGCATGCTACCAGTGTTAAAGACTGCGATGGAGCTCCGTATGCCACGGCAAACTGGCTGACACTGACGGCGGCGGTGCACAAATGCTGCGCAGCTAGCGCCATTCGACGGCCAATACCGCGGTTCCTGGTGTGTCCGCTGTGTCGTGCGTGTGATCATTGCTTGTACAGCCCTCTCGCAGTGTCCGGAGCAAGTATGGTGGGTCTGACACACCGGTGTCAATGTGTTCTTTTTTCCATTTCCAGGAGTGTATAACTCACTACATATCTCGAAATATCTTTTCTTATCTTACCGATTATCAATGCAAAGTAGTTTCAAGCCCAATTATTCCTTGGAGCGTCCATTTACTCCATGGAATAGCTTCTCTGATCTCTATGTTTTCTCTTATGAAAAGAATGAAGGACTTCTTCTTGCCGATTAGTCGTGAAAGAAGGAGGATGTATATGTATGTATTATTGAGCTAGTCGCTATCTTGATGAGATTCTGTGTGAGAAGGAATTTAATACATGAACTAAACTAAAGTAAGTGTGTTCGCGTATTATTTAACTGATTATTATTGACAGTATCTGCTTACTACGCTGTGTTGCACGGGATCAGTGGGGAACGTCTGATTTACACTGGACGAACCTGCCGTTTTGTATGCTGAAGATATCCAGTTATTTCAAATAAATAGGCTAACACGGTCTTACCAGCAGATCTCTGGTCTTCCCCATGTGATCACCGAAAGTTAATAATTATTACAAATGTTTCCAGGAGATCGACTGACAATTTTCGTCGCACCGAGACTTCGAAATTGCTTCACTGCCTTATGGAATTTAAGTTAAGCTCAATTTAATCAGAATAGAACAGTATTGAACTGTGTGAATGTGATAAGCCTGCTTTGTGAATGAAAATTCCCTTAATATACGCATGTTTTTACTATCCTGATCAGTGAAGCTAAATCAGGCCGGTGTGAGAGAGGTTTGGAAAATTTTAGATCCCACACAAAAAAAATATTAAAATTTGTAGGGGCAGAAGTGGACTCTCCGTAATTTAATGGCCATGAACTGCAGGTCAAAACTGAAGAAATATCAGAGGTATGAAATTAACGAGACAAGACCTGGATAAGTTCAACGAATGAGAGGCCGGTGAGGGTTTGAAAGGGATTGACTAAACGAATGGGTAGCTTTGAAAGAGAAATAATGAAGGCAGCAGAGGATCCAACAGGCAAAAATAAAGGGCCAGCAGACATCCTTGAACACATGAGATGTTGAAATTAATTGACAAAAGGAGAAAAATG
Organism: Schistocerca americana; assembly: GCF_021461395.2. Classification (NCBI taxonomy): domain Eukaryota; kingdom Metazoa; phylum Arthropoda; class Insecta; order Orthoptera; family Acrididae; genus Schistocerca; species Schistocerca americana. The sequence continues at coordinate 253,913,950 of NC_060126.1, forward strand.
CAGCACATGAGAATACAGACGACTAAAAATGAGACGCCAAAGTGCAAAATGGTGAACCAAAAATGGCTAAATACGTAATAGAAGGCTGTAGAAGCCTGAATGCTTATAAGGAAGATAAATGCCGCCTATAGGATCATTAAAGTGATCTTTGGATAGAAAAAAAGGAGCATACGTGGGATTTTAAGAGCACAGATGGCACGCCAGTACTAAACAAACAAGAGAAGACTGAAATGTGGAAGGAACACACAGGCGATTTATAGAAGAAAAACAAATATGAAGACAATTTTGAAGAAAGAGAAGTGGAAATAGGTGATTAAATGAGAGAGAAGGTACTGTTAAAAGAATTTGGCAGAGCACTAAATTGGCCTAAGTCAAACCAAGGCTCCCAGAATAGACGGTAGTCAGTCGCGACAAAACTATTCGGTTTCATTATTAAAATGCAATCTAACTCTTAATTAACACAGTACAAGGAACTATGCGATTGAAACGAGTGAAGTTTCGGGTTTTTGTCATTTCGTCCTGGACCACACACGTAAAAGTTTCCCATGTTATTCTTGGAGGAAAAATACTGAGACAAAACAAACTAGTGTCACTTCTAGTGCAACTTCTGAAATTCTAACAGTTGTTGTCATGTAGTTGAATTTTTTTTTTGCTAAAAATGGTAACCAATAACATCAAAATTTTCTCATCAGTTTTGTCAGAAAAAAAGCGTTTAAAGTTACTCACCCTGGCCCAGGACAGAAAGACGCTTCATTCTTAAAATAATGTAGGAGCTTATAAAACGAAGAAACCGAAATCAGGCAGTAGATGTAGCGTGGGTTAGAAGCAGCATAATTATAGCCAATAAAGAGGCGGCTGAAAAGCTGGTAAAGTGGCAATGCCTAATTAGTTATGTCTTGATATTATGCTCACCATCAAAAGAATTCTATGTCTGTTCGCCACCGAGAATTACGATCGAGTGAAAAGAATAGTGGAACGCGTCTAAATGCGTTTTGGGGTGCAGAGGTAACACCTGTCACCCCGAAAGATCTGATCTACAGATCGTCATTTGCCAAACCGAACCGTTAACACGATTTGCGGGATAAGATTTGGTCTTGGAAGTTTTCTGCCTCACCCGTACAGAACCACTACCAGTGCACCGCCATTTTGTGACCGTGACAATCAGCCTGTGTGGGGCATCTAAGCCATCTGCTGTCTTTTTCTTGCAAGTATGAATTTTTGAGGGAATATGTATGCACCGTTGGAGTTCATTACTTACCCAGTTCACACAGAACGCTCATTTACTTTTTAATGAGAACAATGTACAAGTCCTTACAGCAGTCATTGAATTTGTATGGTAAAGCAATTTTACTGTTTCACTCTGAGTGTAATTTAATTTGCAACTATAAGACCTTTTGATGTTCTGTACTGTTTTAATTAGTGGTTTACTTGCATAGGATGATCCATGTCTTGGTTCACTAAATTACGAGCTTTGTTGTAGGCACACAACAGAGAACTGAATCTGCGTAATTCCTCTTAGAGTAGTTGTTGCCCTCAATTAATTCGTATTTCGCTTTGCAACTGATTGTTAAAATTTTGATTGCTTGCAGTGGACGGACACCTATCGTCGTTGGTTATTCTAAATCAATAACAGTAACATCTCTGTTTTCCGTACCCCGTTACTTAATCGCTAGTGTTTAATGCACTGTTGGAAAATAGTTTTATGATGGTACCATTTGTAATGTCTTACTATAATTTCTCCCGTTCTGCCAGAGACGCTTTTCGGAACATTTGCTTCAGAAAAGTTTTGGAACGTTTGGTACAGTTAATATCGTTCCGAGATCCAGATGTGTTTTTGACCAGCCAGTTTGGCAGTTCATTTCAGTATGTGGCTGTATGAGTTTTAATCTAAGTAAAGTCAATAACACAGTCATTCTTTTGCATAATTCTACTCTTGTTACTTGTTTCATGAAACAGACTGTTGTGATAGTATGTATGACTCAATTTTGGGCTACCATCGGCCTACATCGTGCCGTGACAAGCTTTTCAAAAGCATTATATGTTTCATGTGAACTGATTTTTAATACATATCAATGCCTGTTGAGCATCCCAACGGGTTTGCTGAATGAAGTTTGTGCGAAAGACTTGATCTTAAAAATTTAATGAAACTCATTTTAAATACAAGAACGATAATTGCTATGTGCAGCTGTCAATAATGAAATAGCACTACTGTAAATTCTTACGGACCAACTATCAACAAATGAAACAGTCTCCACACTGGAATAATATTACGCAGCAGGACCAACATGTCAGTTTTGGGCGTACAGAAACCCAGTTTCTTTATGTGCATCAGTTGTTTTTGTGCACTAATGTAAGGAAAGCAGAGAAAATAAATGAAACAAATAGTACACTGCATGACAAAAAAGTGAAGCTCATAGAAAAGGGGACGAAACGAAACTTCACGGGCTGAGAGGATATGTGATGTTACTGCACTGATTACAAAAATCCATTTAAATCTACAATGACCTTGGCAGTATGAGCCCACTTATGAGTTTAACAATGCACCGCTGTGTCCTGTATTCATGCGCTGATTCGGTTGGGAAGGGTGTCATAAAGGTGTCGTATTCTCTCCTGAGGCAAGGAGACCCATAACTGGGGATGTCCCGGGTACAGGTACTGGGACAGAGTCCCCATCCCAGCTGGTCTCACAAATGTTCAATCGGGGACAGATCTGAGGATCTTGCTGTCCGAAGAAGTATCTCATCGTCACGCAAACAGTCTATAGACACACGTGGTTTGCGTCGACGAGCAATGTCTTGTTGAAAAATGGCATGACAGTACTGTTGCATGAGAGATAACACACGAGGACGCAGGATGTCCGTGACATCATTGTGCCACGAGATTTCTCTGAGTCACTACCAGCCATCTGAAGTCGTACCTAATGGCTCCCTACACATAGCATGACGCTTGGTCGAACACCGCTGTCCGTTTCCACAATATTGATATGAAATGTCGTGTGGCTAGGGCCTCGCGTCAGGTAGAGCAGTCGCCTGGTGTCAGTCTTTTTAGATGACGCCACTCCGGCGATTTGTGTGTCGATGGGGATGATATGATGATGATGAAGACACACAACACCCAGTCCCTGAGCGGAGAAACTCTTCGACCCAGCTGGGGATCGAACCCGGGCCTCTTTGCATGGCATTCCGTCGCGCTGACTACTCAGCTGTCGAGGCGGACTCCACAATAGTAGAAGAATGTGACCTTTCTCCAGGTGACATCTCTCCAGATCGCCGTCATACTCGCTGAAGATGGTCATCCGTGTTAGTGCTAGATCGCGTCTCATCACTGAACACAAAGTGATGCCATTCATCAGCAGATCATGCTCCCAGCCATGGCATCACTCCACACGCAGCCGTTTGTGTTGTGTTAACGGCAGGCTAAGTGTGGGATAGTAATGCCCCAGTCCGTCTGCTCTCCGACCAATGTTGCAGGCTATCCATTACTTGGCTCGGATGGCAAGCGTACAATATGTGAAATGGTTACGATGTGCTTGGTGCACTATATGGAAAGGCTCCATTATGATGGTCAGATGTGGACAACAAACCTGAGGTCGATTACGCCTCACCTGAGGTTCCTATGCAGCCCAACACCCGGCGACTGTCTGAATGCCCCACAAAATCTGGAAATTGCACGAATCTAGCAGCTGGCCAAATGGAGACCCAGAAAGAGGGCCCTCTCAAACTACTGTGCCATGTACTGATAACACTGTCTCACGAGAGCACGAGCTACTTCTGTGTCCTTCACAGTGGTCATTCAACGTCTGACACTGTTCGCACCCCGTTTGTACCCTACATCTACATCTACATCTACATTCATAATCCGCAAGTCACCGAACGGTGTGTCGCGGAGGGCACTTTACGTGCCACTATCATTACCTCCCTTTCCTGTTTCAGTCGCGTATGGTTCGCGGGAAGAACGACTACCGGAAAGCCTCCGTGCGCCCTCGAATCTCTCTAATTTTACATTCGTGATCTCCTCGGGAGGTATAAGTAGGGGGAAGCAATATATTCGATACCTCATCCAGAAACGCACTCTCTCGAAACCTGGACAGCAAGCTACACCGCGATGCACAGCGCCTCTCTTGCAAAGTCTGCCACTTGAGCTTGCTAAACATCTCCGTAAAGCTATCACGCTTACCAAATAACCCTGTGACGAAACGCGCCGCTCTTCTTTGGATCTTCTCTATCTCCTCTGTATGGGAAGAACGAGTGTTTTGTAAGCCACCTCCTTTGTTGATGGACTACATTTTCTAAGGACTCTCCCAATGAATCTCAACCTGGAACCCGCCTTGCCAACAATTAATTTTATATGATCATTCCACTGCAAATCGTTCCGCACGCATACTCCCAGATATTTTACAGAAGTAACTGCTACCAGTGTTTGTTCCGCTATCATACAATCATACAATAAAGGAGTCTTCTTTCTATGTATTCGCAATACATTACATTTGTCTATGTTAAGGGTCAGTTGCCACTCCCTGCACCAAGTGCCTATCCGCTGCAGATCTTCCTGCATTTCGCTGCAATTTTCTAATGCTGCAACTTTTCTGTATACTACAGCATCATCCGCGATAAGGCGCATGGAACTTCCGACACTATCTACTAGGTCATTTATATATAATGTGAAAAGCAATGGTCCCATAAGACTCCCCTGTGGCACGCCAGAGGTTACTTTAACGTCTGTAGACGTCTCTCCATTGAGAACAGCATGCTGTGTTGTGGTTGCTGGGTAATTACACTAAACCCTAACAGCACTAACACACCCTGGTGGACGTTCTTCCTATCACAGACAGGAAAGTCTGATCATTAGCGTACCCGCCTATGGTTTGAAAGCGTACGAAATCAAATTGGCATCCGATTGGTTGGTTCACTTTTTTTCCAGGCAGGGTACTTTCATTACGATTGCAAGTATTTATTCACATGTTTCACAGGCAATAGAGGCAAAAGTGCGAGAGGCGGCGGCGGCGGCGGCGACGTTCCGCTGCGGTCAGTGGGTGGCGCCAGCAGGCCGGAGCCGACGTCGCAGCTCCCTCTGCAGCAGCTGGCGCTCGTGGCGGGCGCCGGCCAGCACGGATCGGTTCTCCGCCAGGCGGCGAGCCAGGTAGGGCAGCGCCTGTCCCAGGCCGCCCACGGGGACCGACTTGTACACCGTGTAGCCCGCAGCGGCTGCGAACACACCGCACCGCCTTCATTCCGTTTTGTTCCTGCCGCCGATCTCCGTAAGTCGAAGCAAGAAACATTTCCAAAAGGAGTGTAACTCATACTGGGTGGTTATCATTAAAGTACAGCTATTCATCGAGTTCCAGTGCCGGCTGTAATTATAGTATGACAGCAAAGCTTGGTAGATATGCTAATGCGTAAATGCGGAACTGATTTATAATGGAAAAAAATTAGTTCCAATTTTGGCCACCAGGTGCAAAGTTGGCGCTGCGAATGCTACAAAGATCTAGAGAAAAGCTTCCAAATGTAATGGATCAGGAATGGGAGGTGAACAGCATCAAACAAATACGAGGGTAATCCCAAAAGTAAGGTCTCCTATTTTTTTATAAGTACAGAACTCTGTTTGTGAGGCAGTTGGTCACACTGTTATGAAGAGTGCTTCACGCTCTGCGTGTAAACATGCGCACGTCGTGCTGAGGCGCTCGTCTTGGCTTGCCAGCCGTTGAGAATGGAGCTCCCGTTGGATGTTACCGCAAAGTGCGAATTGTGCGCAGTTATTCGGTTTTTGAACGCAAAGGGCACTGCGCCGATTGAAATCCATCGCCAATTGACGGAAGTGTATGGTGAGTCGTGCATGGATGTCAAAAATGTTCGTAAGTGGTGTAGAGAGTTAGCAGCTGGTCGGACCGAAATTCACGACGTACAAAGAAGCGGGAGACCGTCAATTTCTGAGGAGACAGTGTTGAAGGTTGAGCAAAGCACACGTGAAGATCGGCGGATCACCCTGGATGATCTCTGCACGTTGGTTCCTGAGGTTTCCCGAAGCACCGCTCACAGAATTTTAACGGAAACAGTGAACGACCAGAAGGTGTGCGCAAGATGAGTGCCACGCATGCTGACTGAGGACCACATGTGGCAACAAGTTGATGCTTCCCGCGCATTTCTTCGCCGCCTTGCAGCCCAACAGGACAACTTTCTGGACTCAGTTGTCACGGGTGACGAAACCTGGGAATACCAGTTTACACCTGAGACCAAGCAACAATCACGCCAGTAGCGGCATCCTTCTTCACCAAAGCAGTGGAAATTCAAACAAAAACAGTTTGCCGGTAAAGTCATGACGACCGTTCTTGGGGTTCGGAAAGGGGTATTGTTGGTCAATTTTTTGCCCACTGGGACTACAATTAACGCTGACAGATACTGTGAGACTCTGAAAAAACTCAAACGGGCAATTCAGAACCGGAGAAGAGGAATGTTGAGCAAGGGCGTACGCATTCTCCATGACAACGCTCACCCAAACATCGCTCGGCAAACCGTTGCTCTCCTGCAACAGTTCCAGTGGAACATAATCACCCACCCACCCTATAGTCCTGACTTGGCACCCAGTGTCTATGACCTGTTCCCTAGGTTAAAAGAACATTTGGCGGGAAAGCGATTCAGCTCCGACGACGAGGTAAAAGAAGAGGTCCATAACTTTCCAAACAGCATGGCGGCGTGTTGGTATGACATGGGCATACAAAAACTTCCACAGCGTCTACAAAAATGAATCGACAAAAATGTTGATTATGTCGAAAAATAGCTAAATGTTCAAGCTGTAAACTGATGTAAACCATTGTAGACCAGGTCTTTGTACTTATAAAAAAATAGGAGACCTTACTTTTGGGACTACCCTCGTAGTATTCCTAACTGCCACTTACATGGTTTGTTCAACATGAGCACCGGAGATGACGATGAGATGCCGCAACCGTAAACGACGTGATCAACAGTTGCTCGCAGCGATTCCATTGGAATCTGAGCAACGAGTTTCTGCACGCTAGCCATCAGATGAGGTAGAGGCTGAACTTGTCACCGGTAAACGCATACTTTTAGAAATTATCAGAGCCAAAAGTCACATGGATTCAGGTCAAGTGGTCTTGCAGGCAATGCATCAGGAAAAAGCTCTGGAGATAACACGTTCATGGAATATTGCATTATGCAGATCTTTCATTGGGCGACTGGCCATCTCGCATGAAAACAGTGCTTGCCACGTAACCACGCTCTTCCAAAGCAGGAATCATAGGCTGTACAAGATGGACTCGATTACGTGCAGTTGTCGCGGTACACCTGACGGACCCTGTGGGTGTATTCTGTTAAAGATGAACGGACAGGCAATAAAGGAGCTTGTGAATCTCATACAGTGAGTGAAAGTGCTCCTCGTGCACAACACGAAGTTTAACTGGACCCCATATTCGGCAGTTCTGTCTGTTCTCTGCACTCCGTAGTGCAAAATGTGCCTCGTCACTCCATGGAATATTGGCCACACACATGTCACCAACTTCGATTCGTGCCAGAAACAGAAGAGTAAGTTCAGAATGTTGTTGCAGGTCATGATGTTTCAGTTGCTGCACCTTCTGGGTCTTGTACGGGTACCAGTGTAATGTAGACAACAAAACTTTCCGTACTGTTGACCATGGGATGGACAATTCTCGCGACACTGCGCTAACACTACCTGGGGTACTTGCTGCTTGGTCAGTCAATAGCAAGGGGAACCTCGTCAGTAACTTCTACCAGGATAGGACGCCTTCCTCTTCCACATGCGACAACAAACTGACCCGTGTTTTTGAATTTCGTTATCATCTTCTTTAAACCGTTTAAAGAGATCAGGCCTCTCCTCAGACCCTTCACACGACGATACACTCCAAATAGAGTACTGTAATTGCTGCCGTTCACACAAGACAGTTTCACAAACAGTGCACGGTTTCTCTTCTCGATAGCCATACAGTTCGATGGCTTTAAAATGGCGACGTGGATGTCATACTGTGTACAGCGCCAAATTTGCTCCTGGTGGCCAAAACTGGAACTATTTTTTTCCAACATAAATAGGTTCCGCATTAACACATTAGCGTGTCTACCAAGTTTCGCTGCCGTACGATTATAACAGCACACGCTGGACGGCTACGAGTAGCTGCACTTAATTTGTAACCATTCAGAACCACACCAATGCTTATTAACTAAAACACGATCATATGGCGATATCCAAAGACATTTGTGACTGGATTGTTCATGGCATGGAAGCAGACGTGCATAGAAACATGTCTATAGACTTAAAAGTAATTTTAGCTGCGCCGTGGGGAAGCACGCTATGTGATCAGAAGTATCGATAACTTGTTACTGGACATTAATAGGGTTGTGCCCCTCTTTCGTCTTTATGACGGCTTCAACTCTGCTAGTGTCACTTTTAACGAGGCGTGAAAGTCCATAACGACATTTCGCTTGCGTCTCAAGGGTGTGTGCCTCAGTTTCTGGCGCAGGTCGTTACATTCTACGCACGTGGGGTTTTGCAGTGTTGCAGTGAGGTGGGTACCTCCTTCCCTCACCTCCTCAGCTCGCTGCTGTTGCGGTGGGTTGAGGGGGAGAGGTTATGCTGTTGTTCGTAATGGACGTTCAAGGTCAAATTAATTGTAAGAGGCGGTTGTGTACTATCTGGGACGAGATAGCCTTTTCAGCAGTCTCCAAAAAGGGACCGCACAGTTTCGCAGCGTTCTCTTTGGTGTACCTACGAATTATAATATGTAAGTACTGTTCACTGGCCGGCCGAAGTGGCCGTGCGGTTAAAGGCGCTGCAGTCTGGAACCGCAAGACCGCTACGGTCGCAGGTTCGAATCCTGCCTCGGGCATGGATGTTTGTGATGTCCTTAGGTTAGTTAGGTTTAACTAGTTCTAAGTTCTAGAGGACTAATGACCTCAGCAGTTGAGTCCCATAGTGCTCAGAGCCATTTGAACCATACTGTTCACTAGCTGGTGCGTTGGTAGCAGGTGACAGTTAAGAAGTAGGTCTTCAGTGGTCTGTGACTCAAAATGGGGGTCACTGTACGCCATTTCATTGCGTTGACAAATCATCTTTGTCGTTAAGTGACAATGCGAGCACAACCTATGCTTGAAATGACACTTCATGACATTTTGACAGACCCAACTACGTCCTTTACTGATTGGAGACGCGATGTTCTCAGTTGAACTGAACGTTCAATTTTACCACCACTACACAGGGCGCAGACTAAGATCTGATGATCAGGAACTGTGCTGCAACCCCTATAGTCTCCTTTATGGGTGAATACTTTCCTCCATCTGGATTTGATATGCAGGTCGAGCACCATTACATTATTATTCATTGCTGGGAATTATAACTGCAACTTCACCACGATGAGGGCAAATGACAAATTTGCATCAAGCGTACTACATGGTTGGATATGCATATAATTTGCATTTCAAAGCAGCCGCACAGAGTAGGTAGGCGTAACATAACTTTCATCCTGTGCACGAGAAGACGTTATGCATCTACTTCCTTGTTGAGAAATCACATTTCAGTAGTGTATATGTGTGTGAGAGAGATAGATGCACAGAGAGAGGAGAGGGAGAGGAGAGAGAGAGAGAATCATGTAATTTGGACAAACATTTGTCAGCATGCGTCGGAATTCGACAGCAGCCGTGGCCTATTAGGGCTGTAGTATATTGTCTTGTGCTATTGCTGCTCATTTGACCACGACCCGACGACTGAATAACTAATATGGAATCTGTGGGTTAAGGAGGGTCACAATCAGCGTCATACCGGATTTCTAGGACTGGCATACTGCTTGCCTGGCCGTTCAGGACTGTACAGCCATGTTGCTTATCTTGCTTCAAGAAAAGTGCATGTTTGCAGCGGCACAATTACCCACACGGACATGCGACCTCTGGAACACAATGGACAGTCAGCACGATGACTATCCTTTGATGCGGCGGTAGATAGACGCATTGACAGTTGTGCATTCAACGGCAACAGTCGACGCAAGAGTGGCACCGCGTCCTAATTCCAGACGAATCCCGGTTCTGCATGTAGCATCACGTTGGACATGTTCGCGTGTGGAGGATCCGACCAGAACGCACGTTTCTAGGTTGCATTCATCATCATACAGGTTCACCATATAGCCTGATGGTATGTGGTTCCGTTGAATACGCAACAGGATCCCTTCTGGTTCGCATAGCCAGTAACATGGAAAGCTGGCTTTCCATTTCAGACGTGTTAAGCCCGACGGTTGTGCCTCTTCGTCAAGCTCTCCGTGACTTTATCTCTCAACATAGCGACGCAAAACTACAGGTTCTTCATACTGTCCTGACCTACCTCCATGCAGAGGGTGTTCAGCCGTTGGCCTGACTAGTACGTTCTCCAGACCTGTCAGCCGAGGAAAGCTTATCATGGGTTGCGATATACTGCCACGCGACCACTCGCCCACCGCTGTGACTGATGATCTCTGGGATAGCTTTGCTGCAGCGTGGAACGTCGTCCCCATATCTGTGATCCGAGTTCAGTTTAACTCTACAGCCCGCTGGGTTGGAGCCACTGTTGCTGCTAGAAAGGGCTGCTCTGCTTACTAAATTTCGCACCCTTTACATCCAAACATCACTGAAACGTTGAGCGTTCATTCTTTTTACTATACTGAATAGGCACAATAGCCAAATTTTCGTTACTTGCTGTACTTCCCAATGTTGCGATTTTATTACGCAACAGTGTAGTTTTGTCGTGCGAATGGTCAGTGACGATTCATTTTTGTTATTGATAACTACTCTAAATAAGCTCAAAAAGAGGAGAGGAGAGGAGAGGAGAGGAGAGAGAGAGAGAGAGAGAGATGTGTAACTCCGTTTGCAAGTTGTGGGAAAAACGTAGACTTACAAAGGGACCGCACATACTCGTCATCACCGCTTTCGTCCGCATTTATGGTATATGCAGGGCTTGACCAGAAGTGAATGTGACAATGACAAGTGGGACTTCCAGGCGCCCAAGAGTTTGGGAAAAAGATAGCATTTACGGTGCGGATCGTGCGGGGGATGAGTCATTTATCTCAGCGTGGTTTCGAGGCAGCGGTTGAAGCAGCGGAAAGAGTAGAGAACGGTAAACTTAAGATCGCAGGTCCGAGTTACCGTGGCGAAACCAATTTTCCTTTTATATTTTACGTTGCTTACACTGTAAATAAGCCGTAATATTGTCCAGTATATTGCATTAATTAATATTTTCATAAAATCCTTGAAAAGGAAATGGTTCTAATGGCTCTGAGCACTATGGGACTTAACATCTGAGGTCATCAGTCCCCTAGAACGTAGAACTACTTAAACCTAACTAACCTAAGGACATCACACACGTCCATGCCCGAGGCAGGATTCGAACCTGCGACCGTAGCAATCGCGTAGTTCCGGACTGAAGTGCTTAGAACCGCTCGGCCACCGCAACCGGCTTGAAAAGGAAAGGCATACGAAAATGTGTCATGGCAAATAAATTTCCAGGAACAGATCGTAATGCGGCGAAGAAAATTTTATCTGTAAAATAACTTTTCTCATTTTACAGTTTATGTTTTACAAAAGCTGGGGTGACAGTCGTAGTAAAAATGGGGAAAGCAATAATTTTCTCGGCGCCTTGCACACATTATAAAAGTCAAATTTATACAGAGACCTGGTTGTTTTAAAGTTTCAAGAGGGAAAAAACTGTTCACATTCATAAAAGGTTCTCTCTCATCGTACAGTCTGGCAGCAAACCATGCCAAATATTGGCGAGTACAGCTTCTGATGTAAATGGAACGTAGTTTGATGCAGTCTTCTCGGGATGTGATTTCTTTTTCTCTCTTGCTCAAATAAAAGCAGTTTTGAGTATTTTCGAATAATTCTTTACATAACCATAACAACTGACATTTTGGGGTTCCTCTAGTGAAATGAATTTGAGGGGAATCACTTTTCATCTCGAAAAATTTCATCGTATGATTGTGGATTTGTGTATCCTCCCCACGAGTTAGTTACGAGGAAATTTGTTCTCCTGTTCGTGGGACTTTATCACATCAGTCAAAAATTTTGTTGTATAACACTTGTGAGTTTTCCAGATTTTGGTGGAACAAAGACGACATTCCTATACTTTGCCGCAAACACATCCACTGGTTTTTGCATCTTCAGTCCAAAAGAGTCGGTAGGCGTAACGTAGACCGTTGGTAATAATTTTGTAGAAAGGGTTGTAAGTAGGCTGTTTAGGTTTTTATGTTGGTAGCGCGATGCATCACTCTGTATTAAAATCGCCGACTGTGCTGTGTGCAGTTTGTGGCTGGTTTGGGTTATTTGGGGGAAGAGACCAAACAGCGAGGTCATCGGTCTCATCGGATTAGGGAAGGGTGGGGAAGGAAGTCGGCCGTGCCCTTTCAAAGGAACCATCCCGGCACTGTGGCTGGTTGGACTCGTTGTTGGAAGTTATTCGCCAGTGGAGTGTTGGGCAGTTGGATGTGAACAGCCCGTATAGCGTTGGGCAGTTGGAGGTGAGCCGCCAGCAGTGGTGGATGTGGGGAGACAGATGCCAGAGTTCTGAGATGCCCGTCCACAGCTACACTTGCATGGTGATGGTTCAAATGGCTCTAAGCACTATGGGATTTAACATCGGAGATCATCAGTCTCCTAGACTTAGAACTACTTAAACCTAACTAACCTAAGGACATCACACACATCCATGCCCCAGGCAGGATTCGAACCTGCGACCGTAGCAGCAGCGCGGTTCCGGACTGTAGCGTCTAGAACCGATCGGCCACAGAGGCCGGCACTTGCATGGCGGTCTTTCAAAAAAGATCTACAGTACCTCTACTTTCGTTAGTATCTAAAAAGAATACCACTAGAGAAAAAAAAACAGCGATTTATTTTCGTCTGGATAATTAACCATTTGTAACATTCAGAGATGCGTCGAGAGTAGCGAATTTTGAGTAAAACCTACATTTCTCTTGCTCTCATGTTAAAATTTTCTTCTTTTGCCAAAATGCAGCGGACTTTGCGCAATGTCACCTCACTAACGTGTTGTACAGACGCAACTGCGAGAGAAATCTGAGACAGTGTTTTATTCAGAGAGCAACTAAGAAGAAGTCCAAGAGCTTATGAAAAAACACGTCGTCGATACAAAAATAAACGTGTAATGTCTTCACTTATGTTGTTCCACAACCCACAGCACTTATCGTTTCACCAGCTATCGATGGCTCTTAAAAAAATACAGTCTTTCATCGAAAAACTGTTGTTATTGGAATAACACATGTAAGTAGGCTGTTTAGGTTTTTATGTTGGTAACGTCACGTAGCGCTCTGTATGAAAATCACTGGCTGTGCTGTGTGCAGTCTGTGGCTGGTTGGCATTATTGGAATATTCGCTATTGTAGTGATGGCAACTGGATGTGAACAGCGCGTAGCGTTGCGCCGTTCGAGGTGAGCCGCCAGCAGTGGTGGATGTGGGGAGAGAGATGGCTGAGTTTTGAGAGCGGACGATCTGGACGTGTGTCCGTCAGAAAAAGGAAATTTGTTAAACTGGATGTCATGAATTTATATATATATATATATATATATATATATATATATATATATATATATATATAATGACTTTTGAACACTATTAAGGTAAATACATTGTTTGTTCTCTATCAAAATCTCTCATTTGCTAACTATGTCTATCAGTGGTTACTGCCTTCAGTAGTTATAATCTTTTATTTAGCTGGCAGTATTGACGCTCGCTGGATTGCAGTAGTTCGAGTATCGAAGATTCATGTGAGGTAAGTGATTCATGAAGGGCATAGGTTATTGTTGATCAGGGCTATTCTTTTGTAGGGATCATTGAAAGTCAGATTGCGTTGCGCTAAAATATTGTGTGTCAGTTTAGAAATGATCAGAATAAGTAAAGAGAAAACTGTCTCAGTACGTTCAGTTTCACTCTGGAGTCTGAAAATCAAGTAACGTAGAAGTTTTACCAGCACAGTCATTCTTTACATTATAAAGGGGAAGTTTCAGATTTGGAGTATACTGTGCTGTATACGAGTGGTTCATATCCCGTCGTTTCACGAGAACTTCTTTTGCCCCTCGGTGGTACATGGCTCGGTTATAAGTCGATTGGTACTGGCAATCTGGAGAGGATACAACGTAAATACTTTATTGTAAGTGACTATAAAAAGATTTTTCTATTGACTCCAGTTAAGGAGAATTGTCGATTTACCTATTTGGGCGGCCAGTGTGGCCGAGAGGTTCTAGGTGCTTCAGTCTGGAACCGCGCGACCGCTACGGTCGCAGGTTCGAATCCTGCCTCGGGTATATATGTGTGTGATGCCCTTACGTTAGTTAGGTTTTAGTAGTTCTAATTTCTAGGGGACTGATGACATCAGATGTTAAGTCCCATAGTGCTCAGAGCCATCTGAACAATTTTCGAATTTACCTATTTGATCTAAACTAAACTCGGTCCGAACAGGTCACGGAAGGCCCAGGGGGACCTACCGACCACCTTGTCATCCTAACCTATAAGCGTCGCTGGATGCGGATATCTAGGGGCACGTGGTCAGCACACCGCTCTCGAGACAGCTGTCTGCTTCAGTCAGAGCTCCTCAATTGGGGTCACGAGGGCCGAGTGCAGCCCGCTTGGCAACAGCGCACAGTACACCAGAACGGTCACACATCCAAGCGCTAGCCTTGCCTGCCAGCGCTTAACTTCGGTGATCTGACGGAAACTGGTGTAACCACTGCGGCAAGGCCATTGGCTTTATCTGTCTGGTAGGACATTTTAAATACAATCCCTTCTTGGAAAGTTATTTACAGAGTCCTTGACGGCGCTGTAAGTACAATCCTTTCATGGAAAAATACTTGCAACCACAAATTTTTCTTGCCTTTCCTTTTCGTGCGTTTTATGAGACTATTAATAAATACAATATGATGTTGTTGTTATTGTGGTCTTCAGTCCAGAGACTGGTTTGATGCAGTCTCCATGCTACTCTATCCTGTGCAAGCTTCTTTATCTCCCTGTATCTACTGCAACCTGTGTCCTTCTGAATCTGTTTAGTGTATTCATCTCTTGGTCTCCCTCTACGATTTTTACCCTCCACGCTGCCCTCCAATACTAAATTAGTGATCCTTTGATGCCTCAGAATATCTTCCTACCAACCGATCCCTTCTTCTAGTCAAGTTGTGCCACAAATTCCTCTTCTCCCCAATTCTATTCAATACCTCCTCATTAGTTATGTGATATACCCAACTGATTTTCAGCATTCTTATGTCGCACAACATTTCGAAAGCTTCTATTCTCTTCTTGTCTATTTATCGTCCACATTTCACTTGCGTACATGGCTACACTCCACACAAATACTTTCAGAAACGACTTCATGACGCTTAAATCTATACTCGATGTTAACAAATTTCTCTTCTTCAGAAATACTTTCCTTGCCATTGCCAGTCTACATTTTATATCCTCTTTACTTTGACCATCGTCAGTTATTTTGCTCCCCAAATAGCAAAACTCCTTTACTACTTTAAGTGCCTCATTTCCTAACCTAATTCCCTCAGCATCACCTGAATTAATTAAGCTACATTCCATTATCATCATTTTGCTTTTGTTGATGTTCATCTTATACTTCTCCTTTCAAGACACTATCCATTACATTCAATTGCTCGTCCAGGTCCTTTGTTGCCTCTGATAGAATTACAATGAAATGGACAGACCTCAAAGTTTTTATTTCTTCCCCAATGGATTTTAATTTCACTCCGAATTTTTCTTTTGTTTCCTTTACTGCTTGCTTAATATACAGATTGAATAACATCGGGGATAAACTACAACCCTGTCCCTCTCCCTTCCCAACCACAGCTTCCTTTTCATGCCCCTCGACTCTTCTAACGGCCATCTGGTTTCTGTACAATTTGTAAATAGCCTTTCGTTCCCTATATTTTATCCCTGCCACCTTCATGTTGTGAAAGAGAGTATTCCAGTCAACACTGTCAAAAACTTTCTCTAAGTCTACAAATACTAGAAACGTGGGTTTGCCTATCCTTAATCTATTTTCTAAGATAAGTTGTAGGGTCAGTATTGCCTCACATGTCCAAACATTTCTATTGAATCCAAACAGATCTTCCCCGAGGTCGGCATCTACCAGTTTTTCCATTTGTCTGTAAAGAATTCGTGTTAGTATTTTGCAGCCGTGCCTTATTAAACTGATACTTCGGTAATTTTCACATCTGTCAACACCTGCTTTCTTTGGGATTGGAATTATTATATTCTTCTTGAAGTCTGAGGGTATTTCGCCTGTCTCATACATCTTGCTCACCAGATGGTAGAGTTTTGTCAGGGCTGGCTCACCCAAGGCTATCAGTAGTTCTATTGAAATGATGTCTACTCCCGGGATGTTATTTCGTCTTAGGTGTTTCAGTGCTCTGTCAAACTCTTCACGCAGTATTATGTCTCCCATTTCATCTTCATCTACATCCTCTTCCATTTCCATAATATTGTCCTCAGGAACATCGCCCTTGTATAGACCCTCTGTATACTCCTTCCACCTTTCTGCTTTCCCTTCTTTGCTTAGAACTGGATTTCCATCTGATATTCATGCAAGTGATTCTCTTTTCTCCAAAGGTCTCTTTAATTTCCCTGTAAGCAGTATCTATCTTACTCCTCATGAGATTAGCCTCTACATCCTTACATTTGACCTCTAGCCATCCCTGCTTAGCCATTTTGCACTTCCTGTCGATCTCATTTTTGAGACGTTTGTATTCCTTTTTGCCTGCTTCACTTACTGCATTTTTATATTTTCTCCTTTCATCAATTAAATTCAGTATCTCTTCTGTTACCCAAGGATTTCTATTAGCCATCGTATTTTTACCTACTTGATCCTCTGCTGTCTTCAGTATTTCATCTCTCAAATCTACCCATTCTTCTTCTACTGTATTTCTTTCACCCATTCTTGTCAATCGTTCCCTAATGCTCTCCCTGAAACTCTCTACAACCTGTGGTTCTGTCAGTTGATCCAGATCCCATCTCCTTAAATTCCCACCTTTTTGCAGTTTCTTCAGTTTTAATCTACAGTTCATAACCAATAGATTGTGGTCAGAGTCCACATCTGGCCCCTGAAAATGTCTTACAATTTAAAACCTGGTTTCTAAATCTCTGTCTTACCATTATATAATTTATCTGAAGCCTTCCAGTATCTCCAGGTTTCTTCCATGTATACAACCTTCTTTCATGATTCTTGAACCAAGTTATGCTCTGTGCAAAATTCTACCAGGCGGCTTCCTCTTTCATTCCTTACCCCCATTCACCTATTACGTTTCTTTCTCTTCCTTTTCCTACTATCGAATTACAGTCACCCATGACTATTAAATTTTCGTCTCCTTTCACTATTTAAATAATGTCTTTTATCTCGTCATACATTTCATCAATCTCTTCATCATCTGCGGAGCTAGTTGGCATATAAACTTGTACTACTGTGATAGGTGTGGGCTTCGTATCTGTTTTGGCCACAATAATGCGTTCACTACGTTGTTTGTAGTACGTTTACCCGGATTCCTATTTATTTATTCATTATTAAATCTAATCCTGCATTACCCCTGGTATTCACCTGATCAGAAGTCTTGTTCCTCCTGCCACCGAACTTCACTAAATCCCACTATATCTAACTTTAACCTATCCATTTCCCTTTTTAAATTTTCTAACCTACCTGCCCGATTAAGGGATGGATCTGACATTCCACGCTCCAACCGGTAGAACGCCAGTTTCCTTTCTACTGATAACAACGTCCTCCTGAGTAGTCCCCTCCCGGAGATCCGATTGGGGGACTACTTTACCTCCGGAATATTTTATCCAAGAGGACACCAACATCGTTTAACCATACAGGGAAGCTACATGCCCTCGAAAAAATTACGGCTGTAGTTTCCCCTCCTTTCTATAGTGAGCATTATTGCAGTTTATTTGCAGTACGAGGGGCTCGAATATACGATCCTCGAATTAGTATTCCCTACTTCTCTCGAAGCGCCAGACGGTGGTTGGGACCTACGGTAACAAAAATGGATCATCTCTCGCTCGGCCCCCGTCAAAAATCCTATTTTTTTTCTAGACGCTTGACCATCTAGTGGCCGTACTTCTATCATTTCATTTCAGGCCAAGCCCGGCATGTACTATAAATTTGGACAAATCGGTGATGAGTAGGCGCGGTCCTGTTGTCAGTCACTCTCTAGGGAATAGCTTCGTATGTCACATGTGCTCAGGTACTTCTGGAGATAAGTGTGCTATGGCGAAAAAGCACGATGGTTGGAGTGGATTTACCGAGTGGTATGGATATCTGCTCGGCCATCCCGTAGATCTGAGCGAACGCTATGTCCTCTTGGTCAGGTCGCACTCCGAGCTGCCCCAGCTTCTCCACAGCGTGGTGGATGGCGCTCTCGTTGTGGGTCGCAACCACGAGAAAGCTGCGTCTCTTCCGGTTCTCAACAACGTAGTCCAGGGCCTGATCCAGCACTCTGCGAACATACAGGATGAGATCGTTCTGTACCAGCACACCAAAACTCAAGAAAGAAAAATATCAGCAGAAAATATGCGGGAATCGCTGTTTGTTCAAAATTACGTTAGTCTGAAGTCAGTTACGGCGGAATTACACTGGTGTGCAAACCTTAAGGGCGACAGAAACTTCCGCCTGACCTGTCACTCCCAAGAACCATACTTGCATGAAAATTGGTCTGCGAGTAGAAAGAACTGCAACAACATAGCACAAAGGGTAACAAAGAAATACATAATGAGACGAGCAGAAATAACACTTTTACTCAAAGACAATGATTACATTGAAGGCAGCGCAATCATTATGATACCCTGGACATTCCAAAAGGCAGTACTTAATATGGTGCGTGATGACCATAGACGCAACACATGCTCTGCAACTTGGTCCCATGCTGGCCACACTCTTGGCAAGAAGTTCTTGTAGCAGGCCGTTCCATTCCTCCGCCAGCGTGGTTCACAGCTGCTAGATGGTCGTTGGCGCATGTGGACGTCCTGAAGTACACTACTGGCCATTAAAATGGCTACACCACGAAGATGACTTGCTACAGACGCGAAATTTAACCGACAGGAAGAAGATGCTGTGATATGCAAATGATTAGCTTTTCAGAGCATTCACACAAGGTTGGCGCCGGTGGCGACACCTACAACGTGCTGACATGAGGAAAGTTTCCAACCGATTTCTCATACACAAACAGCAGTTGACGGGCGTTGCCTGGTGAAACGTTGTTGTGATGCCTCGTGTAAGGAAGAGAAATGCATACCATCACGTTTCCGACTTTGATAAAGGTCGGATTGTAGCCTATCGCGATTGCGGTTTATCGTATCGCGACATTGCTGCTCGCGTTGGTCGAGATCCAATGACTGTTAGCAGAATATCGAATCGATGGGTTCAGGAGGGTAATACGGAACGCCGTGCTGGTTCCCAACGGCCTCGTATCACTAGCAGTCGAGATGAGAGGCATGTTATCCGCATGGCTGTAACGGATCGTGAAGCCACGCCTCGATCCCTGAGTCAACAGGTGGGGACGTTTGCAAGGTAACAACCATCTGCACGAACAGTTCGACGACGTTTGCAGCAGCGTGGACTATCAGCTCGGAGACCACGGCTGCGGTTACCCTTGACGCTCCATCACAGACAGGAGCGCCTGCGATGGTGTTCTCAACGACGAACCTGGGTGCGCAATGGCAAAACGTAATTTTTTTCGGATGAATCCAGGTTCTGTTTACATCATGATGGTCGCATCCGTGTTTGGCGACATCGCGGTGAACGCACATTGGAAGTGTGTATTCGTCATCGCCATACTGGCGTATCATCCGGCGTGATGGTATGGGGTGCCATTGGTTACACGTCTCGGTCACCTCTTGCTCGCATTGACGGCACTTTGAGCAGTGGACGTTACATTTCAGATGTGTTACGACCCGTGGCTCTACCCTCATTCGATCCCTGGGAAATCCTACATTTTAGCAGGATAATGCACGACCGCATGTTGCAGGTCCTGTACGGGCCTTTCTGGATACAGTAAATGTTCGACTGCTGCCCTGGCCAGCACATTCTCCAGCTCTCTCACCAATTGAAAACATATGGTCAATGGTGACCGAGCAACTGGCTCGTCACAATACGCCAGTCACTACTCTTGATGAACTGTGGAATCGTGTTGAAGCTGGATGGGCAGCTGTACCTGAACACGCCATCCAAGCTCTGTTTGACCCAATGCCCAGTCGTACCAAGGCTGCTATTACGTCCAGAGGTGGTTGTTCTGGGTGCTGATTTCTCAGGATCTATTCATCCAAATTGCGTGAAAATGTAATCACATGTCAGTTCTAGTATAACATATTTGTGCAATGAATACCCGTTTATCATCTGCATTTCTTCTTGGTGTAGCAATTTTAATGGCCAGAAGTGTATATCCCCCAATGTATCTCACACGTGCTCGATGGGAGCTTGGTTCGGGAACGGGCAGACCAGCCCATTCGCCGAATATCCTCCCGTCCCAAGACCTCCCCCACCTGCGCAGTTCGATGCGGTCGCACACTGCCATCCACAAAAATGAAGTCAGGGCCAAAAGCACCCCTAAAAAGACGCACTTGGTGAAGGAGTAGTGTCACAATAACGCTGATCGCTGAGCGCGCCATGTTCAAAGATTTGGAGATCAGCATACAGTTGTTGTCGTGTGGGAAGATGGTGATCACACCCTCCATTCTCAGTGAATACTCGTCCTCGCAGAACGGATACAGAAAAGATTAATGTGGTAGTAATAAAAGAGAAGGTCCCAGAACTGTTGCCTATTAAAAGTTATAACGCAGAGAGAGTGTTAGGAACAGAAAATTGATCGAAGCCGGAAGTGAATAGCAACGAAATCCTAAGTTCAGGCTGGAATATTTATCGCGAGGATAGATTAGTCGCCAGTGGTGGCGGCGTATTGACTTCAATAAGGAATTCGATAATATCTGATGTGGTTATCGAGGATTCAGAATGTGGAGTAATCTGGGTGAAGATAAGAATCAAAGGTCGGTCAAAAGTGGTATTTCGATACTTTTATAGACCACATGAGTCAGTAGATACAGTGGTAGAGGACTTCAGGGAGAACTTGCAGAATATTGTTAATAACTTTCCTGAACATACTGCTGTAAGAAGGGGTGACTTCAACTTGCAATGTATAGATTGGAAGAGAAATGCTATCAAAACTGATGCCAGAGATAGCGATTCGTGTCTGTTATTCTGAACGTCTTGTCCGAAAATTACTTCGAACAGATAATTAGAGAACCAAGTTTAGAAGGAAACATCTTAGATCTCCTATCTACAGACAGACCTGAACTTAACCGAATCAGTTACCGTAGAAAGAGATATCAGCGGTCGTATGGCTGCGCTAACAACAATGACTACGGGTATTACAAAGAATGTTAAGAAGCAGGAAAATATTTTTGTTAAACAAGAGTGACAGATACAAACTGCAGAGTCTCTGAATAGTCAACAAGAAATATTCAGTCCTGAGGACGAAGATATGGTGCAGAAATGTAAAAAAAAATCAGGAGCGTCATTCAGTATGTTTTACACAAGTGTGTTCTGACCAATGTCGTAAGGAATGGAGAAGACCTACTGTGGTTTAACAGACGTGTTACAAAACTGCTACGTAAACAAAGAGAGCATCACAGAATCAAGAGACGTCTAAACCGAGCAGACAAACAAAAGCTTAACGAAGCGGAAACGAACATAAGGAGGCTAATTAGAGAAGCGTTCAATGAATCTGGACTGATCGGATTAAAAACTCTAATAGGTTTTAGTCTTACATAAAAGCGATTCAGAGTCATCTATTCAGTCACCCAGTGACCGCACAGGTAGCGAAACAGAAGGAAATGAAGAGAAATTCCGAAATTGTTTCTCCGTGGAAAACGGTAATACGGTCCCGCCTTCCAATCATCGTACGAATTGTAGATACTTGAGATATACGATCACAGAATAGAAAAGCAACTATAAATGCTTAGTAGTGGAAAGGTATCAGGAGCAGATGAAATAGCTGTAAGATTCTATGAAGATTATGCGAAAGTACTTGTTGCCCTTCTAGCGGGAGTTTGTCATAGTTCTTTCGCTGGAACAACAACGGGTACCTAGCGACTGGAAAAAAGCGTAGGCCATAGCCGTTTTCAAGAAGAGTTGTAGGCCAGATGCACATAATTATAGACCTACATCGTTGACTTCAATCTGTTGTAGAATTATGGAATATGTTTTATGCTAAAGAATTACGACTTTTTGGAGAACGAAAACACAGGCGCATCAAACAACATTTATAACCAGTAGCTGTTTACTTCACGCCTTGTGTTTTTACGTAGCACATAACGTCATAAACAACAGCATTTTTCTCCTGCAATAGAGCTGACTTTTTTGCATAAATATGTTATCCAATGAAAATACCTTCATCAACATACGTTCTTACTTATGCACAGTACAGGCATGAGCTCTATTCTGTTATTGTAAAACGTGAATCATTTTTCCTTTTCAGATATCTGGCATCGCTTAAGGAAGAAAACTCAATGAAAAAATAATACAATTCAGTTTGCCATGAAAATAATGCAAAATAACAAAATAAAGGATAAGATGATACAAAAGCACAAAATCCACAACTACAACACGAGCAGCGCGGCGAAAATAGGTTACTTTCTGATATGATCAGACAACGAAACAGGCGATCTCTTAGTACTGTGCGCGAAATTTGACCATTGTGCATCACATTTAGCTGAAATTATCTCTTTTCAGAAAACTCCGACCGATTTCTGGTTTCGAGCAGATGAAAATGTGATGTATTCTTTCGTTCAGATAATGCGTTCTTCAAAACTCAATAACAATAAAATGGTAGAAAATTCGCTAACGTCGACAGAAAACCCATGTTCGTTAACCGTCCGTACATTGTCTTAATAATTTTTTGCTACAAAAAAACTGAAATGAAAACGTAGTGTAACTCTAACAAAACACACTAACCCCAATTCTACATTTTTACACTGAATAGTTTGCGAATTGAATAAAAAGTAAGATGCTATGTTTTGTGCAGGACATAGTAACTCTGCTTCACGTTTCCATGTGTTCCTGCCGAATGATGAGTCCTGAAGTACGGGGACAATCTATAGTTCTATTTAAAATTAATCTTAACTGTAAAGCCATTCAAAAAATTTACATTTAACGCAATAAAAATACACAAAATCCTCAGTCACATTATACATGTAATCTCAGAAATTACGGCACTGTGCACCTTCCCTCTTTGTTGTTCATGCTTTTGGAAAAAAATGAATACTTGCATTGAATTTTTCTTAGTATTACTATTTTCTTGGTTATTTCCACTTTGACGTTTTATGATTCAGTATTCTGAGATTTATTATTTTTTCTTTTAGAAAGTTCACCACATTTAATAATTTTTATGATCTTATGTCAGTGATGTAGAGGTTTGAGGAAAAAACGTAAACAAGAAAGTAAAAAAAGAAAAAGTGAAAAACTTATATACTTTACGACATTAAACATGTAAAACTTCAAATTAACTAACAAGTAACTATACAGCCTTTCCTACTCGCCTTCTAACCAACTAACCTTTTAATTAACTGTGAGTGTAATGTCATATGTTACAATTCCTGTTTCGCCATGTGCATCCACAATGCACTGAGCAAAAGGCTTAAGCATGTTCCCAGTTCGTCTATGAATACTGCACGAAAACCACAGCTAGTTTTCCGTTCAGTATTCGCCGAAACTGGAAAATTCATAATCTCTTGATGGTTAAAATATCCAAGAGTGGCACATACAGGTTTCATGATTTCACATATGCTCCATCAGTAACAGATAAATTATACATTGTCTAGCAGTGATCGTTTCCATAATGTAGTCTGCAGTTAGACGTGTTCTGTTGCGATATCCGTAAACCACTTCAAGTTACTGCCAGGTCTGTTCCCTAAACAGGTCACGACCGAAACATTCGATGTCCTTTCTGCCACTAAGCTACATGACATATCTAATGGCTAAAATAGGGACAAGATGTTAATCTGCAATACTCTTTCTCTCTGTCTGTTCTGCTCCAATCGGCTTATCCGAGGAACATTCTGTCAAAAAGGCTCTCACTTAATATTCGGTATCATTTTATTCCAACTTTATTTTTGTCATTACATTTTTCATTCCTAAAGTACTGAAGCTGCAAAAATTTTTTTTTCCTGAATGTTATTACCGTCTATTTTTGCAGCTATTATTATAATATTTACACCCAAGCAAACAGCATAGATGTAAAAACGATAAACTTGAAAAACTATACTTGTAAAAGCCTTATATATTCAGTAAGCAATTTATGATCCCTCGTAAAAAGAATGAACCAATAGCTAAATTTTAATTCTTAGCTTACAATACTAATAAAGAATTTTCATATTCAAAGTACGTTTTGTTTTACAGGAAAACAAATACATGATACGTTTTATAACAGGTAATGAAAGAACATTCACTCAAGTAAAGCAGGTTTCGTACGAATGTGACAGGTAATGTATGGAATATATCAGGAATTATTCTAGAAACTGTGGAGAGGGGAAGGATGAGGGAGGGCAAGGTGTATTTCTTGCACTAAAGCAAGAAAAAAATCTGCATTAAAACATATTTGGAAATCTCGTTTTTCAGTTATTAAATAAAGATCAAAGTTATCAAGCCAGAAAATTATGACAAATGTTCATAATGTTCTCCAATTGCTTCTGCATTTGCATGAACTCCCAAGGCTTTTGTGAGTGTGTGTAAATCCTCCTCCTACAGCTCAGGGTAGATGCCAGCAACAGTTGAACAGTAATATCTGGGCAGGAATTGCAGCTGGCTGATGGTTAAGTCATAAGTTCTCCCAGCATATATTATGAGGAATTTATTGAAACATGCCATCAGGGCCTTAAATACATTCATGGGGACCCAGGCAAGTACAACATATAAACTGGGGTCCACTACCACACGTACAGAACCACCCCTCTTCATCACATTCCCATTTCAACAAAACGTCGCCCACACATCGTCTTTCACAGCCAGTCCCCCACTCCTTTTCCTCTGACATACATGAGCGCCAAATTACACCATTACTCTTGTCGCTCTCCTCTCACTTGAATACAAATACTAAAATAAGGAAAAACTTAAAAACAGCATTTTATTTTCAACATTTTGGTGAAGCAAAACATAACCTTAAAAATTTTTCCCCAATTTACCCATACCTGCAACACCTATTCATCCCTGCATCATTGCGCATAACAAATACTGCACACAACTCAATGTACATTTTAAGTAAATACAAAACCTCAGCTGCACCGCCTCGGTCGTCCCAAGCTAGGTACGACCCTACAACACTAAAGCACATAAAAACGACGCACCATGAAGCGGTTACGCAAATTGGTCACAAATTGATAATGATACAAGTATCGATGGAAATGCAAAACTGTAAACTTTGGCAGCCGATGGATGCATGTGTTATGCTGTAGAGCTATTTAACCGCGCAGCTATCAAAGATGATAAACAGGGGACGTGTCGATACCACGGCATAAAGTCTTCGCGAATTTCACTGCGTGCACTCAGCCGCACAGAAACTATGCCTCGCAGACAGGCGCAAGGGCAATATAGCTATACAGATGTCCGCATTTGAGAGGGAATATGTAGAAGCCGTAACACGGTTGGAGTTAATAGCGAATCGCTCGACATTTGAATAGGAGCGATGCCGCAATTCGACAGTTCTGGCAGGAATGGGCGACCCAGGATCGAGTACAGCATCAAGAAGGAAGCGGTCCACCCTGAGGGACAGCAGAACGAGAGGACCGAGCAATCGTGAGAGAGGCACTCACAGCCCTGGATTCATCATTATCATTGATCCGTCGAGCAGTTGGTGTTGACCGTTAACATGCCACTCACAAAAGGGGTCTGAACTCAGCGTTGCTGGTGCTGACTATCACTGATCACTGAATACAAACAAGCCCATTTGCTTTGGTGTCGGGCACATTCGGCATGGAATCTCACTGACTGGAGTAGAATTGTCTTCAGAGATGAGTCCCGCTTCGAACTGAGCCCCGACGACCAGCGAAGACATGTCTAGAGACGACCAGCGAAGACATGTCTAGAGACGGCTCTGATAAATACCAACCTGAGAGTCGCCCACAGACATGGCCCGACAACCAGAAGTGATGTTCTGGGATACCAAATGGCTCTGAGCACTATGGGACTTAACAGCTACGGTCATCAGTCCCCTCTGGGATACCATTTAATTTCATAGTGGGACCTCTTTGGTTGTCAACTGCGACACCCTTACAGCACAGCAGTACGTAGACAATACTCTATGCTCCATTTTGTTGCCCTTCATGGCATGCCATCCGGGGTTACATTTAAGCGAGTAATGCCCGCTCTCACACGGCGAGATTTTCAGCAGAATGTCTTCGTGCTTGTCAAATCCTGCCTTGGCCAGCAAGGTCGCCGCATATCTCCTTAGTAGAGAACGTTTGGACCATTGTGGGCAGAGCCCTATAATCAGCTCGGGATTTTGACGATCTGACTAACGCGTCAGCTGGATAGAATTTGTCAATCAATGCCAAGCCGAATACACATTTGCGCAAGGGACAGAGGAAGACCTTATTAATCAGCTCAATTTGTGAAGCTCTTCCTCTTGAATAAAACGTGCACTTTTTCTTAAAATTCTTTGTCTATACATGTACATCACTTCTATCGATTTCCGTCCCATTCGGATAATTCCTTCGTGATGCGGCTTTTTTATGTCTTAAGGTGCGTTTACACTGCGATTTGTATCGGCACATGTATGAGATACATGTATATACGACTTTGCGACATGTATCGCGACTTGTATGAGTTGACAAGTATCAACCTCATACATGTATGAGCGTGCGTTTACACTGGTTGATATGTATCACTGTGCGATAGCTTCCGACGACGATTTGGAAGTTTTCACATTTTTATGTGCTGATACACTTGCTCTTTTGGAAGATGATAGGAAGAAAAAGCGGAGGAAGCGTAGATGGTGGCACAGAGAGTTTCTCGCGAATTAACGCCATATTTTAGAAATTATGTTAGGATGAGTATGGAGGATTTCCGCGGTTTGTTATCACTTGTGGCTCTTCTTGTGTCCAAAACCAACACAAACTTTCGGGAAGCGATTCCACCAGAGGATCAGTTGCCAGTAACACTCCGTTTTTTAGCCACTGGGGATTCCTCGTAAAACGAAGATTTCATGACAAAACATTTGCATTGTCGCGCGATTGCTAATGCCGACGTCTCACACACGATTGTCGGCATCCGTTGTCAACATTATCACGCGAGGCCGCCGGAATAACAGCAAAACATTGATATACGTGCCAGATGCATGAAAAAATTATTTAATGTATGACATACTCTGATATATATAAAACTTTTACCTTCACTTCTTGGGATAAAACTTGCACAATGGCCTCGCAAACACGAAGAATAATGTTGCATATGGCACTTTTTGATATTTTATGCAGATACATTAACGTCGAAACGACAGTCGGCACCTTCAAAACTCAAACAGCCGCCAAAGAGCCTGGTACTACGCATGCGCTAATCGTCGAAATAAGCGGCAGGCGACAAGACGACAGGAAATGATAGTACTGCGCATGCGCGAGTTCTTCAAATGTCGCTCATACATGTCGCGTATATGGCCAAAAAGCGATATACAAAATGTATACGCGACATGTATGAGCTCGAGGGTCCGCATACAAGTTCCGTGAATTTTTGTATGAGGTGATGTATCGCGACATGTCAAATTGACATGTCGCTCATACATGTCGCGATACATGTATCCCAGTGTAAACGTACCTTTAGCGTGTATTATCGCTGGATGGTTGGTTTCCTTAATTGTGTGGCGATTATTTACCGTATATCTCTCAGAGTAAACAACACATCGCCATGTGCCGCAGTTTTAAACAATACAGAGGTCTCGGCAGCGGCCAACGAAACTATTTAGCATTGGTTTGAAACGTGGCGACCGGTGAGCAACGTGAAAGTGCCTGTGCCCGGTAAGATACCGGGAAATGCAGTCGGAGCATGGAGCAACGACGGCAGTCCGAAGGTAAGGCAAACAAATATCAGAGTTCGGACAATCAGTGGCATCCCAAACACAGGCTTCAAATCGACTGTACCTTTCTGCAGACGCATAACAATCTCTTAAAAGTAACAGTCTCTCAAAGGCATGTACATTTAATGAATGTGGAGGTCTTCTATACTACAGTTACGTTCAATGTAGCTGTATTTTGCGTGCCAGCCATCTAGACTGTTTATGTCTGTTTGTTTGAGGTAGTTTGCGTTGGAGAAGCATGAGTTTATAAACCTAGTAATTAAAGGAAATTCAGAATACTGTGAGTTATACTCGCTCTTACGAAGCATCCATGTCAAATGAGCTCTGTATCGGTCGTATAGACTTTGTCCAACAAATCCAGGGTGTCATCGGGGTGTCTTGTCAGCCACATTTTCCATGCATATATTTTAAGAAGTAATACATTTTTATAATACTTTCCGTTACTGAGGAATTTCAAACTAAGCCGCATTTTTGCCAGACCACTAATTTGCCCCTTAATTCATAGGTGTTTTATGAATTTTATGAACGGGGTTTTGGAAGTGTTGTTTCTGCAGTAGAAAGAATATGTAAGTTGGAACTTAAATAGTGGCAACACTGCTGTGGAGACTCTATGCAATGGAAACTACTATTGTCGCTGATAGCACACTTTGTTGACATACCTACTTTACCTCCGAGCAAATGGACTCGCCCGTCCCACGTCACCGGCATGCGCACAATCGAGGAAAAACAGTCTCTCGTGAGCGAGCGATCTAACGTAACGGTGTAACTATGTTTTCGAAACAGGAACAACGGAGTTGGATCAAGATTGAATGCCAGAGGTCGTACAGCACGACAGTGTCCTCAAGGTCTTCAAGACGCGTGCGGGGAATCGGCTTTGCCGTACAGAACAGTGGCACGTTGGATAAAAGCCTTCAACGAAGGTCGGCAAACTGTGGCGGACATGCATCGGGCAGGTCGTCCTAGCGTCTCTGAAGAAGAAGTGCATGCTGTTGCCGCGTTAGTAGACAGTGATCGACGCCATACGATTCGTGAGCTTGCCCACGATACCGGATTAGAGCATACGATTGTGCTTCGAATCCTGAAGGAACGCCTGGGCATGCGAAGAATTGTATCACTATGGGTTCCGCATGCCTTGACGGAAATGTAGAAATGGATGCGTTACGAGGCTGCTCAGACGCAATTGGAGCGCTATGAGCGCGAAGGAGAGGCTTTCTTACGCCGTATCGTAACACTGGATGAGACATGGGCCACATCGTATGAGCTAAAACTGAAACGCCAATCCAGCGAATGGCGTCATTATGAGTCGCCGCGAAAGTCGAAAGTGCGTCAAAGCCCTGTTTTGTTGTTGTGGTCTTCAGTCCTGAGACTGGTTTGATCCAGCTCTCCATGCTACTCTATCCTGTGCAAGCTTTTTCATCTCCCAGTACCTACTGCAACCTACATCCTTCTGAATCTGCTTAGTGTATTCATCTCTTGGTCTCCATCTACGATTTTTACCCTCCACGCTGCCCTCCAATACTAAATTGGTGATCCCTTGATGCCTCAGAACATGTCCTACCAACCGATCCCTTCTTCTGGTCAAGTTGTGCCACAAACTTTTCTTCTCCCCAATCCTATTCAATACTTCCTCATTAGTTATGTGATCTACCCATCTAATCTTCAGCATTCTTCTGTAGCACCACATTTCGAAAGCTTCTATTCTCTTCTTGTCCAAACTATTTATCGTCCATGTTTCACTTCCATACATGGCTACACTCCATACGAATACTTTCAGAAATGACTTCCTGACACTTAAATCAATACTGGATGTTAACAAATTTCTCTTCTTCAGAAACGCTTTCCTTGCTATTGCCAGCCTACATTTTATATCCTCTCTACTTCGACCATCATCAGTTATTTTGCTCCCCAAATAGCAAAACTCCTTTACCACTTTAAGTGCCTCATTTCCTAATCTAATTCCCTCAGCATCACCCGACTTAATTAGACTACATTCCATTATCCTTGTTTTGCTTTTGTTGATGTTCATCTTATATCCTCCTTTCAAGACACTGTCCATTCCATTCAACTGCTCTTCCAAGTCCTTTGCTGTCTCTGACAGAATTACAATGTCATCGGCGAACCTCAACGTTTTTATTTCTTCTCCATGAATTTTAATACCTACTTCGAATTTTTCTTTTGTTTCCTTTACTGCTTGCTCAATATACAGATTGAACAACATCGGGGAGAGGCTACAACCCTGTCTTACTCCCTTCCCAACCACTGCTTCCCTTTCATGTCCTTCGACTCTTATAACTGCCATCTGGTTTCTGTACAAATTGTAAATAGCCTTTCGCTCCCTGTATTTTACCCCTGCCACCTTTAGAATTTGAAAGAGAGTATTCCAGTCAACAAAATGATTGTGTTATCCTAAAGGATTACGTTCCTCCACGGCAGACCGTCAGTGCACAGTATTACTGTTCGTTTTTGAAGCAACACCTGCGACCAGCTTTGCGAAAGAAGCGGTGACACTTTCTGCACAACCCATCCATCATTTTGCACGACAATGCGCGGGCGCATACATTGTGCAGTTGATCCAGATGTCATGAAACTGACACATTTCAGTCACATTTTTCTAGAAGCAATGTGTGATATCTTCCATAGCAGATGGATGTGTAGGGATGGACTAGTTCCATTGCCTGCATATTCCTCCCACCTCAAACCATAGGATAATTACAAGCGATGCCATCTTAAACTGTTGGTTTATGCAGCAGACGCCCACAACACAGGGGCGCCGCCTCATCAACGTGTCATGGAAATCTATGAAAGCATTCGATGACACCCTTCGGTGTTTGAGCGGGTGCGAACGCTTGCGTGTGTGAAAGGATGAAGAGTACATTTTGAACGTTTATTAGGAATTAGTATATTTACATTTATTATTACATGAATATTTACAACCGAGAAACTCAGAATGAAATTTTCTCTCTGCAGCGAAATGTGCGCTGATAAGAAACTTCCTGGCAGGTTAAAACTTTGTGCCAGACAATGACGGTGAAGCACTTGGCCGCGAAAACCAAATGACCCGAGTTCGAGTCTCGGCCCGGCACACAATTTTAATCTGCCAGAAAGTTTCAACCGAGAAACTTGCTTAGCTTATGAGTTTCATTTCTTCTTCTCTAAAATATGTACTTTCATATCTTATCTGAAGTTTCACATCCGTTCTTATGTCCATGCTCTTATGATTCCAATTCTCGGTTTGTCTCCAAATTGATGTCTACATCTAAATCTACATGACTATGCTGCGATTCACACTTAAATACCTGGCAGAGATTTATCGAACCACTTTCACACAATTCCTCTAACGTTCCACTCTCGAACAGCGCCCGGGATAACGAACCCATAAGCATTTCCATGCGAATTTATTTTCCTTATTGTGTTACAATGATCATTTTTCCCTATGTAAGTGGATGTGAATAAAACATTGATAATTCGCGCCAAGTGTTATGAACACAGGTCTATCCTGTCCCATTTCATCTGTGATGCTAATTTCCTGGAGACCTCTTTCAGATTCAAGCAGCCAACTGTTCGTAACATTCCTTGAGATGAATAAACTGACAATCGTTCTGGTCAGCTTGACAATTCATTCTGGAAAATTTGACCTTTTTACTGACCTTTGTTTCGTACCTACAGGTGTTAATTTTTCGATTTGGCAGTGTTAGTGGTAGAGGATGGCCAAATGCCCTTCCTGTTCCCCCCCCCCCTCCTTTCCCCCTTCCAGGACGGAATTTGTATACCCCATCTGCCTTGGTCTAGTGTTCTCCGCGTGAAATTGCGCGAACGTTTTCTAAATGTTTGCCAGTCGTTCAACCGACAGGCGGGACGCTTGGTACCACCTCGGTATTCACATATTCGCGTGTAGGAAACAGCCTGAAAACCTCATTCAGGCTTGCTGACACAGGCACTTGTCATTAAACCACCCGGTAGATTCGAATCGGGACCGGCGCGCCTCCTCGAATCCCGGAAGCGGCGTGCTGAGGTGCGCGGCTATCCCGGCATAATTTTTCCTGAAAATTTGACCGTAAAACTTCAATTATCTCTTCAGGAAAGTCTCAGAAATATTTCTCAATATTCTGTTATAATTTCTAAGATTTCCTGTTCTTTCAAATTCCACTTATGCAGACTCATCAAACATGTTTTTGAGAAGATTTATTTCTAGGTTTTTTATATTTTTATTTAAAGATCTGCGTCTAATTATCCAAGTTTACGAAGTGTATTATGCTTGCGGTCTCATTACTTTGTTGTTCTGTCTTAGTTATATGTTCTGGGATATTATTAGTTTTTTAGTGTTGTATCTCGTCGAAGGGATCCTGTAGGCTTTTATTACGCTTAGAGATTCTCTCTCTGTTTGCTTCACTATTTAAGCTACAAGGCTGGATGATTTCCTGTAGTTATCTGTTTATTATTTGAGGTATTTCGCCGAAATTAGCTACCACAGGATGTACATTAAGTTTCCTCTCGTTTACATCTGTTTCTACACTCCTGGAAATTGAAATAAGAACACCGTGAATTCATTGTCCCAGGAAGGGGAAACTTTATTGACACATTCCTGGGGTCAGATACATCACATGATCACACTGACAGAACCACAGGCACATAGACACAGGCAACAGAGCATGCACAATGTCGGCACTAGTACAGTGTATATCCACCTTTCGCAGCAATGCAGGCTGCTATTCTCCCATGGAGACGATCGTAGAGATGCTGGATGTAGTCCTGTGGAACGGCTTGCCATGCCATTTCCACCTGGCGCCTCAGTTGGACCAGCGTTCGTGCTGGACGTGCAGACCGCGTGAGACGACGCTTCATCCAGTCCCAAACATGCTCAATGGGGGACAGATCCGGAGATCTTGCTGGCCAGGGTAGTTGACTTACACCTTCTAGAGCACGTTGGGTGGCACGGGATACATGCGGACGTGCATTGTCCTGTTGGAACAGCAAGTTCCCTTGCCGGTCTAGGAATGGTAGAACGATGGGTTCGATGACGGTTTGGATGTACCGTGCACTATTCAGTGTCCCCTCGACGATCACCAGTGGTGTACGGCCAGTGTAGGAGATCGCTCCCCACACCATGATGCCGGGTGTTGGCCCTGTGTGCCTCAGTCGTATGCAGTCCTGATTGTGGCGCTCACCTGCACGGCGCCAAACACGCATACGACCATCATTGGCACCAAGGCAGAAGCGACTCTCATCGCTGAAGACGACACGTCTCCATTCGTCCCTACCATTCACGCCTGTCGCGACACCACTGGAGGCGGGCTGCACGATGTTGGGGCGTGAGCGGAAGACGGCCTAACGGTGTGCGGGACCGTAGCCCAGCTTCATGGAGACGGTTGCGAATGGTCCTCGCCGATACCCCAGGAGCAACAGTGTCCCTAATTTGCTGGGAAGCGGCGGTGCGGTCCCCTACGGCACTGCGTAGGATCCTACGGTCTTGGCGCGCATCCGTGCGTCGCTGCGGTCCGGTCCCAGGTCGACGGGCACGTGCACCTTCCGCCGACCACTGGCGACAACATTGATGTACTGTGGAGACCTCACGCCC
Organism: Schistocerca americana; assembly: GCF_021461395.2. Taxonomy (NCBI): domain Eukaryota; kingdom Metazoa; phylum Arthropoda; class Insecta; order Orthoptera; family Acrididae; genus Schistocerca; species Schistocerca americana. The sequence continues at coordinate 253,947,615 of NC_060126.1, forward strand.
CACGTGTTGAGCAATTCGGCGGTACGTCCACCCGGCCTCCCGCATGCCCACTATACGCCCTCGCTCAAAGTCCGTCAACTGCACATACGGTTCACGTCCACGCTATCGCGGCATGCTACCAGTGTTAAAGACTGCGATGGAGCTCCGTATGCCACGGCAAACTGGCTGACACTGACGGCGGCGGTGCACAAATGCTGCGCAGCTAGCGCCATTCGACGGCCAACAGCGCGGTTCCTGGTGTGTTCGCTGTGCCGTGCATGTGATCATTGCTTGTATAGCCCTCTCGCAGTGTCCGGAGCAAGTATGGTGGGTCTGACACACCGGTGTCAATGTGTTCTTTTTTCCATTTCCAGGAGTGTATATGCGATTATAATTAAAGGTTTTAGGGCGTAAGTTTGTATGGACGTTTTTTTCATTGTTTTGACTTTAGCAATCCGTTCCTAAAGTATGTAAAAGTAATTCTTATTAAAGTACGTCAAGTTCAGATTTATGTCAAATCCTACGGTCTCCTGGAGGAGGTGTAACTAATTTAAGCTTTCAAGTCGATGCAATCGAACGATACGGCTATATACGTCACATGTTTTGATACTCGCAAACTCAGTGATCATGCGTGTCGCGCGTGGCCGTCTAAGCCGGCCCGATAGCTCAGCCTGTTCGGCCAGAAAGAAAGAAAGAAAAAAGAAAAAAAAAACTGAGAGAAGTATTCAACGATGAACTAGGAGTGTCGTGTGACGTTCGCTCAGATCAAATGAAGAGGACAATGACAAACAAAATGAAGGGGAAAAAAACAGTAAAACATTTGTCTGTCAACCGTGAGTTCGCGAGATCGAACCTCGGTCGGACGACAGATTCTCCAGTCTTCGTTTTAACCTATCCTTCACCTCTCACCGATGTGAGAAATCGCCAGAAGCAACACGTGGGTTCGATTTCACAGTAAATTATAGGTCCACTTTCCCAGGTCAGATAACTCGGGAAGGTTGGGGACACGCAAGTCGCTGAAGTGGCATCCAATAGGAAGACTTGCCCCTGGCCACTAAAGTACACGAAATAATAATTATCTGTCATAATGTTAAACACCTGAACATCGAAAATTGAAGTACCAATTTTTAACATTAATTATACAAGGAAGCTAATGAAACTTACATAATTCGAAAGGTTCACAGCCATAGGTGTGAACAAAGAAATAATGTGTACGCACCGCTGAGAGAGGTCAAAGAAAAGTAGACATCAGAAAACGCATATGATGAAAGTTTCCCTTTTCTCTCGCTCTGCTACCAACTCCTAACCCGCGTACCGATCTGGTGCTATTGTAGAAACGAGCTGTGAAAGTAACAACGTTTCGTAAAGTCTCATTCTAGGGACTTTCATGTTTAAATGTTGCAGATGGCTTATCTGCAATAACGCATCTCGAATACACAACTGCTAGGCCGTTGTTGTCAGCAGTGGGAAACAAAACACCATAGTAACGAAGCCTTCGGAGCCAACATAGATTGTACGAGTACCTAACATTGTTTACTGGAATCGTTTCTTCGTTAGTTCTGTGTAAGGGTAAACGGAACTAAATTTGTATTCATTTGCTGCCATTAACACAACATTTGAAGCACGTTCATGATTTGCAGTTTCTTTATTTTGAATAGGTATGGCTTCCCTCAAAATACGGAAAACGATATTTGCTTTGGGTTATGCCTCGAAGAAGAGCGCTGACGGGTTGGATTGAAGACGAAGAGTTAGAGAGAGAAATTTGTCCTTGACAGATTAACAGGAATAATGTGGCCATTGACAACAATTCTGTTTTGAAAGATACATTTAAATGTGCACCCCGACGTAATCCCAAATTTTAAAAGTCGCCTGCTTCCTCTTCGTCCTTTACTCTCTTTTCCTCAAAGCGTTCGAGTAACAACCAAAAATCCGCACTGTGTTCATGTAAGAACTATGAAAATGCATAAGAATAAATTCCAATTAATTATATAAAAATCTGAATTTCGTTACATTATATACAAAGTTAGGCAACGACCTTGTCGCAGTGGATACACTGGTTCCCGTCAGATCACCGAAGTTCAGCGCTGTCGGGCGTGGCCTGCACTTGGATGGGTGACCATCCAGGCTGCCATGCGCTGTTGCCATTTTTCGGGGTGCACTCAGCCTCGTAATGCCAATTGAGGAGCTACTCGACCGATTAGTTGCGGCTCCGGTCAAAGAACACCATCATGACGATCGGGAGAGCGGTGTGGTGACCACACGCCCCTCCTATCCGCATCCTCCTCCGAGGATGATACGGCGGTCGGATGGTACCGATGGGCCACATGTGGCCTGAAGACGGAGTGCTATATACACAGTTGGTCTAATTTCGGCCACAGGCGATACTAGTAAACGTAATTAAGTTTCATAAAAACGTTGTCGGATAGAGCAAGGAAAATCTGTGTACCAGAGCTGCTTGACGCAGAATTAAAACACCTCAGCAATACATAGCGTTGTTGTTGTGGTCTTCAGTCCTGAGACTGGTTTGATGCAGCTCTCCATGATACTCTACCCCGTGCAAGCTTCTTCATCTCCCAGTACTTAATGCAGCCTACATCCTTCTGAATCTGCTTAGTGTATTCATCTCTTAGTCTCCCTCTACGGTTTCTACACTCCACGCTGCCCTCCAGTACTAAATTTGTGATCCCTTGATGCCTCAGAACATGTCCTACCAACCGATCCCTTCTTCTAGTCAAGTTGTGCCACAAACTCCTCTTCTCCCCAATTCTGTTCAATACCTCCTCCTTAGTTATGTGATCTACCCATCTAATCTTCAGCATTCTTCTGTAGCACCACATTTCAAAAGCTTCTATTCTCGTCTTGTCTAAACTATTTATCGTCCATGTTTCACTTCCATAGATGGCTACACTCCATACAAATACTTTGAGAAACGACTTCCTGACACTTAAATCAATACTGGATGTTAACAAATTTCTCTTCTTCAGAAACGCTTTCCTTGCCATTGGCAGTCTACATTTTATATCCTCTCTACTTCGACCATCATCAGTCATTTTGCTCCCCAAATAGCAAAACTCCTTTACTACTTTAAGTGCCTCATTTCCTAATCTAATTCCCTCAGCATCACCCGAATTAATTCGACTACATTCCATTATCCTCGTTTTGCTTTTGTTGATGTTCATCGTATACCCTCCTTTCAAGACACTGTCCATTCCGTTCAACTGCTCTTCCAAGTCCTTTGCTGTCTCTGACAGAATTACAATGTCATCGGCGAACCTCAAAGTTTTTATTTCTTCTCCATGCATTTTAATACCTACTCCGAACTTTTCTTGTGTTTCCTTTACTGCTTGCTCAATATACAGATTGAATAGCATCGGGGAGAGGCTACAACCCTGTCTCACTCCCTTCCCAACCACTGCTTCTCTTTCATGCCCCTCGACTCTTATAACTGCCATCTGCTTTCTGTACAAATGGTAAACAGCCTTCCGCTCCCTTTATTTTACCCCTGCCACCTTCATTATTTGAAAGAGAGTATTCCAGTCAACATTGTCAAAAGCTTTCTCTAAGTCTACAAATGCTAGAAACGTAGGTTTGCCTTTCCTTAATCTTTCTTCTAAGATAAGTCGTAGGGTCAGTACTGCCTCATGTGTTCCAACATTTCTATGGAATCCAAACTGATCTTCCCCGAGGTCGCCCTCCATTAGTTTTTCCATTCGTCTGTAAAGAATTCGCGTTAGTATTTTGCAGCTGTGACTTATTAAACTGATAGTTCGGTAATTTTCACATCTGTCAACACCTGCTTTCTTTGGAATTGGAATGATTATATTCTTTTTGAAGTCTGAGGGAATTTCGCCTGTCTCATACATCTTGCTCACCAGGTGGTAGAGTTTTGTCAGGACTGGCTCTCCCAAGGCTGTCAGTAGTATTCAGAGCTTAAGGATGGTTATTCCTTCGTTGAGCTGAAAGGACAGTGAAGACCACCGTGTAGAACTCATAGTAATGCTCAAGCGCCGATGAAATCGAAAGTTTTCCTGCCATTCTTTAAGGACATGACTGACCGCGTGGGAAAGGTCTCGAAAAATCGGAACATCGCGGTAATTTACACACCCACACGGAAGATACAAGACCATCTAAAATCGGCCAAAGATGTTCGCCAACCGCTGGGAAAAGCTGGAATTTATAGGATTCCGTGTAGCTGTGGGGAGATGTACATGAGTACTTGAAAAAGAACTGTCAAAAAACGACTAGAAGAGCACAAGGGCAATTGCAGGAGAGGGGAGACTTACAGATCAGCTGTTGCGGAACATGCTTTACAGCCAGGAGGCCAACACATTCATTTTGATAAAACTCAAGCACTGGCAGCCACAAGCGGATACCACGAAAGGCTGTACAGAGACGCCATAGAGACTTTGAAACGTGCCAGGAATTTCAGTAGGAAGGAGGAGGGCGTGAAATTGAATGGAATTTGGTTTCAGGTGCTGAAGAAGATGTGTATCAGTCTTCCAACCAGTCGACAACGGCCAATTGCGATCGCGTATTCAAAACCAGTGACGTCACGCCACTGCGCGGGACCTTCGCGGAAGCGGAATTTTGCTGTAGTCAGTAGCGAGCGGGGTGTGAATCGGACATTCGACAGAGCTCCGGTCCTTCTTGGAAAGTCCTCCGCAGGTGGAGACGAAATGTCGGGTTTTAAAGTGAAATCCCTTCGACCACGGCATAATAGCCCGGAATATTTCATTGATTGTGGCAATTCCGGCCGTGAAAGTTTACATTTTACGTAATTAAGTTTGTGCAGAACCCCCAGTGCACTTGTTCTTCTTATACTTGTCCGGTTTCTTTTATTGTATCAAAAGGCAGATTCAGTTTTACTAAAAAGTATTCATTAACAACATCGAATACGACCCATACGCCATTATCAACTCTTTATTATATATATAAAATAACAACAATTGCAGAAGCCCTGTGCCCAAAAGCAGTGTGCACAAAATAATAAAAATAATTCTACTACAGCCTGTATCAATATAAAAATTAGATCGAGTACTAAGGAAAATGTACTTACTTGCAGTAATTGATTCCTGTGGCCTCATATGATTCGCAGGTTAATGGGACAGGTTGCTGCCTCTCCTTTTCCAAGTAAGCGCCTCGGACGAGTTTTGCTGCAAAACATGCTCCAAGCTCTTCCAGTATTTTAAGTTCTTGTGAGAGCATGTCAGAGGCGCCCTTTAAATTCCAACAAGAAGAAGATTTATGTGAAAATTGTGGGGAGAAACAGGTCGGACATGTTACTAGAGTAAACCAGAGCGTAAGTTTCCCTAGTGCTGTTAATAGAAACAGCTGCCTAGAATGATTTATTCGAACGTTATACAGCACTCGTTGGGCAGTTTCTCTATACAGTCGCAGCACGTAATGAGATTTTTTATTACCGTGGAGTAAAATTTGGTGCCTTAGAAATCTGCTGCCTTTGATTTTAATTATTGTGTGACAGCTGCCTGTACCTTTTAGCTACTGTTAAAATGTTGACCAGATAGTAATTTCTTCAGGCGTAAGAGTAGATGGAAAACGGCGGGAGCAATAGCAGAACTGTAGTACGGACGACAGAAATGTCTTGTTCTCTATGGTTCGCCGTGAATCGGGATACATCGGGCAAATGGCCTCTTAAGCACTAAGCACTAAGAGCAACAAGACTGCCAACTTCAGAGATCAGCCAGATCTGGGCTCTTCACTTTTATTGTTCAGTCAGCTGCGAGATGGACGCAGAACTCCAGTGGTAGAAATTTTTGGAACTGCGCAGAATAAAATGACCAAGCAAATGGGTGGGCCCTCTGCTGCAAGAACGAATAACTAAGGGTATGTTCAAAGTTTTCTGTCGTTATCTGAGAAAATATGGTAAGATGTCTTTCACTTACGCGAGAATGTCAGTAACAGTAGTTCTTGGCGTTCTTTCGTCGATTTTTTTACATAACGAGACACGAAAGCAATGGGCTAATTACTTTCGCACCCTTAGTATTTGACCGTTCGACGTGATGTCCTCCGATCCTTGTGAAATAAGAGTTCCAGAATAGTGGTACTGGTACACCGAAAATCCAGCATTGGACTTATCATTAGTTTCCGCTATTTACCATTCTAACTAGCCGACAGGTCATACAGTCTCATACCGTCTCGCGTGTATCAGCTTTGGAGTACGTTTCCTGTTGCTGCACTGTCTGACATACACAGTAATGTACACTCCTGGAAATTGAAATAAGAACACCGTGAATTCATTGTCCCAGGAAGGGGAAACTTTATTGACACATTCCTGGGGTCAGATACATCACATGATCACACTGACAGAACCACAGGCACATAGACACAGGCAACAGAGCATGCACAATGTCGGCACTAGTACAGTGTATATCCACCTTTCGCAGCAATGCAGGCTGCTATTCTCCCATGGAGACGATCGTAGAGATGCTGGATGTAGTCCTGTGGAACGGCTTGCCATGCCATTTCCACCTGGCGCCTCAGTTGGACCAGCGTTCGTGCTGGACGTGCAGACCACGTGAGACGACGCTTCATCCAGTCCCAAACATGCTCAATGGGGGACAGATCCGGAGATCTTGCTGGCCAGGGTAGTTGACTTACACCTTCTAGAGCACGTTGGGTGGCACGGGATACATGCGGACGTGCATTGTCCTGTTGGAACAGCAAGTTCCCTTGCCGGTCTAGGAATGGTAGAACGATGGGTTCGATGACGGTTTGGATGTACCGTGCACTATTCAGTGTCCCCTCGACGATCACCAGTGGTGTACGGCCAGTGTAGGAGATCGCTCCCCACACCATGATGCCGGGTGTTGGCCCTGTGTGCCTCGGTCGTATGCAGTCCTGATTGTGGCGCTCACCTGCACGGCGCCAAACACGCATACGACCATCATTGGCACCAAGGCAGAAGCGACTCTCATCGCTGAAGACGACACGTCTCCATTCGTCCCTACCATTCACGCCTGTCGCGACACCACTGGAGGCGGGCTGCACGATGTTGGGGCGTGAGCGGAAGACGGCCTAACGGTGTGCGGGACCGTAGCCCAGCTTCATGGAGACGGTTGCGAATGGTCCTCGCCGATACCCCAGGAGCAACAGTGTCCCTAATTTGCTGGGAAGTGGCGGTGCGGTCCCCTACGGCACTGCGTAGGATCCTACGGTCTTGGCGTGCATCCGTGCGTCGCTGCGGTCCGGTCCCAGGTCGACGGGCACGTGCACCTTCCGCCGACCACTGGCGACAACATCGATGTACTGTGGAGACCTCACGCCCCACGTGTTGAGCAATTCGGCGGTACGTCCACCCGGCCTCCCGCATGCCCACTATACGCCCTCGCTCAAAGTCCGTCAACTGCACATACGGTTCACGTCCACGCTGTCACGGCATGCTACCAGTGTTAAAGACTGCGATGGAGCTCCGTATGCCACGGCAAACTGGCTGACACTGACGGCGGCGGTTCACAAATGCTGCGCAGCTAGCGCCATTCGACGGCCAACACCGCGGTTCCTGGTGTGTCCGCTGTGCCGTGCGTGTGATCATTGCTTGTACAGCCCTCTCGCAGTGTCCGGAGCAAGTATGGTGGGTCTGACACACCGGTGTCAATGTGTTCTTTTTTCCATTTCCAGGAGTGTATATGTTGTCCAAACCACAGCAGAACTGTCTGCAATAAACCCGGAACATGGACGCCCTTCTGATAAAATGGTTCAAATGGCTGTGAGCACTATGGGACTTAACTGCTGAGGTAATCAGTCCCCTAGAACTTAGAACTACTTAAACTTAACTAACTTAAGGACATCACACACATCCATGCCCGAGGCAGGATTCGAACCTGTGACCGTAGCGGTCGCGCGGTTCCAGACTGTAGTGCCTAGAACCGCTTGGCCACTCCGGCCGGCGCTCTTCTTACAATGCACCACTCTTGTTGTGCAGTAGTGCCCATGTCCTACACAGCATAACTTCGGTGACCTTACGGGAACCGGGGCGGCAAGGCCTTCACATAACGCGAACTCGTTCGCCGATGCCACTCTGCCTCATCAGGGGCCGTACAGCCACGGCTTGTAAGCCGGCCGCTGTGGCCGAGCGGTTCTAGGCGCTTCAGTCCGAAACCACGCTGCTGCTACGGCCGCAGGTTCGAATCCTGCCTCGGGCATGGATGTGTGTCATGTCCTTAGGTTAGTAAGGTTTAAGTAGTTCTAAGTCTAGGAGGCTGATGACCTCAGATGTTAAGTCCCTTAGTGCTCAGAGCCACTTGAACAGCTTGTAAATAAAGACGGTACGCCAGGGCTGAGTTCTTGTGAATACACAGTTGTCCGCGTCCCTCGTAGTGATGCACAATAATTCGGAACAGGTCATCCATGCCAGACTGTATCAAAATCATCACATTGATGGAACAAAGATAAGACAAGTTGACGTTGCGAATATTTTTCACATTGTTGTTTCCAGACTGTGGAAAAAGTTCCAGGAAACGCATTCAATATCAGAACGGCATCACGCAAGCCCTAGATGCGACAGCAGCTCAGGACCGGTACGTAATGATATCTGCACGGAGACACTATACAAAGATAGTGACTGCTCTTCGCCAAGAGCTTCGAGAAGCCACAGGGGTTACCAAAACGCTGTTCACAAAGTGCGAATAGGTTTACATCCTGCCGACAACTCTGTTCGCATATGGAGGCGAAAAGGAGAACGCATTCATCCCTCAGTGACTGTGGAACGTCACCAACAATCCGGTAGCTCAATCGTATTCTGGCCAGATACACTAAGTGATGAAAAGTATCCGGACACCAGGCTGAAAATGACTTGCAAGTTCGTGGCGCCCTCCATCAGTAATGCTGGAATTCAATATGGTGTTGGCCAACCCTTATTATTGATGACAGCTTCCACTCTCGCAGGCATATGTTCAATCAGATGCTGGAAGGTTTCTTGCGGAATGGCGGCCCACTCTTTACGGATGCCGCACTGAGGAGAGGTATCGATGTTGGTCGGTGAGGCCTGGCACGAAGTCGGCGTTCCAAAACATCCCAGAGGTGTTCAGTAGGATTCAAGTCAGGACTGTGTGCAGGTCAGTCCATTACAGGGATGTTATTGTCGTGTAACCACTCCGCCACAGGCCGTGAACTATGAACAGGTGCTGGATCGTGTTGAAAGAAGCACTCGCCATCCCCGAATTGCTCTTCAACAGTGGGAAGCAAGAAGGTGCTTAAAACATTAATGTAGGCCCGTGCTGCGATAGTACCACGCAAAACAACAAGGAGCGCTAGCCCCCTCCATAAAAAACACGCCCACGCCATAACACCATCGCCTCCGAATTTTACTGTTGGCACTACACACGGTGGCAGATGACGTTCACCGGGCATTCGCCATACCCACACCCTGCCATCGGATCGCCACGTTGTGTACCTTGATTCGACACTCCACACAACGTTTTTCCACTGTCCAGTCGTCCAATGTTTACGCTCCTTACACCAAGCGAGGCTTCGTTTGGCATTTACCGGCGTGATGCGTGGCTTATGAGCAGCCGCTCGTCCATGAAATCCAAGTTTTCTCACCTCCCGCCTATCTGTCACAGTACTTGCAGTGGATCCTGATGCATTTTGAAGTTCCTGTGTGATGGTCTGGACAGATGTCTGTCTACTACACATTACGACCCTCTTACCCTCTTCAACTGTCGGCAGTCTCTGTCAGTCAACAGACGAGGTCGGCCTGTACGATTTTGCGCTGTACGTGTCCCTTCACGTTTCCACTTCACTATCACATCGGAAGCAGTGGACCTAGGGATCTGACCACGTTCGAAATCCGTGAGTTCCGTGGAGCTCCTCATTCTGCTCTCTCACTATGTCTAATGACTACTGAGGTCGCTGATATGGAGTACCTGGCAGTAGGTAGCAGCACAATGCACCTAAAATGACAACCGTATGCTTTTGGGAGTTTCCAGATACTTTTGTTCACATACTGTGTCATGTATGGCCGCCGCACACACTCGTTTCAATTGAAGGCAACATGACTGCAGCAGTGTATGAAAACAACACTGTCCGACCAGAGTCAGTGATTTCACAGAGGCTGTAGGGTAAGGGTTCACTCCAGTATGATAACACCCGACCTCATCGTGCTCGCAGTGTGTGTCAGTATCTGGCAGGACGCTGGATCCGAAGAAAGGATTGGCCATCATATTCACTGGACATGGACTGCATAGAGTGTACATGGATCTTGCTCAAAGGAGCAATTTGTAGTCGTCAACATCCTACATTAACGATTGAAGCTCTCAGGACTGCTGCCATTGACGAGTGGGACAATATGTCTCAGGGGGCCTGCAGTGAGTTGGTACTGAGCAGGTCCCTTTGCATTCAAGAGTGCCTCTGTGTTCGTGGATGGCCTACACGTTATTGAATAGTGCACTGAACACATCATTTTATGCTGTGGTACATTGCAACTTTGTTTTTTCGGATAATGTTCCTTTTTCATTTCATAATGGGTTCAACCCCCCCCCCCCCTCCCCATGAACCATGGACCTTGCCGTTGGTGGGGAGGCTTGCGTGCCTCAGCGATACAGATAGCCGTACCGTAGGTGCAACCACAACGGAGGGGTATCTGTTGAGAGGCCAGACATACGTGTGGTTCCTAAAGAGGGGCAGCAGCCTTTTCAGTAGTTGCAAGGGCAACAGTCTGGATGATAGACTGATTTGGCCTTGTAACAATAACCAAAACGGCCTTGCTGTGCTGGTACTGCGAACGGCTGAAAGCAAGGGGAAACTACGGCCGTAATTTTACCCGAGGGCATGCAGCTTTACTGTATGATTAAATGATGATGGCGTCCTCTTGGTTAAAATATTCCGGAGGTAAAATAGTCCCCCATTCGGATCTCCGGGCGGGGACTACTCAAGAGGATGTCGTTATCAGGAGAAAGAAAACTGGCGTTCTACGGATCGGAGCGTGGAATGTCAGATCCCTTAATCGGGCAGGTAGGTTAGAAAATTTAAAAAGGGAAATGGATAGGTTGAAGTTAGATATAGTGGGAATTAGTGAAGTTCGGTGGCAGGAGGAACAAGACTTCTGGTCAGGTGACTACGGGGTTATAAACACAAAATCAAGTAGGGGTAATGCAGGAGTAGGTTTAACAATGAATAGGAAAATAGGAATGCGGGTAAGCTACTACAAACAGCATAGTGAACGCATTATTGTGGCCAAGATAGATACGAAGCCCACACCTACTACAGTAGTACAAGTTTATATGCCAACTGGCTCTGCAGATGACGAAGAAATTGAAGAAATGTATGATGAAATAAAAGAAATTATTCAGATTGTGAAGGGAGACGAAAATTTAATAGTCATGGGTGACTGGATTCGAGTGTAGGAAAAGGGAGAGAAGGAAACATAGTAGGTGAATATGGATTGGGGCTAAGAAATGAAAGAGGAAGCCGCCTGGTAGAATTTTGCACAGAGCACAACATAATCATAACTAACACTTGGTTTAAGAATCATGAAAGAAGGTTGTATACATGGAAGAACCCTGGAGATACTAAAAGGTGTCAGATAGATTATATAATGGTAAGACAGAGATTTAGGAACCAGGTTTTAAATTGTAAGACATTTCCAGGGGCCAGATGTGGACTCTGACCACAATCTATTGGTTATGACCTGTAGATTAAAACTGAAGAAACTGCAAAAAGGTGGGAATTTAAGGAGATGGGACCTGGATAAACTGAAAGAACCAGAGGTTGTACAGAGTTTCAGGGAGAGCATAAGGGAACAATTGACAGGAATGGGGGAAAGAAATACAGTAGAAGAAGAATGGGTAGCCTTGAGGGATGAAGCAGCGAAGGCAGCAGAGGATCAAGTAGGTAAAAAGACGAGGGCTAGTAGCAGTCCTTGGGTAACAGAAGAAATATTGAATTTAATTGATGAAAGGAGAAAATATAAAAATGCAGTAAATGAAGCAGGCAAAAAGGAATACAAACGTCTAAAAATGAGATCGACAGGAAGTGAAAAGGGCTAAACATGGATGGCTAGAGGACAAATGTAAGGATGTAGAGGCCTATCTCACTAGGGGTAAGATAGATACTGCGTACAGGAAAATTAAAGAGACCTTTGGAGATAAGAGAACCACTTGTATGAATACCAAGAGCTCAGTTGGAAACCCAGTTCTAAGCAAAGAAGGGAAAGCAGAAAGGTGGAAGGAGTATATAGAGGTTCTATACAAGGGCGATGTACTTGAGGACAATATTATGGAAATGGAAGAGGATGTAGATGAAGATGAAATGGGAGATATGATACTGCGTGAAGAGTTTGGCAGAGCACTGAAAGGCCTGAGTCGAAACAAGGCCCCTGGAGTAGACAACATTCCATTGGAACTACTGACGGCCTTGGGAGAGCCAGTCCTGACAAAACTCTACCATCTGGTGAGCAAGATGTATGAAACAGGCGAAATACCCTCAGACTTCAAGAAGAATATAATAATTCCAATCCCAAAGAAAGCAGGTGTTGACAGATGTGAAAATTACCGAACTATCAGTTTAATAAGACATAGCTGCAAAATACTAACGCGAATTCTTTACAGACGAATGGAAAAACTAGTAGAAGCCGACCTCGGGGAAGATCAGTTTGGATTCCGTAGAAACACTGGAACACGTGAGGCAATACTGACCTTACGACTTATCTTAGAAGAAAGATTAAGGAAAGACAAACCTACGTTTCTAGCATTTGTAGACTTAGAGAAAGCTTTTGACAATGTTGGCTGGAATACTCTCTTTCAAATTCTAAAGGTGGCAGGGGTAAAATACAGGGAACGAAAGGCTATTTACAATTTGTACAGAAACCAGATGGCAGTTATAAGAGTCGAGGGACATGAAAGGGAAGCAGTGGTTGGGAAGGGAGTAAGACAGGGTTGTAGCCTCTCCCCGATGTTGTTCAATCTGTATATTGAGCAAGCAGTAAAGGAAACAAAAGAAAAATTCGGAGTAGGTATTAAAATTCATGGAGAAGAAATAAAAACTTTGAGGTTCGCCGATGACATTGTAATTCTGTCAGAGACAGCAAAGGACTTGGAAGAGCAGTTGAACGGAATGGACAGTGTCTTGAAAGGAGGGTATAAGATGAACATCAACAAAAGCAAAACAAGGATAATGGAATGTAGTCTAATTAAGTCGGGTGATGCTGAGGGAATTAGATTAGGAAATGAGGCACTTAAAGTAGTAAAGGAGTTTTGCTATTTGGGGAGCAAAATAACTGATGATGGTCGAAGTAGAGAGGATATAAAATGTAGGCTGGCAATGGCAAGGAAAGCGTTTCTGAAGAAGAGAAATTTGTTAACATCCAGTATTGATTTAAGTGTCAGGAAGTCATTTCTGAAAGTATTCGTATGGAATGTAGCCATGTATGGAAGTGAAACATGGGCGATAAATAGTTTGGACAAGAAGAGAATAGAAGCTTTTGAAATGTGGTGCTACAGAAGAATACTGAAGATTAGATGGGTAGATCACATAACTAATGAGGAAGTATTGAATAGGATTGGGGAGAAGAGAAGTTTGTGGCACAACTTGACCAGAAGAAGGGATCGGTTGGTAGGACATGTTCTGAGGCATCAAGGGATCACCAATTTAGTATTGGAGGGCAGCGTGGAGGGTAAAAATCGTAGAGGGAGACCAAGAGATGAATACACTAAGCAGATTCAGAAGGATGTAGGTTGCAGTAGGTACTGGGAGATGAAAAAGCTTGCACAGGATAGAGTAGCATGGAGAGCTGCATCAAACCAGTCTCAGGACTGAAGACCACAACAACAAACAATGGGTTCAAAGATAACATACAGATAGTTTTCCTTCGCGTAACATTCTGTATTATCAAAAATTCAGTATAAGACGTGTATCTCATTTCAAGATACGAGAACCAATTATATTACGCCTAACACAAATACACATTATATATATTACATAGTGGACTAATATATTAGTCCAATATGTAATAACAGCAAAAAGGAAAGGATACATTGCAACTCATCGGATAGATGTCACGGACGGGCACACTGAAACAGACTGCTAAAATATTTAGGCATCCACACAAAGTTTGTTGCGGCAAGCTGAAAAAGAGAGGATGAGGGAGAGAGGCAGATACGCACGCGCGTATGATAAACCCCTTCCCTTTAAAATTTCTCTCCTTCATACCTCCTCTGTGTTATCACTGATCTCATTTGTACTGAGACTGCAGTACACGCGAGTGCCTATTTGCTTCCACCGCCCTGAGTGGATTGCGTAAGTTGTAATAATTGTCCACCAACCCGCAGGTTTCTACAGCAGTTGTCCCCTGCGCAGAAAACAGAACGAGGTCGTGAATCTGTTATCTTGAGGCTGTAAGAAACTCTTAGCGAGGAATTGATATTATGTAATAATTAAATTTCCAATTAGTTTGTTTACATGGGATCCCATTTGCTTTTTATTGGCAGAACACGAGAAACTGCACAATTACATTCCACTTCATAATCACAAATAATTTTCATTCTTCAACAAAATAATGAACTACGTATTTCCGTAATTACTGTCTCACTCTTCTCAACTATCCTCCGAGGCTTCCCAACCAGCTCTAATCTTACAACCGAACCACTTCGCCCACCATCCAAGTTAGGCACGATCCGAAGATCACTGAAGTGCTTCGTCTGCCTTTTCGTTTAGCAGTTGTTTATCATTCTGCTGTTATTAATACTTGTGAAATAATGGAATGATAGCACGCTGTTGAGAGATGCTTTAATCTGAAATGCAGCTAAATACGCTGTTCAGTTTTCCTAATATTAATAACAGAAGATTATAAATTTGGCGCGCAACTTCTGAATGCAGCAGCCAGTCGCAGAGAAGGACCACAATGTAGAAGGTCTTTCTCGCGATAACCGTATCGAACAAACCAAATGTCGTCGGTAACTGCGCATTACATCGTATTGCCACTGCTGCCTTCTCAACTTCTGTAAGAGGAGCTTATTGTACCTCAACATGATGGCTGTTTTTTTTTTTTTTACTTTATTGTGATTTTAACACCTTATACAAAGGCGGGCTGGCAGCAGCACAATACACCGCTCTTCAGCCTTGAGAGTTACAACAAGTAGTACATAAAGGTGGCACAGAGTAGACAGTAAAAACGGTGGGCAAAAAATGTAGACACTAAAAATCGAAAAAACACGTAGCCGTTCACGCTGGACGAGAAACATCACTAACACTGGGCGACACGATGCACAGAACATGGATGATGGCGACGGCACGTGAACGGTGGGGGCGTGACGGCGAACAACACTACACACAAACGAAGGCACACACACGAAACACTGACGGCGATGATCTCCGGCGCGCGAATGTTCACTGAGCGTGTACAAGTCCGGGGACCTGCCAAGAGAGGAGGTGGAGGAGGAGGAATGGGAAGGGGAATGGGAGATGGGAGAGGGGGGAGCAGAGATGCCATGGGCAAAGGAGAGAGGGGGAGGGAGGAAGGGGGAGGGGAAGCCCGGTGGAGAGGGGAGGAGGGAGGGGGAGGAAAGGAAAGAGGAGGGAAGGGAAGGGAGGGAGGGAGGGTGCCTAAAGGAGAGGACACAGGAGGTGGGGGGGAGGATCAAAGTTGATAAGAGGGGTAGATGGAGGGGACGAGGACATCATCAGGGAGGGGGAGCTGGCGGAAGCCACCTTGGGAGAGGGTAAGGAGGGTGGAGAGATGGAGACCGGGTGGGACGTGGGAATACAGGCGCGGCAGCGGGCGGGGGTGGGAGAGGATCGGGGACATGAGCGGGTGGGGAGGATCAAGTTTACGGGAGGTGTACAGGATCCGTATCCTTTCAAGGAAAAGGAGGAGGTGGGGGAAGGGGATGAGATCATACAGGATCCGCGTGGGGGAGGGGAGACGGATGCGATAGGCAAGGCGGAGAGCATGGCGTTCAAGGATTTGGAGGGATTTATAGAAGGTAGGGGGGGCGGAGATCCAGGCTGGATGTGCGTAACAAAGGATAGGGCGGATGAGGGATTCATAGGTGTGGAGGATTGTGGAGGGGTCCAGACCCCACGTGCGGCCGGAAAGGAGCTTGAGGAGACGGAGTCGGGAACGAGCCTTGGCTTGGATCGTCTGGAGATGGGGAAATGATGGCTGTAAAGCCAGATATATTATAGCTTGTGCTTATGTATTTTCTGCTTTGGGAAAGATGCCTAAATAATTTATCAGTCTTTTTCATTAGGCCTGTCTCCAATTAACCACCTCCAAGTGGTGAGTAGCAAACTATTCTTTCCCTGTCGTTACAGTCGTCAGATCCATTTTCTCTCGTGTTTCGGCAGATATCTGCAATTTCGTTTTTTCAGTGTGTAGCGAAACAAATACTGCTCATCACGTCTCAAGCGACATCTAGTGTGGATAGAAAATATTAATCTGTTTCGCCTTACAAACAAAATTATTTCTAAAGCGGAATTCTACGTTCGCATGTCCCTCTTTATACACAGCGATAAAGCAAATATCGTACTAGATTTAACCTGGGACCGCTCTATTGGAAGGGAACACAAATTTCCGCTTTAAAAATCGTTTTGTTTGTAACAGCACACAAACCGACCGACGATTTCCGTGGGCACTGGGAGTCGCATGAGAGACAAGAGCAGTATTTGTTTGTTATGACTCCAGTAACTCATAGCCAAAACGAAAACACCACAGAAAAAGTGCCTGACGACTTATCCTGTATATACAGGGTGTAACAGATTAAGTGACTGAGGGCTGTGTTCTGAACAAGATTACGTCAGTATTTACGTCATTTTCTGACTGATAATTACAGGTCGTGAGTTTTTAGGTTGGGTAGTACCTCCAAGTAGATGTAGCAACATCAAGCCATTAGTTCATACTTTCATCTGGGCAGCAGGTCAGGTGTTGAATTGTGGACGCAAACTGGTTATTCTATACTGACAGATGTAGTCCAGTTAACTGTGTAGTTATGACTGTGTAGGTGACGTGCTTGTAGCACTGTTCGGCCCAGAGAAAAAGCAACAGACACACAGACGTGCGAACATATTGAGGTACCACATATAAAAACATCTGCATTTCTACCCCTTATATATACGGAATTTACGTGATCAATGCATAAATGTAAGTTGCGAAATGTAGAAACACTTGCCGAGGGTCAACGTTTGGTGCAATTACAGGCAGCTGACACTCAAGTTTACAAATGTTGCACCCAAATAAGCGAAAGGACTCATTACAGTGTTCACTCCCCGAAAACAGGAACAACAGAAACAAATTTAGAAGTTGCGCCCATAGCGACTTGAAGTGTGTAACAACCACAAAAAACTAGAAGTAGGAGAAACAGATTGCAGACGGCGATACGATGAAAGAATCCTACAGAAAAATTTACGCTAGAAAGAAGAACTGACAGAAACGGTATTTCGCTGTTCCGTAAGAACAATGCCACAACTGCAAAATTCACCAAATCGAGGTTATTGTACCAGTCATCTCAGAAATAGGTAGCGCATGCAGTGAAAGATCGCCAGACCTGTAGTTACACATAGTGCCGCTAGAGGGTAGCTGCGTCTGTGAGGAAATATCGATTGTCGTGACTTGGGTTGGGAAGAACATAGTCGTAATTGTTAGTTGCGTGTTTCAATTTGGTGAGTGTAGTAATGTATCCAGTGAAATAAAGACACGTTATGAATACTGCGGACTCAGAATCATTTCAACTAAAATCCTTGTAACGATGTAATTGTACATTGTGTCATTGTTTTCCCGATGTCTGAATAACTTCTGCGTCTAATTTTTCATAGCTTCATTGCTTCCTCAACTTTTAAATAACTTTTTTGTCATAGCTGTTCTTCGCGTCATTGTTAATGTAAACAAAATGGATTTTTAATACATTTAGGTCAATTTCATTTCCGTTTTATAGGGGTAAAAATGAGCAACACATCAAAAAAGATTTTGCAACTTGCTCTTCAAGGGCTAGCGGAGGATAACAAACGGACAAGAGAAGTAAACTGTTCCATAAGTAAACCACAAGCACGGGTGAGCAGTATAGAGCAACAACTATCAAGCCCACGCTGTGAAATAACAGACAAGCAAGTGAGCAAGGTGGAACCACAGGCATCATCATCAAAACATAAATCCAAGGTAACTCAGTTGCCTGAAGCTTCAAATGTGTTGTGGTTGAAAGGCAAGTGCGACAAAATCAGTTTTGAAAAGGGTGCCAGTAACATCCTCTTTGCCGAGCAGCAATACCGATAGCAGTTCAGATTTGTCCTCTGGCTCAAGTGACAATTATCATCCATCAAGCAGCGATGAATCGTCTAATTCCAGTGAAAAATCAGTCGTCCTTAAAGAAAAATCACTCATTAAAAAGCCTAAAAAAGAATTCGAAATATTAGCAACTGGGGCAGAGTAAGAGCCAAAACGTTGAGAAACAGTGAGAAAAGTTGTACATCACGTAGGGGTAAAATTGTCAAGGCTCGAAAACGGGTGCTCCGTGTACTGATAAATGTATCCTCTCTTGTACAAAGAAAGTAACAGAAGACTATAGATGTAAGCTGTTCATGAATTACTGGGCACTGGGATCGGTACAAAGACAATGGAATTTTCTAAATACATGCATGAGACGCTCATTCTCAAATATCGTCGCATTACTGCCCAAGAACCTAGAAAGCCGAATTGCGAGGTTCAAATGGCTCTGAGCACTATGCGACTTAACTTCTGAGGTCATCAGTCGCCTAGAACTTAGAACTAATTAAACCTAACTAACCCAAGGACATCACACACATCCATGCTCGAGGCAGGATTAGAAACCTGCGACCGGAGCGGTCGCTCGGCTCCGGACTGTAGCGCCTAGAACCGCACGGCCACTGCGGCCGGCATGAAGCAGAATTGCGTTTTCTACTTGGTGAAAGATTAGCAGAAGATTTGTTTGTACAAAACATTTCTGATAAACACTTTGGGAATAACCGAAACGCAAATCTGTACTGTTATAGAAAGCGGACTGGAACTGGGATATCACCCGTGGACAAAAGAGGAAATTATGGAAAACACTGTAAGACTGATCCAGAAATCTTGGAGTCAGTTAGGAATCACATAAACTAAATTCCCCATGTTGAGAGTCACTATTTAAGAAGTGACACAACAAGAGTATTCATCGATGGTGGCTTATCCATCGCAGAAATGCACAGAAATTGCTCTTCAGAGCGATCTTCCGCTAACCTGCCAGCTGCTAATTATGACGCCTACGCTCATATATTCAATACCGAATTTAACATAGGATTGTTTGTTCCAAAGAAGGATCAGTGTGACCATGGTGAAGCTTACAAAAACGCTACAGATGAAGACAAGGCAAAGCTATAAGAAGCATTTCAAGAACATCAGGAAGAAAAAGAATTGAGTCGCATAGAAAAAAACTTGGATAAGGAGTTGGCCCAAAATAAGAAGATACAACTGGCTGTTTATGATTTACAAGCTGTCTTACTGGTAACAACGGGACACACATCTGCCCTTTTCTACAAGTCGAGGTTCAACTGTTACAATTTCATAGCAAGTGTCCATACATACATTTTTTTCACTATCTGTTGTTACTCTCGAAGTCTATTCTACTTATGTTTGTTGTTTGTTGCAGGACACTGAGATTGGAAACGACAAAACTACCTGCTTTTTTTAAATTAGAAATAGCAACTTGTGTCTTACAATATCTTGAAGAGTTATCCAAGAACCTTCCCGGTATGGATGTCGTATTTAACTCCGACAGTTGTGGGGGGCAACAGAAAAACAAGTAAGTACCATAACTCAGACTGTGATTCGCAGAAATCATGTAACAAAATGTTTCTATTGTAAAAGTCACACCGATTAAAATGTCCATTCTCTTCTATCTCAGATACATGATTGCAACGTATTTGTATACAGTACAAAGGCTGGATATTTGGTCCATTACGCACAAGTATTTGATTCGTGATCATACCCAGAAGGAGGGAGACGCAGTTCACAGCATCATAGAGAGAGCAGTTACGAGTGCTGAGAAATCATGGCCAATTTATGAACCCAATCAATGCAAAAAAGAAGGGAAATCCGCTACATCTTAGAGAAATGGGTTTTTCAGATTTAAATGACATTAAAGCTTTGCATGATGGGATGGCTCTTTCCATGGCCAAGGACGTTGACAGAAGTATTTTCAAAGTGTCCGAAATTAAATTATTTCGATGTGAAAAGGGAAGTGATGTGTTTCAGTATAAGAACAGCTACAAACAGTCTGAGTGTGGGAGGTTCAATTCAAAGGGAGACAGAGACGTTTAACAGAGAATGTAGGGGGGGGGGGGGGGAGTAATTTGGATCTGAAACCTGCTGATACTACCAAAATGACCCTCTCAGGAAACAAAATTAAAGATTTAAACAATTTGAGTAACAGCAATATCATTCCTAAATATTACAAGGCCTTCTTCTATAGTTCTCTTTCCATATAAATGTAATTTGTTGCTTTTATGTCATTTGGAAGTTCATTATTTCACTTAGTATATTATTTTGTGTCAGTTATAAGATGACAATAATAAAAATGATAATAAAACAATGAAACTGTAAGAGTGAACAAAAATTTCCACACACCTTCTTTAGTCGTATTTGTTAAATTCGATAACAATGTCGGAAGAACAATGACACAATTACTTAAAGGGTTGCAAGGGCGTGAGTGAGATGCTGTTTGAAGGAAATAATTTTTGTATTTTGTAGAGAACCTTAGTGTCACAATTAGGTCAATTACCAATTCCATAGATAATTTTGCCGTTGTTTTACGAACTTCTTAAAAAATGTCGTTTGCTTTTCTGCCTTTCCTGTAAAGTCTTCATTTTGACAGTTATGTCATTGTTCTGCTGGAATGGCGATTTGTCGATGTAGAAAAAAATCCTCTGCTCAGAAAACTGTTGCCCCCCCCCCCCCCCTCTTGTTGTTAACGTCATGTTTCCTTCAGGCCACCCAGAATGGATACTGCAGGAGCTAAGAACCTCCAACATATCTGAAGTAACGTAAAAGTCAATGCTAAATATTTTCTGCGCAACCCAAACACACGCTACAGACAGACGCGACATATAGACACTACTGGCTGGAGCGTCACGTGGTACACTACCACACTGCCCCTTGCTACTGCACATCACACTACCACTAGCCATCTTACGTACACACCACTATAGTGTGTCCCAAAAATCTATTTCTACGCCGTACAGAATCATTCAATGGGTGCAACGGGACCAACTTCTACACTCGCATTCTACTGTCCACGTCCTGTAACGGTATGCATTTCCTTCTCATCTGATTATTCTCTCAAATGTTGAAAAAGATGTACATGTCACAAGTTGCGAAATAGACGCCGTTTAAAGTAATGATCCCGGAAGTGTAGAACGACTTTCATTTCTTTCCACCAATGATCACAAAATTTTTTGGGCTTAGACTACCAGTTTCGGTCAGCAATGACCATCTTCAGATCTGTCTTGTAACATGTCCTAAAATAATAAAGCCATAGTGGCATCGTCACAAAATATACACAAAATTAGCATAGCATCGTCGCACATATTTAAAATATGATTTAAACTAGGTCGCTGTTCTGACATACTGGCTCTATTACTATTGGTAATAAACTACTGACCGGACTGGTAGTCTAAGGACAAAAAGCTTTGTGATCATTGATGGAAATAAAAGAAATCCATTTACATACTAGATTCGTTTTAGTACATACCTTAAAGTAACACTGGTAAGTATATCCGATCACTGGTGACACCTGATTGAAAACAGTCATCATTGCAAGGGTCATCAAACTGCAGCCTCCATTGACGTAACTGTACTCTGCATCAACCAGTAACCGCACGGATTTCGATGAAGCTGCTTTCCCTGGAATTGTAGTTTACATATGAAGTCATAACATTTTAACCGTTAAATCAAAGTCATAATTTCACACCAGACAACTATTCTTTGCAATATTATGCCTTTCTGACTAGCTACGCAACTATTTGTGAAAACTGTGACACTATAAAAAACTGGAAGTTAACGAGATTCAGACCTATAATCTGCCAAATAAAAGGTATAGGAAAATTAGCAAATGAGACCTGTATAAAATAACACCAGAGGTAATTGAGAGTTTCTGAAGCATAATTATGCAATGAACAACTGAAACAGGAGGAAGGAATATAATATAGTAGATGAATGCAGGAAAGGGTAAAACCAAGCAACAAGGCAAGCCCTAGAACAGTTTCTTAGATGTCACACAGGATATTAAAATAACAAAGGGAGAAAATATAAAAACGTGCTTGTTGTGGTCTCCAGCCAAATTACTGCTGTGATGCACCTCTCCACGCCACTGTGTATCCTGTGCAGGCATCTTCATATCTGTGTAAAGTATACATGTTGTGCTGTGGGAAGGATCAGTACATTTGGAAATGAAGAATGAGGAACACACATCGTACGCCGCGATCGCAGTATAGAAACTTCCATTGTTCCAAAATGACCGGTTTCAACAGTTTTATGCTGCCGGCTGTCATCATTTGATCTAAGGAGAGAACATGAAGATAATGAGGAGTGGGGGGGGGGGGGGGGGAGGGAAGACTTCGATTAATTTAACTTATTATATAAAGTACAAAATTTCACGTACGTCTTACAAAAGTGTCATGCTACATTACAAAGCACAAAAGGCACTCTTCACACATATATATCTCGATAAAAAACACACAGCTGAGAAAACGCACATAGTTAATGACATCATCGTGCCATCGATACATATCGGCGTCGAACAAGACACTCTCAAGCTTGCCACACAGCACTACACTACGGGCGGTGTGTTAAAATAGGGGCGGCAGATCTGCTATAAAGTTGCCATCTCACCATTGGGTGCCGCAAGTAGTACACACTAAATGAACACATCCGAGGTTATAAGCAATGAACAGCGGTGCACCAGAAGTAAAGGTGGATTTTTCAAAATGCCCGATATAACAACGGAATGCCAACTGACCTACTTTTAAAATCACCATGGGCTTATGCTCCATATAAAATATATAGTCATACATACTGATTGCTTATGACACAGTGAGGCAATTACAGTAACAGTAAAAATTTTTTAAAAGTAACCCATATCTTTAATTATCCAAGCAACATGAAGTAAAGTGAAAACCACAATGGCGCGAGCGCGAATGCTAAGCCGGCCAGACCTAGGAAGGGTCCCGCAAAGTACCACTCATGAAAAACCACACAGAGGTAAACTTACTTCAGGAACAATCTAATTGAGATACGAGTCATACTGGGTGCGAGGTGTCTACTACAGAGTCGAATGGAAATGGTATGTATTATAAAAAGTAATGTAGACAACTACAATAAAATTAAAGGCACAAATGAACCGAAAATACACTCCTGGAAATTGAAATAAGAACACCGTGAATTCATTGTCCCAGGAAGGGGAAACTTTATTGACACATCACATGATCACACTGACAGAACCACAGACACATAGACACAGGCAACAGAGCATGCACAATGTCGGCACTAGTACAGTGTATATCCACCTTTCGCAGCAATGCAGGCTGCTATTCTCCCATGGAGACGATCGTAGAGATGCTGGATGTAGTCCTGTGGAACGGCTTGCCATGCCATTTCCACCTGGCGCCTCAGTTGGACCAGCGTTCGTGCTGGACGTGCAGACCGCGTGAGACGACGCTTCATCCAGTCCCAAACATGCTCAATGGGGGACAGATCCGGAGATCTTGCTGGCCAGGGTAGTTGACTTACACCTTCTAGAGCACGTTGGGTGGCACGGGATACATGCGGACGTGCATTGTCCTGTTGGAACAGCAAGTTCCCTTGCCGGTCTAGGAATGGTAGAACGATGGGTTCGATGACGGTTTGGATATACCGTGCACTATTCAGTGTCCCCTCGACGATCACCAGTGGTGTACGGCCAGTGTAGGAGATCGCTCCCCACACCATGATGCCGGGTGTTGGCTCTGTGTGCCTCGGTCGTATGCAGTCCTGATTGTGGCGCTCACCTGCACGGCGCCAAACACGCATACGACCATCATTGGCACCAAGGCAGAAGCGACTCTCATCGCTGAAGACGACACGTCTCCATTCGTCCCTCCATTCACGCCTGTCGCGACACCACTGGAGGCGGGCTGCACGATGTTGGGGCGTGAGCGGAAGACGGCCTAACGGTGTGCGGGACCGTAGCCCAGCTTCATGGAGACGGTTGCGAATGGTCCTCGCCGATACCCCAGGAGCAACAGTGTCCCTAATTTGCTGGGAAGTGGCGGTGCGGTCCCCTACGGCACTGCGTAGGATCCTACGGTCTTGGCGTGCATCCGTGCGTCGCTGCGGTCCGGTCCCAGGTCGACGGGCACGTGCACCTTCCGCCGACCACTGGCGACAACATCGATGTACTGTGGAGACCTCACGCCCCACGTGTTGAGCAATTCGGCGGCACGTCCACCCGGCCTCCCGCATGCCCACTATACGCCCTCGCTCAAAGTCCGTCAACTGCACATAGGGTTCACGTCCACGCTGTCGCGGCATGCTACCAGTGTTAAAGACTGCGATGGAGCTCCGTATGCCACGGCAAACTGGCTGATACTGACGGCGGCGGTGCACAAATGCTGCGCAGCTAGCGCCATTCGACGGCCAACACCGCGGTTCCTGGTGTGTTCGCTGTGCCGTGCATGTGATCATTGCTTGTACAGCCCTCTCGCAGTGTCCGGAGCAAGTATGGTGGGTCTGACACACCGGTGTCAATGTGTTCTTTTTTCCATTTCCAGGAGTGTATGTTTGTGAATAGGTCATGACAGCGCGAGAAGGATTTCTGCAATCCATGTTGTGTGTCAGCAAACTATTATAAACGGGGACATTTAAGGAAATAGCAGTGACGAAGATGAAGTAGCTGAACTGAGTCCTAGGTCCTTATTACCATTATGTCTGACAGATGAGACGGAGCCTGTTACAGCCACAGCCCCTCATGGTAATATGATGATAAAGCTTCAAATTAATGCACTAGACGATCAAATAATAAACGACTGTCATATCAGATATCCGTTGTCCGCTGGGTGCAAAGTATATACATACATCACAAAAAGTTTTGCATCAGCCCGGTTCCCAGACTCCTGAAGATAGACGTTGACTGTTGATATTGTATTACAGACGCGGTCCCTTTGACTGTTCAGAGATGTCACTAAATCCGCCCAAAGATGTAAACAACCATGCATGAGCAGCGCCTATTAGAAGGAGGGGGTCCGACATCCGATCGGTTCCAGTCATTCCACCAGGAAAGAGGTACACGGCTCGTGTTGTCTATAGTTCAACCATGTCTAGACGGTCAATACCGCGGTCCGATCGCGTCCGCATTGTTACTTCGTGCCAGGAAGGGCTCTCAACTCCAGGCGTCTCGGAGTGAACCAAAGCGGTGTTGTTCGGACATGGAGGAGATACAGAGAGACAGGAACTGTCGATGACATGCCTCGCTCAGGCCGCCCAAGGGCCACTATTGCAGCGGATGACCGCTGCTGATGGATTATGGGTCAGAGGAACCCTGGCAGCAACGCCACCAAGTTGAATAATGCTTTTCGTGCAGCAACAGGACATCGTGTTACGACTCAAACTGTGCGCAGTAGGATGCATGATGCGCAACTTCACTCCCGACGTACGTGACAAGGCCATCTTTGCAACCACGACACCATACAGCGCGGTACAGATGGACCCAGCAATACGCTGAATGGACCGCTAACGATTTGCATCACGCTCTCTTCATCGATGAGTGTCGCATATGCCTTCAACCAGACAATCGTCGGAGATAGGTTTGAAGGCAACCTGGTCAGGCTAAACGCCTTCGACACACTGTACAGCGAGTGCAGCAACGTGGAGGTTTCCTACTATTTTGGGGTGGCATAATGTGGGGCCGACGTACGCCGCTGCTTGTCACGGAAGGCGCCGTAATGGTTGTACAATACATGAATGCCATCCTATGACCGATAGTGCAGCCATATCGGCAGCATATTGGCGAGACATTCGTCTTCAAGGACAACAATTCGCGTCCCCATCATGCACATCTTGTGAATGACTTCCTTCAGGATAACGACATCGTTCGACTAATGTGGCCAGCATGTTCTGCCGACATGAACCCTATGGAACATGCCTGGGATAGATAGAAAAGGGCTGTTTACAGACGACGTTACCCACCAACCACTCTGAGGGATCTACGCTGAATCGCCGTTGAGGAGTGGGACAATCTGGACGAACAGTGCCTTGATGAACTTGTGGATATTATCCCACGACAAATACAGGCATGCATCAATGCAAGAGGACGTGCTACTGGGTGTCAGAGGTACCGGTGTGTACAGCACCACTCTGAAAATTTCGCTGTATGGAATGATGTTTATGTTGATCTCTGTTCCAATTTTCGGTACAGGCTCCGGAACTCTCGGTACCGAAAAGATGCAAAACTTTTTTTGATGTGTGTAAAAACCATTTCGCATGCAGAATTCCTTCTGCTCCGTTCACAAATTTCCACTTAAAAACTGGTAGCCAGAAAACAATCCCTTTGTTTTCAGTGTAGTTGCGTGAGTAGGACTGAAATAATGATGCGTTTATTAATGTTAACACTAATCACATATACATACCTCTGGACTCGCTGTATGGCGGTACAACATGCAATGTGTGGCTTTCGTGAGCAGTAAAAAGGGCGGAATTGATGTTTATGTTGATCTCTATTCCAATTTTCTGTACAGGTCCGGATCTCTCGGGACCGAGATGATGCAAAACTTTTTTTGATGTGTGTATTCGTTATACAACGAGACATTTACACGTGTGATAGGTTACCTGTAAGTTTTGAGATAATGACATGGCACCTAAAGGCTGTTCTAAGCGCCTATATGTATGTATGTGTGATCTTTATAAATAGTCCAACCACCTTAGCAACCTGCAATCTCTTACATTTCCTTACATATACTTACAATACAGCATCGAAAATGTTAAAAAAAAAATTGCTCACCTGACTAATTGGTTATTAACAAGGTGATCTGGGTATCTCTTTTTATTTCTGTAAATTTGTATGTTTGTCACTATATTAAACTTTTGGGAGCTTGTAGAATTTCCATATTGTAGCGTGTCTACTACTTTATGCTTAGACGTGCGAAGGTGATCCGGAAAGGTAATTCTGTTATGCTCACTTGTTTGTAGGCCACCACGAGCACGTAGAAGCGCCGCAGCACGCCGTGCCATGGACTCGACTAATGTCTAAAGTTGTGCTGGAGGGAACTGACACCATGAATCCTGCAGGGCTGTCCACAAAGGCATAAGAGTACGAGGGGGAGGAGATCTCTTCTGAACAGCACGTTGCAAGGCATCTCGCATATGCTCAATAACGTTCATGTCTGGAGAGTTTGGTGCCCAGCGGAAACGTTTAAACTCAGAAGAGTGATCCTGGAGCTACTCTGTATCAATTCTGGACGTTTGAGGTGTCGCATTGTCCTGCTGTAATTGCTCAAGTCCGTCGGAATGCACAATGGACATGAATGGATGCAAGTGATCAGACAGGATGCTAATGTATGTGTCACCTGCCAGAGACGTATCTATATGTATCAGGGGTCCCATATCACTACAACTGCTCACGTCCCACACCATTACACAGTCTCCACCAGCTTGAACAGTCCCCTGCTGACAAAAAAATGGTTCAAATGGCTCTGAGCACTATGGGACTTAGCTGCTGTGGTCATCAGTCCCCTAGAACTTAGAACTACTTAAACTAACTAACCTAAGGACATCACGCACATCCATGCCCGAGACAGGACTCGAACCTGCGACCGTAGCGGTCGCGCGGTTCCAGACTGTAGCGCCTAGAACCGCTCGGCCACTCCGGCCGGCCCCTGCTGACATGCAGGGTCCATGGATTAATGAGGTTGTCTCCGTACCCCTACACGTCCATCTGCTCCATTCAATTTGAAAAGAGACTCGTCTGACAAGGCAACAAGTTTCCAGTCATCAACAGTCCAATGTTGGTGTTGAAGGGCCCCGGCGAGGCGCAAAGTTTTGTGTCATGTAGTCCTCAAGGGTACACGAGTGGACCTTCGGCTCCGAAAGCACATATCGATGATGTTTCTTTCAATGGTTCGCATGCTGCCACTTGTTGATGACCCGGGATTCTGCAGCAGTCTGCGGAAGGGTTTGCACTTCTGTCACGTTGAACGATTCTCTTCAGTTGTCGTTAGTCCCGTTCTTGAATTATCTTTTTCCGGCCGCAGCCATGTCGGAGATTTGATGCTTTGCCGGATTCCTGATATTCACGGTACACTCGTGAAATGGTCGTAGTGGAAAATCCCCCTTCATCGCTATCTCAGAGATGCTGTGTCCCATCGCTCGTGGACCGACTATAACACCACGTTCAAACTCACTTAAATCCTGATAACGTGCCATTGTAGCAGCAGTAACCAATCTAACATCTGCGCCAGACAGTTGTCTTATATAGGCGTTGCCGACCGCAGCGCCGTATTCTGCCTGTTTACGTATCTCTGTATTTGGATACGCATGCCTGTACTAGTTTCTTTGGCGTTTCAGTGTATTGCCAGCTAATGAAGAAATTACTGCTTGATAAAATGTAAACCTTACAAACTAGCACTGCTGAGAATGCGTCAATATGCACTTACGACAACAATGAAAAATTGTTGAAACAGAAATACAAGGTGCGGCACGTAAAACCGACCCGTCTTACGCAATGATAATGTTCCAGGATGTCCACGCGCGTCAATAATAATGGAAAACGAGCAACGCCGTCCAAGCAGTCGCGCACGAAGTAATCATTTCCTCTCATGTACCAACACTGCGCGGAACTTTTTTGTTATGTAAAACACCTGCAGCCACAGCTAGTGAAACTTGTCGAGACCAGCTGAGGAAAAGGCCTAAGTTTGCAGGACGTTCTGTGCCAGCAAGAAGCACCATATAGGAATTGATTGAAAAATGGTGCCATACAGGATCGGTTCAAAATGCTTCCAGGAACAGACCACCTGAATTAAAGGGCAGGTGCAGGAGATAATGGCAGGAAGTCCTCGTAAGTCAACCAAGAGATTAAGTCAAGAAGTTCATGCGAGTGAGAGAAGTTGCAGACGTGTTTTAAGGGGACTAAAGTTATTAAAACCGTACCGCGTAAGTGTTGTTCAACAGTTGAAGGAGCCTGACCTGCAGAAGACAGTGCTTTTCTGTTCATGGCTATTGAGGAATGTTGCCAGTAGTGTCTTGCACCCACTAAGGCTCATCATGAGTGACGAGGGGTGGTTCCATATGTCTGAGTACATAAATCTCCAGAACAACTGGTACTGGTCGACAGAAAATCCAAGAATCACAACACAGGAACTGACAAGGGTATATATGAATCTCCTGAGGCGTGCTCACATGTGTGCTGAAGTGGGCGGAGGACACTTCCGCACCTACTGTGAAGGTGAATAATCATATTCAATACATTACATTTTATTTTATGTAG